>NW_024609839.1:73101570-73484262 GCF_016920785.2 Ixodes scapularis | reverse complement strand
CTGATGGCTTCGCCATTTTGAGCAATTCTATCTCCGTCGGTTAATGCATTTGTCTATGATCACTGATCAGCTTCGCGCTCTTCTTGCTTCTTCGCTGGTTCCTCGATGGATCCTATGGGCCGATGCCGCGCTCTCACTGGCCAGGGAACGCTAATGAGATGCACAGGAAACCCCACGCCCCGCGTTCCTGAAGTTGTCGGAGACTATAAGTATACTTCGTGTCACTAGTTGCGTGCAGTACAGGCGAAGGCAACGCCAGGAGAGGATGAAAAGGGGAGAAACCTCCTCTCCTCTCTAACGTTCCTAGTGCTGCCCCTTTCTACCCTCGCCCTCCCTTGCCCTCCTCTCCCGTCCCGCCTTCGTAGTGCTCGCCCTTTCTCTCTTCGCCTGGCGTTGCCGTGTCACTGCACACAACTAGTGACACGGAGTATAGGGTTCCCTGTTTCCAAATAAATTCATTAAACTAAAAAAAAAAAACACTCGCTGGTAACATTTTTTCTCCGCAATTTCAGATTCATTCGAATAACTCCGCAGTTAAAATTCACGGTGGCAAAATAAAAAAATAAAAACGCAAAAAAAAAAAAAAACTTTATGTTACTAGTAAAGTTCGTCAGAGCAATGAGGTTCGTGGTCCCGAAAAAAAAGACGATTGTTTGTTTGTTTTTTCTTATTTTTTGTATCTTAGATTATTGACAGAATTGATTTTTAGGAGCTTCGCCCCTAAAAATCACTTCTGAAAACACCATCCTAACTATAATTTGCTTTCAACAAAAAACTGTCCGGTAAGTCGGAAAAAAAAAAAAAAAAAAGAGCCTGAAGCGAGACAACGTACCACCTGTCGATCATCCCACGAAATGCCTGACCGCCTCGTATAAGACTATCTCTTTATCTCGGGAGCTTTATACACCTGTAGTTACTCGGAGCGCAAAAGTACATAACAGGTCGGCCACCGCGATAATTCACCCATGTGTAAACAGTGAGGAGGTGCGGTTTTATCGGATCTCGAATTCGTAGAAAATTTTCAATAACGGGAGCGCGCCCGGAGCGATATCGAACCCAGGAAAACGATTTGCTAAAACTCCCCGTTACCCTTGAAAGTACTATCTATAACCGGAATACGTGGCTTGCATCGACGTCACACCAGCGGCAGCCATTTTGGTGTCCTTGCTGCCGAGCGCGTACCTTCCGCAGCATACATTTCGTACCGTCAAATTGTTTTTTTTTTTCCTCTCGACAAGAACAGGCACGAAGGACTCAAAATGGCCGCCAGCATGAAGCGACGACGTGACGTGCAAGCCACGTATTACGAGCGGCACGCGTGCAAATCGCTACAACTTAATTTGCCTAAGTAAGGTCGTATGTAACCAAAAATGTCGGTGAATCACACACACACACACAAAAAAAAAAAATTGGATTAATTAAAAAAACAAAAAAAAAAGTAAAAAAAGAAAGAAAAGAAAACGAGTTAGTGGTGAATTTTAGAGTATTTTTATCCCGTGAATCTGAATATGACGTTCGTTTTCCCCGAAGATGTAACTAAACGCGAGAAAACACTAAAGGCCGGTTCTCACATGCAGCGAAGCGCTGATGGCTCCTCACGTGCCATCAGCTACTTATCGTATGCCATGAGCAACAGTTTTGACGGTGCGATACAAAGCTGGTGAACGCTGCCGTCAGCACGCGCTTAGCGTGAGGTTAGCGCTATGCGCTCCGCTGCATGTGTGAACGGGCTTTAAAAAGACCTCCGACCAGTCGTTACGTCATGAGAGGATCTTGAGGGCGCGGTGTCGCTCGTGTGGGGCAGCGCGTGCAATTGCAAGCCTGCCAGGTATTCGCGACTGCAGCGACTTATCGGACACTGTCGGGCAAATGTGGCGATCTAATACACGTCGTGCCGTGCTTGTACCAGCTCAACGCACAACACTGGGAGATCAGCGAGCGAGCATCGGACTCAACATGGTTTGCCCCGCTTTTTATCCTCCACGTTTCGAACCTGCGTCGATGTGTTGGCGTAACCGAGCTTACAGAGGCTCGAGTTTCTAAAGGAAGCGATGGAAGGACTGCCTACTGTTCTTCCACGGTGCTGATGAACGTTGAGAAACGCGGAATGTCTGGTTCGCGCGGTTGCGATAAGTTGCGCGCAGATAAACCTGGGAACAAGCTGATACTACAGTTACAACAGGGCCATCGAGACAGCTGTTGTATCGCGCAAATAACCGACAACGTGTAATCACGGAAGCCAAAAGAGACGAGCAGAGATAGCGAAAGGACTTTTTTTCCGACCAGTTGAGTGTTTTCCCGCAAGGTGCGGTTCCTTTTTTGCTGTAGTTGGGAATATTCCCCCGCACTGACACCACTCGTGACCTTTTTCGAAAACAGCGAGAGCGCGCGTGCATAGCTTTCATAGGCGCTAAAGATGCGCGGGGGCGGAGATTCGGTCCGAAAACTCCTGATAGTGACATGACGCGCCGGGAAGGAGGGACTTCGGCGGCATTTTGAAAATCATTTTTTTGGCAACCTCCGTGCACCAAATTGAAGAAAAAAAAAAAAAAAAAAACAAGAAAGAAACTTTTAGCCTTTCCATATTGGTGAAGAAGGAAGACCAGCGAAGCCTTACTATGGTGGCAATGAAGTAATGGCCGTTTGCAAGCCGGCAAGCCAGAGTCTGGAAAGGTTGCCGCGATCCATGAGCGACGACCGCAAGCAGGCAACCGGCAAACACAACATTCTGGACAGCTACCGCCATCTATGAGCCACGGCGGCAACCAGAGGGTTGTGTCGACGTTTCTGTGCGGACGGACACGATCCTGGGGAACCCAGCCCTTAACAGCTCCGCTGTAAAAATCTTCATATTCGCGATCCTGGAGGCCAAATGACGACGATTCAAGTGTTTTTACTCAAATACAGGACCGGTTCAGCTTTTCTTTAATGCCCGAGCCCCACTAGAGCGACAAACAGAAACAACCGACACCGACAGGCCTCATACACGTGCAGCGTGGACGCGAGGGTACCCTTGGCTGACTCGGCATCACTCGTGCTTACTTCCCGAGCACTCAGAGACTGAAGGCCTGCCAAATGGACCATCGCGGGCATGTTAGCTACACCTGTTTGGGGCTTGTCGGTGTCGGTTGTTTTTGTTTGTCGCTTTAGTGTGACTCGGTGGAAAGGACATCGCTGAGCAGTATATATAGTGACGCCGCAAGGAGGGTCGGTGTGCTCCTTGTACCAATTCAACGTAAAAAAAAAAGGACATTGTTTGGCCGTCGAACGAAGCACTGCGTATATGCCACGAGTTGCCAGACGAACATGTGCAAAGACCCGTAAAAAAGAGCCGTTTATATTTAAAGAGCCGTCATAAAAAATATTTGTTTTTAATAGTTTCATTAATCTCAGTTGGTGGACACAGCGAGTTCCATTCATAAAGCGGTTGATCATTGTGCAGTGCTGTGGTTGGTGCGCCGTTTGCGCCGAAGCGCTTACCCTAGCTGTTACATACTGCTACATTTTAGCAAAATTTGCGCCAAAATTGCGTTAAACTTTTTTTTTACTTTATTAATATTGACGATATAATAAATCAGGCACCTTTACACGGCTGCATCGTAACGGTAGGCTTGTGCGAATTTCCAGAACTTTCGATTATCTTTGTAGCAAACATATTGACAGTACTTGGAAGTTTGTCAGTTTTTCTCATGCTCGTTTTCTGTTCTGGCTTGATAGTTATTGCATCGTTGAGTGTGCTTGTCACACCACAGTGGGGCACTGCAGTGAAGTGACAGCAGCGTTGTAGGCATCGGAAGTTTGCATGTCTTCGTTTGCCGCAGCGCACCCGTGAGCTGAGGGGAAAGCACTTGTCCAGAGTGGGACGTTAATTACACATAATTTCTAAATAAAAATCGGAAAAAAAAACTATTAACATTTGTTTTTAAATTTTTGTCAATTGGGATTTATTCGGAAAATTCCGAATATTGAGGTCTCAACGAAAAAATAAAAAAAAAATAAAGAAACCGGAGTTTTCCAAATAAACTTCACAAGAGCACAGAGTCAGTGGAACGAGGAGATGCAATTTCAGTTTCTTTTGAAATCTCGAAATACTAACGAAAAGGGTTTGCCTTTTAGCTAGTCAAAATTCCTCCAAAACTACGCACCCAGACTTTTTTCTCCTTTTTTTAAGAAAAAAAAAACAAAAAACAAAAAAAAACAAAAAAAAAGGGAAAAGTTTGAATATAAGAAAAGTTGAAATCTACCCAAAATGAATTCAGATAAACCCCGATTTATATATATATATATATATCGGACTGCAATATTCTGACAATGCCTTTTTTCACATTCAAGATTCATCAAGGATGCTTGAGTACTGTGAGAAACCTTTTTTTTTAAAATCTTTATATGCTAATCATTTTTTATATCAACTCCCGTTTAGTTGTTACATTTTTGTATAAATTCTATCGGTTTGATGCACAGTGGATACAGTAAATTAACACTAAACTAGCTGGAGCAGTAAATTCAAGTCTGCAAAAAGCCTAATCGAGTTCAGCGGAAATAGGATTCTTTTTCTTTTTCTTATTTATTTTTTTAGGAAATCATATTTATTGTTTACATGTTCATTTCCGTAATCATGATCAAATTTCTGCTTATAAATTGTCATTGATGCACATAATTAAGTAAAAAAAAAAAAAGCTTTGTTTTCTGTCTCGATTATAAACTTCATTTTTATTACAACATTCCGAACTTAAAGAAAACAGAAATTTGAGTACTCGAAATCATTATTCTCTCACATTATTTCAGTGGAATATACTTCGTGGTTTGATTTCGTACCTAAAATAGCCACGCACAAAAGTTTCTACTGTTTTTCATCAATACGCCTCCTGTTTCCATACCCTGTGTTTCTACGCGCATATAAACTGCCAGCTAGGGAATTAAACCTGCCATGCCGTCGATGTCATCAAAAGCTTGCACAGAATCAGGAAGGCAATGCAGACAGAAATGCATAAATATGAACATGATATTTCAACTGGCGCGAAAAAAAAACGAAATGTGTGCTTAAGCTCCGAAATGCACTTTTGGCTGCTTCGAAAGCTGCTCCGAATTGACACATCACTGACAATGTGACTGACACTAATGTCATTTATCCGAGTGGTCCGATGTGCGCATAACAGCACGAGGCGCCAGTCGTATACAACGTTATGCGGTACCGCGGCGCGAACTTTCCGTCACACGACGACAGCCATGCAGCTGAACACAAGTGGGTTGTCATCATGCCCGAGGCGCGCGGTAGTTTCGGTTTCGCCGCAGACACCCCGAAACAAAAATTTGAGATAAGATATCACCAAAACTATCTTTAGCAGCAGATAGAGAATTAAGAAGACATAAAAAAAAAAAAAAGAATACGTAAAGAAACCAAGTCTCTTTATTGAGTGAAAATGTCCGGACGCTTGTATGGCCTTCCTCGGAGACATTCAGTGCCATCACATTTCCGACGTAATGTGCAAATTCAAACTGGCGGTCGAATCGCAACCGCGAAGCGGATCCGCTTGTTTTCATCGTCAAACGCGCGTGAAATTGCAAACCGCTTTGCGATCGCGGCTCAGCCACTGCAATGTAAATACGGCGGTATGCGGAGAGCACGTCGTCCGCTTCTTGCGCAACAGTTGTGGTGACGTCAGAACAACGCCGAGTTCTGATTGGCTTAATGCTAGATGCCCTGAGGTCTACCCACTATTTTTTTTTTTTTTTTTTTCTGAAACAGCCAATCAGAGCTTGGCTTTCTGACATCATCCCAACCCCTGCGCTAGTAGCAGACGAACTTGCGCTTCGTATAGTCCGCCACAAAGCACCGCAAAAACAGCATTTTTTTTAAATCTTCTGTTTCGGATTTTATTATTATTATTGAGTGTTTATTGCTGTCACCGTTCATTTAAAGTAGAGTGGCAGGAACGCGTCGTTTGCGTCCTCTATGCCGCCCGTACGTCGAAAAGCAGTCCCGAAGTGGCAACAAGCGACGTCAAAGGAGCAGGCGTGTCAGGCTCTTGGATATCGCGACCCTGGCGCTTGGTAGCGGAAATTCCGGCGAATAAATACGAGCATAGCCTCCTCTACACTCACAAGGCCTGGCAGTTCGACGACGAAGCCATAGAGCGCCCGGTCGCAGATTTGGAGCGCGAGGATCTGGTAGCACAGAGCATTTCTTGAGGAACCTGGACGCCAGCGCACAACTTTTGCAGCGGCGAGGACCCGAAACATGGTTTTCAAACCCGTCGAGAAAAGAAGCAGTAGCGTGAGGACCACGAGGACCACGAGCGGACATTCCATCGCTCGGGAGAAGCGTGTTTCGGCGTCTCGTCGCAGTGGGGCGCCCGTCACCTGGCTCTCCTCTCATCCGCCGCTCTACCTTTTCCATTTCGGCGGGCGCTTCCCGTGGCGATCTGCCAGGCTTTCTCAGTATAGAGGAGACCATGGTACGAGCAAACGAAAGTGTCGCGGCGTCCCAACGCCTGGTCGTCGGGACGTGTTGCGACAGTTGGTGTCCCAACGCCAACTGTCGATCTGCAGAGCGATCTGCAGCGGACCAGGCAACGGGCGCATCCACTTTCGCCGCTGTGCCACACCTCCAGGTTCGCGGCGATCGCAACGGCATGTCGAGTCTATGACGTCATCGGGCAGAGGTTGAGGGACCGTATTTGAGGACGCGCGGTGTAAATATCAGACCGGTCGGAGGCGCGTTGCGTGCACCATATGATAGTTCAAGTTGGCGTGCAGAGCGTTCCCCCCTCAGTTGATATATATCTCTTCCATCGTTCATTCTCATCTGCTACCGACATTGGTTATAACGTTACACCCGAAGACTGTGGTGCGGAGAAATTACGAAACTTTCAAGTCGAAGGGAGATACAACAGAGGAGAAATTCTCAACTGGGACGTTCTCCTTTTCTGTCCTTTCCTTCGACTTGAAGGTTTTATCGTGTTTGCTGTTTCGCACCGCAGTTTGAGGTGTTACCTTATGATTTATTATCACCAGCTCGCTTGCACACACTTTTTTTTTATTAACATCCGACTGATAGACCTTTCGCTGAATTACCCCAGCACCAAGAGACATATGCTACAAGTGTATAGTTACACGCGCTGCACGTGCTGGCGTCTGCAACACTGACCGTTCTAAACCAAAAAGCCCGAAAACAAATGGCATCTTGCACGCGGGTTCGTCAACCCCTTATTTTGACTGTTTACTTCGAACCTTTTTATGGGGAGAAGGCGAGCACGTGCGGCGCGAAGACCAACATCGACTGCAGCATTCTCCTTGATACTTGGCTGATTTAGCAATAGGTAGGGTGCCTCAATGTCCTTCTGTTTAGGGTGATGCCATCCTTTGTAGTACCCGATGCCGACAGCACGCGCTCACGGGAAAAATAAAAAAAAAAATCGACGAAAACAAAATGTCGCCATAGCACAGTCAGCGCCACAAACGCGTGCAGGGACACGCTCTTTCACGCGCTTATGAACAAAAAATAAATATAAACGTGTGGTACAAAATGGCGAGGTGCCACCACCCTAAGCAAAGCGCACATGAAGGCACCCTAGCAATAGGTATATTCTATCAGGGAAATGGGTTGCTCGGAGCACGTGGAGCGAAAGCTCGCGCTGCAAAACCAAGGCATCCCGGGTTCGATCCCCACCCATGTCCGTTTCGATCTGGATGACCCTCGTAATGGCGTGCGATCGCGTGTTACTGTCACTACCGCGCGGTGCACGTTGAAGACCCCAGGTTAGCAGTTATACTGCACCGGCTAAATTTCTCATCTACAGCTGAGAGACAAGTCGCCCTAAGACTGACAAACTTCCATCTGTCTAACTCTAAACAAACAAGCAACCCAATTTTTTTTTTTCAAATTCCATTAGAGGTTAAACAGTGTTGGCACGTTTTCTCCTACCTCCGCTCGAAACGGGGTGCCTCGCACCAACCGCCAGGAGCGCGACAGACGAGAACGTGACGCGCCGACGTCTATGACGTCATTCCTTGCCACTTCCGGCCCACTTTTGAGTGGATAGGGACGCTAAACGCACCGGTCCAAGACCCGCTCCGGCCGCCATATAGTGCCGGCTACAGAATCGCGGGCGGAGCAAACCTCCGTCCGTATCCCGTTGCCCAGCCTTGCGTCAGCTGGCTTTCAAGACGCGCACGCACACACGGAGAAATAAGTGGTGCTTACATCGCGGAAGCAACACAGTGCCTTGGCCGGCCCACGACATCTGGCCGCTTCTGCCTAGGTCGAGGCCGACGTCTTTCGTAAAGACGTCTCGATGATATGTGATCGGGACAATAGATATCGTGACCAATGGCGCATCGATCACGAACACTTAGCTTCGTTTCTTTTCTTCTTTTTCTGTCCTAATCAAGCGCATAATTAAGGGTAGAAAGCGCCGAAGGCGAAAAGAATCGCGGGGGCAATTTCGTAGCGTGAAGGTCACGAAACGCGATCAATGGTCGCGTTTATTGACGCATTCGATTATCGTCGTCGAAGGACTCGATTAATTGGCGTGTTATTTCCTGCCTACAAGCGCCAATCACATGATACAAACAGAAGGTGCAGGAAACAAAAATCGGGTTGTGTGTATGTTTATGCAGCCTAGAACTCGGTCTGCCTCAACGGGCGACGAATCTCCCAGCTCCAGATAAGAAATTTAGGCGGTGCAGTACCACAGTGCATCACGCAGTAGGGATACACTGGGAATGCGTTGTACAAAAAAAAAATAAAAAAAAATGTTTGCAGACATATTTTCGAAGCAGGCATAAGTATGAAGCGGGCGTGCCTCAAACATCCTCGAGGCGTGTCAGCGTGTAAAGGCCCGTTCACACTCTTGCGACCGAGTAAGACCGAGAGAGACCGGGCCGGTTTTTAAGCCTCTTGCGACTTCTTAGGACCGGATGCGCTGCATCGCATCCGGTCCTAAGAAGTCGCAAAAGGCTTAAAAACCGGCCCGGTCTCTCTCGGTCTTACTCGGTCGCTAGAGTGTGAACGGCGCTTTATTCTGTTACGTCTGCAACCAACATGGTGTCTCGTATGACAGATGAGCTGCAAATAAATGATTTTTTTCTCTCTTTTTTTTTATGTGCTTGTGTGGTCATTGCTTACGCAACATTGAAACACACACACACTCGCACACAGCCTTGGCAAATGCGTGTTTGTCAACATTGTTGTACGCCGTAACGTCGCATGGTGGCTCGATGCCGACGGGGAAGTTGTTTTTTCTTGGAAAACTGGAGGATGATGTGAAACGGCTTCACCCTTTGCATCAAACACTGCAAAAAAAGGGCTCTAGCAAAACATGAAATTACGAAAAGCTTTAACACTATCGCCGTGGTACCCCTCCCTCTTCGCATGTCTTTTCCCCCGCCAGTCCTCTAATCTACGTTTCGAGACTTCTACTGCTTTGGGGGCACCAGTAGTGTCACCAGTATCCCACCGTGTCCACCAGTCGTCGCCTGCATGTCGTTGGTTCCTTCCGCGCCGGTTTCAAATCTCTCGGCCCCAGTTGGAGGGAATAGTCAGTGGACAGTTACGTCAGGTGGCACTAGGTGCCTAACATCATTGTTGCCAGTTAGCCTTTTTTTTTCTTCTTCTTTTAATTACAAAAAGTTCTTTTTTTTTTTTTTTTTTTTTAGCAAAGGTGTTATAACCGTACGTCCGCGACAGGGCATAGCGATATCGTTTGACCTTTCTGGCACCGTGTCATAAAGGTCAGGAAGTATGGATAGAGGTTAATGGCTATACCCTTTCTAACGGGCGGTAGCTTTCGCCACCTAGCCTAAGTCGAAAAAAGAAAGTATAATTCTTGAATAGTAACGATTGCCACTCGCGCCCGCTTAGCACCAAAATGGCGGCGCCCGCAAGAAAATGCGAGAACGGATCCGCGCCCATACTCTGGCGTATTTCGTGGCTCTAGTATCCCTCGTACTCCTCTCTGGGTGATTTGATTTCAAATAAAACACGCCTGTCGGGGTGGGTGTTATGATTTGCCCTCAAAAAGTATATGTTATAGCACCATATCCGCATTAAAGAAAACAACGTTAATTTTTTTTTTTTTTAAGTGCAACAAGGTGAAATGCTACGTTTAGGCTGCTTGATTTTTGTATCCAGTTCCGTCGGTACAGTTATAAACAAGTCATAGCGAAAACACTAACAGCATTTTCTTTTTGTAAATGTATGACGGATGGCCCATCTTTGGCTGAAATCGCTTTGGCATATTTTATGTAAAAAAAAAAAGAAGACAACAAACAAACAATAAGTATTTTACGGTTTAATGTCATATTTGGAGTCTTGTATCATAGGATTCATAATACATGTTGCTCATTACATACCATATGCCTGTAGCCCTTAAGCCACACAATAAGTCGACAAAGCAGGCGATTCTTCGATAAAAATGACTAAATGTTTTAGCTCATTCGCTCTGTCGCCCCTTCCCCTCCCAAACACGTCCGACCCTCCCTGCACTCAGCATTTTAAGGCTGAATGTCATCGCAGTAAAACCAACTCGCGAAACTACTGTTTTGCCGATTCGGGTGCATGTATGTGTGTTTCAGCAATTTTACAAAAAATACAACAAACAACTTTCAGCCTTTCCACTCTGGTGAAGAAGGACGACCAGCGTTGCTGTACTATGGTGGGAATGAAGTATTTACAAATGCAAGGTTTAAGGTGTGATTGGGTAATTGGTTATTTGAACGATTAAAGAATCAGACATATACATATATAACGATCCGGTGTTGTTATTTATTTCGTAACCACAGTGACCATGGCCTTGTAATCGCTCTGGTACACCGCCATAGGGTGTACGCTGACGGCACGCACGTTCTTCGTGAATACGAGGTCTATGCACGTCCGATGCCTGGTCGTGGGATGTTGCATCTTTGCAACAGCAAGAGCCTTAGTCGGCAGATCATCAAAAAAGAACTTGCTTTTCTCCTTAAACCCTCTCGCCGAGATCTCCAAAGCGAACCCATTGGCTTTTCACCCCTAGGCATACAAACCTTAATTCGGAACGAGTTGGCACAGTCAGCACCATCACCACCTGAAACTGTCTGCGCAGCCTGACCAGCGCATGCCTGCGGCACACCAACTTGTTTGCCACCCAACTACAACCCTAGATTCGTCCAAAACTCCAAGATACCATGGTCCCGGCAGTTCCCCTCCCCCCTGGCCACCAGACGACCCACCTGTTTCTACTGTGGCACACCGGGTCGCATATCTAGATTCTGTCGCCGGCGCCGTCGCGGATACTTCCCGGGCATACAATTCTCAAGCCTTCCCACAGGACAGAGATTATCATCTTGACAGTTATCATCTTGACGCAGTAGAACACCTACTTAGTAACCCACGGCGTTCAGTTTCCCCTTCATATCGTGGCCGTCCAAATCGAAATACCTCACCTGGATACCGGCAGCGTTCTCCGACCCGGGCTGACCAAACGCTGCCAAAATCATTTCACGATAGGGAAAACTAAAGGAAACACCTAAAGGGGGTACGGCTGCTCCTTCAGTTCCTCGACATCCCCCACCGACAACGTCCTCTTAAAACCTATTAGACATAATCATTAAGAAGGTAAGCTTCACAGCACTTGTCGACACAGAAACGTCTATTTTTATAATTTCTGACCATGCCTGAAAAAGATTGCGATTTCTTTGTACGCCCTCGGAACACGGTAGCCTTCGCAGCGCGAACACTGCACTGATTTACTTACTCGGCTTAGTTTTTGTCTAGATTACAATTCGAAATGAACCTCATCGTCAGAATTTCGCAGTCCTACCGAGTTGCTCGCATGATATTATTTTAGGCTGGGACTTTTTAGTGACTCGACGTGCGCTTATTAGCTGTGGGACGAAATCGCTATACCTTAGCAAAGTTACTCCTGTCGTTAAACCTCTTTCATACAACCGTGTCTCTTTCCGTGCAACAAGTAACACTCGAATTCCACCCTTCACAGCATCGATTATTTAGTTAACTGCACACCTTCCAGACTGATTATTTACTTGAACCGAACTTAGAAGTTTTCTTTCAGAAAGGTCTCGCGCTACCCTTTGCCCTCACGCGATCGCATGCTTGTGCGTCTACTGTTCTCCTAGCAAATACCACTAACATCTGCCCAATTCTTCCGGCTGGTTCATGCATTGCTTCAACGACGCTTCGCAACGTTATATGCGTCAATGCTGTTAGCGATACCTGGTTGGCGCCCAATGCACCTTTGATTTCCAACTCCATGGATGCCCACAAATTGATTCGCAACACAATCAACGCCAATTTGCCCGAGTCACAACATGAAGCCTTGCATAAGCTGCTGTGCTCTTTTCTTGAAGAAAAAAAAAAGAAAATAAATGGTGCCATGGAGAATTTGGCAGCCTTGAAATAGCGCCGACTACTTTAACTATTTTCTTGATATGTTCGACCGTTTCAATCTACTCCCCTGACACAAACGTCAGCTGTCCAACGTATATGTATACCATTGCAACAGGAGACCACCGGCCCTTACGCAGTCGTCCATGTCGTGTTTCTGCCACAGAACGCGAAGTTATACAAAATCCTGTGAGTGACATGTTATGCAAAAATATCATCTATGATTCATCCAGTCCCCAGTCATCTTCAGTGGTACTGGTTAAAAAGAAGGATAACACCTGGAGATGCTGCGTTGATTACAGACGCCTCAACAAAATAACCAAGAAAGACGTTTACCCTCTTTTACGTATAGATGACGCCCTTGATAGCCTACACGATGCCAACTACTTTTCTTCGATCGATATGCACTCAGGATATTGGCAAATCAGCGTAGATTAAAAAGATCGCGAAAAGACAGCTTTCGTACTCCTGATGTCCTTCACGCCGAGTTCCGTGTTATGCCCTTCGGATTAAGTAACGCTCCCGCTACCTTCGAGCGAATGATGGATTCTTCGCTCCGAGGCTGGCGTTGGACAACTTATATATATTATATATAGTGCAACCAGCCTCTGCTCTGCGTCGCGCGAGGACAGCGCAGCAGAGGTTGGTTGCACTATATCTCCACGGGGCGCGGTGCCGTCGGGGCCGAGGTGCGCTCCGATAGCAAACCGAAACTTAAAAACCCGTCGAATTTGTGCGGTTTTTCAGAAAGCCGTAAAATGCTTCGCGTGCCTTCTATCGTTCTGCAATTTGTTGATTTAATGTTTTTCGATGATGCTGAGCAATTTTCTAATTAAAACCATGCCCTTAAACGCAATATTAAAAAGTTAATTATGCAAAAATAATTAACAATCTAATTATTCCGAACTTTAATAATTTTTCTAAATAAGCCTCTGGCCCAGGACAAAAACGACACAAGCATTTTCTTTGTTGCGACGCGTACTTTTTGCAATATCGAATTCGTCCACCTTTCGTGAAACACCCTGTATATATATATATATATATATATATATATATATACAGGGTGTTTCACGAAAGGTGGACAAATTCGATATTGCGAAAACTACGCATCGCACCAAAGAAAAGCTTGTGTCGTTTTGGTCGCGGAGGAAGTCGAGTCTTATACGCTGATATCGGTGGCTTGGTGAAGAAAGAGTCCGCGGTGGTCCAGAAGGTGCAGTTACGGGTCGTTTCTTTGCTTGACATAGATGGCATGCGCGCACATATTTATTAATAGTGCGGGGCATGCCGGTCCAGAAAACATTTTCACGTATTCTGAAATGAGTTTAAGAAAATCCAAGGTGTATACGGCGGTAAAGTCGTCGTAATTTGCTGTTTTTTTGTATGTGTCGCGGAACCACAAGGGGAGCCCATGGTCGTCCTTGGGGATCGTAGTTCCGTCTATAAAGAATGCCATTACGAAGAGTGAATAGACGGGCGCGTCGTTTGGCGCGTTGAGTGCACGGTGTTGGTTGGTTGGCCTTGCAGATAATAGATCAGTGGTTGCAGGGAATCGTCTGGGAGTTGCGCTGTAGCCATATTATGTTGTCTAGCGTGGCTGTGTCCTCTGGACCTTGTGCGCGAGGAGGAAGGTACGCGTTGTTTGGAAGCGGACGTCGAGATAAGCCGTCGGCGTCAAGGTGCATGCCCTGCCACTTCCCTGATTTGTAGACGATCCGTGAAGATGTAGTCCCGGAGCTTTAATGACCAGCGGCCGAGACGTCCCGAGGGGTCTTTCAAACATAGCCAGCCAACAAAGGGCGTGGAGGTCAGTTACAATGCGGAATGGGGACCTATGACGGCTAAGCATTCTTTCTTGGTGATAGAAAAGTTGCGTTCAGCTTTGGTTAGGGTTCGACTGGCGTATGCAATGACGCGCCGCTCGCTGGCCGTAGTGAGCTTGGGCGAGAACAGCGCCTATTCCATGGCCACTGGCGTCAGTTCGGATTTCGGTGTCGTGACCTGCGGCGAAGTGGCCAAGAACGGGAGCCGAGGTTGAGGCCGTCTTAAGGCGTTCAAGGGAGGTTTGTTGGTTTAAACCCCGTGTGAAAGCCATGCCCTTCCGTAGCAGGTGATTGAGAGGGTCAGTGATATCGGAAATTCCCGAAATAAATTTTCGGGAGTAGGTGCACAAACCTAAGAATGTCCCTAAGTGCTTGATGTTTTGCGGGACAGGGAATTGCGACACCGCCAGCAGTTTGTCTAAGTCCGGTCGTATACCGTCTGCGGTGACCAAGTGGCCGAGGACTTTGATTTTCCGGGTACCGAAAATACATTTCTTTGAGTTTAATAGCAGGCCAGCGGTACGCATGCAGTCAAGGACTCTACGAAGCCGAGATACGTGTTCGTAAAAGGTATAAAGAGAAGACAACAATATCGTCGAGGTAACAAAGGCAAATGTTCCAGGTAAGGCCGGGGAGGAGGGCGCCCATCATGCGCTCAAATGTCGCAGGCGCGTTGCAGAGGCCGAACGGCATGACGTCGAAGTGGTAAAGGCCATTAGGTGTCATAAACGCTGTTTTAGACCAGTCAGCAGACGCAAGAAGAACTTGTTAATAACCGCTTCGAAGGTCATGAATAGAAAGGTAGGACGACCTTTGTAGCTGGTCGAAGGTGGCATCACCTTGTTACTTTGTATAATGGCTCGATCACTCTTTTTTCTAGCATGTCGGTGATGTGATTTCGAATCACTCTACGTTCTGGAAAAGACACTCGGTATGGTCTGCTTCGTAGTGGAGGGGAGTCGCCGGTATCGATGTGATGCTCGACAAGCGAGGAACGGGTTAACACTTGACCCCCGAAAGCGAAAACATATCTGTATACGAAGCTAGATGGGAGCGCTTCTGGTGACGCTCAGCGTCGACGAGTGTTGAAGCCATCGTCTTCTCTATTGCCTCGCTGGAATCATTTACAGTCAATGGTTTGGTCCGGAGGGTGGCGCGCGGGGCAAGTGCAGCAATGTCGTCTTCAATATGTACCTGAAGAGTGGCGGCGCGGCTACCTCGGGAAAGGATCTGGCGCTGCGTCGAGGTGTTCGTTATCCAGATGTGACATCTGTCGTCTGTGGTTGTGGCGAGATTGTAGGGAATGACGATTCCTTTTCTTATTAAAACAGGTATCGATAGGTTCAATGAGGCCAACAGATTCTTGAAGTGAATTTGTCATGACCAGTGTAGCAGCGACGGCCGACTAAGGGGGTAGGAGCCCTACCGAGAAAAAAAACAAAAAAAACAGTATAAACTAGATTATGGAATAGGAAAACCTAACTGGATTTTTTGTTGGAAACCTGAAATCCAGTCAGGGCAAAATGGATTTCAGGTTTCCAGCAAGAAATCCAGTTAGATTTCCCTGTTCCCGCCATAATCCAGTTTATACTGTTTTTTTCGGTAGGGAGTATATCATCGTCTGTGTGAAGAGCAGCGAGTGACACATCAGAATGGGGACTAGGGTCGTCTGAATAATTAAGATGAATTTCTCGATTGGCCCAGCCAATGAAAGCGGCGGTTAAAGATAAAAATCTCATCCAAGAATGACGTCCGCGATGCAGCTCGAGAGCACGGTGAGCATTACCACATATCGGTTGCGACCCACCTGCAATGATGCTGTGCAATATCCGACCGTCTAAAACCAGTTTGCCATTCCCCCACGCAACAGGTGCCCCCCAGAGGGTGAGTAAGGACTTTGCGCAAGCGCGTTCGTACATGTTCAGGAATACAAGATTTCGCTGCTCCAGTGTCCACCAAAGCGTGAAAGCTTTGTCGTCCAATTTCTACTGTTATGTTCGTCGGTCCCAGAAGCGGAGGATTCTCCATAAATTGTGAGAGCGCAGCACCTTCACTGTCGATGCAAGCTGCGGTATTTAGTTTGACTGCTGCGAGGTGGTAGGGATAGGGTCATTGCAGGGCGAAACTGAGCGCCGACGAGCAGGATAAGGTGACGGTGAACGACCACGGCGGGACTGAGCTGGCGCGACGGGGCTGGGCTAGCGGCGGTCATGTAAAATGTTGTCTGAATAGGATGCGCGAAATGCAGGGAAGGGCCGGAAAGAGGAGTTATTGCGGTGGTGGTCATAGGAAGAGGGGCGATCTCCAGAGTTATGGCTGTACAAGTTGTTAGGGGCTGGCGGGATAGTGGTGGCGATGCAGCGTCGGCAGTATACCGGAGAACGTGACCGGGGGTGTTGCAATTGAAACATACCGGTCGGTTGACGTCAGTTCTCCAGGTGTCCGATCGGCGACGTGTTTGACGAGGTTGCCAGGGTGGTGAGTAGAATGGCGGTAGACATTGCTGAGATGCGCACAGCGGTGTAGCGGGAGTGCGGCTGGTGTATAGACGGAGGGGACATTCGGCAGGGGCTCTAAAACAGCACGAAGCTCGCGTCGCGAACCGTGGACTGGATACCAAGGCTATCACCGGAGGCTTCCGAAGGTGATTGCCTTGGTACAAGGCAATCAACCTGCAATCTGGGACAACAGCGTGTGGTCCACGCTGTTGTCCCAGAAAAAAAAAATGACCGCATCCTTACGTGGTGAATGATGTTGATTGGCGCGAAGCTCTGGTGGTGCTGATGATACTGATTATGTTCATAAGTAGTGCTGATGGTGCTGTTTCTTTTTTTATTGCTCATAGGTAGTGCTGAGTTCTGGGTTGCGTTTCGACTTCATTATTGCAGCTTTAAGGACATGCCGAGTTTTTCGTTCATTTTCATCCATGTCAGGAAAGAGAATGTGTGATATGGAACGTGGTTATATACGCATTTGAGCATTTGACCGCAGCGCCCTCTCGTCTATAAACGTTGAGCCAACGCAAGCAAAGTTTAACGCGATTATATACGCATTTGACCGCAGCGCCCTCTCTTGTATAGACGTTGAGCGGCTACATGCAACGTTTCATTTATGACATCCCCAGCTCTTGAGTTACTACCACATCTCAGAGCCCCCTACTCGTCCCGCAGTCGTGGCCGAGTGGTTAAGGCGATGGACTAGAAATCTATTGGGTTCTCCCCGCATAGGTTCGAATCCTGTCGACTGCGCAAACATTTTTTCTTTTTTTAAGAAGACAGATTGGATGGCAATCGATGTGAGCACAGACGCCGGACGGACAAGGCTAGACCCTAAGGAGCTTCGCCCCTAAAACTCTCAGCTCTTCTCGGATGATGGTCCGTATCGTTGTTGAAAGGGTGGTGTCGGGGGATGACCCGTGAGACACCTCAGGGAGACGATCGAGGGGCTTCTTAAATATTCGCGCGTTGTCCAGTTGCTCATGCTTCCGGTATTCTGAGACGAGCTTGGCCACGGTTTGCGGAGATTTCGGAGCGACGATGGAACATAATTGTTGTGAGAGTCCTTTGAAGAGATGACGGATCTTGTCATCTTCGCTCATATGGGGGTCGACTCGGCGGCAGAGTCGGAGGACATTTTCAATATAAGCTGTTGATGTCTCGGCTGTCGATTGGTAACGGCGGAGCAGTTCTTCTCATGCTTTTAGTTTATAATGCTCAGGTTGACCAAAAGCCGCTGAAAAAGCTGTCTTGAAGCCATCCCAGGTATTTAGGGCTTCTTCGTGGTTATCGAACCACCGAAGGCAGGAATCCTTGAGGGCAAGCACGACATTGGCGAGCTTACATAAGTTATCCCACCCGTTGTGCTGGCTTACCCGGTCATATTTCTCTAGTCAGTCCTCCACGTCGGAGTCAGAGCATCCCGTGAATCACGGAAGATCCCGCTGGCGGTGTTTGATGGTCACAGTGGGAGCCCTGGGCCTGATCGCGTTTCCTTCTTCATTGGTCATGGCGAATGGACGGACTGTGCGCCCGCTACGAAGCTAAAGGTCTTGACGGCAAGTGCGAGTGGTAAGGAGCCCCGGATCTACCCCAATCTGCCAGAGTCTTGGTGAGTAGATGGGTTTAATACAATGAAGAGAGATTTACTATGGTGGTGTTGCCAATACAATGGTTGGAGCAACCGTCCGAGAAAACCCGCTGTTGCACGAGATGGGCGGACCTTCTTGCCTGAGTCTCGCTTCTTTCTTCCTAACAATATATATATATATATATATATATATATATATACCGGGTGTTTCTGAAAACGCAGGCCAAATCGCTCCTTCAAGAACTACTTATCACAACAACAAA
Source organism: Ixodes scapularis (assembly GCF_016920785.2). Classification (NCBI taxonomy): domain Eukaryota; kingdom Metazoa; phylum Arthropoda; class Arachnida; order Ixodida; family Ixodidae; genus Ixodes; species Ixodes scapularis. The sequence goes on along the minus strand of NW_024609839.1, from coordinate 73,465,708 downwards.
AAAAAAAGGCTTGTGGCGTTTTGGTCCTGGGCCAGGGGCCCATTTAAGAAAATGATTAAAGTCCCGGATAATTAACTTGCTAATTATTTTTGCGTAATTAACTTTTTAATATTGTGTTTAAGGGCATGGTTTAAATTAGAAAATTGCTCAGCATCGTCGAAAACCACTAAATCAACAAATTGCAGAACGATACAAGGCACACGAAGCATTTTACGGCTTTCTGAAAAACCGCACAAATTCCACGTGTGTTTAAGTTTCGGTTTGTTATTCTCCGCCCCGACGGCACCGCGCCCCGCGAAGAGATAGTGCAATCAACCTCTGCTGCGCTGTCATCGCGCGATGCAGCAGAGTCTGGTTGCACTATCTCTCCACGCGGCGCGGTGCTGCCGGGGCCGAGATGCGCTCCGATAACAAACCGAAACTTAAAAACCTTTCGAATTCGTGCGGTTTTTCAGAAGGCCGTAAAATGCTTCGTGTGCCTTCTATCGTTCTGCAATTTGTTGATTTAGTGGTTTTCGATGATGCTGAGCAATTTTCTAATGTAAAATGCCCTTAAACACAATATTAAGAAAGTTAATTACGCAAAAATAATTAACAAGTTAATTTTCCGAGACTTTAATAATTTTCTTAAATGGGCCCCTGGCCCAGGACCAAAACGCCACAAGTCCTTTATCGTTGTGATAATTAGTTTTTGCAGGAGTGATCTGGCCTGCGTTCTCTGAAACACCCTGTATATGTATATAACGGGCATAGTGGCGGGAGGCCAAAATGTGTGGGTATATAACTGTAAAGAAAAAAAACCCTTGGTGAAAACAGCAACAACGGACGATTTGTTCTTCGGCGTTTCGGCCGATGTCCGGCCTTCGTCAACTCCGGCCTACCTGACGAATATATATATATATAAAAACGAATATGTGCAGATGAATGAACCGTACTTAATCCAATGAATCAAAGAATCAAAGTTTTCAGGAACCCGCCGAAAGCCAAAAAACGGCGGAGCCAGGATTTGAACTCTGGGCCTCCCAATGTCCGGTCGGGTGTGCTCTTTAACTCTGACACCCGACCGGACATTGGGAGGCCCAGAGTTCAAATCCTGGCTCCGCCGTTTTTTGGCTTTCGGCGGGTTCCTGAAAACTTTAATTCTTTGATTCATTGGATTAAGTACGGTTCATTCATCTGCACATATTCGTTTATATCCTCCTCGGAGGCCACGTACGATGACGTGAAGTGCCCGTGTTGTATATTCAATAAAGTGGCTCTTGATTCTCGCAGATGATGATGATACCGTGTCTCTAAAAGCTCATAAACAAAGAATACTACATGTACACGGGGCGAGACAAACAGTGGGAGGATTTCTGGAGCACAAACGAGCACGTACCACGTGACACTAAGCGTCGTACCTCGTTCCACGCGGCGGCGTGTGTTTCCAGAACACCTCCGATTGGACACATTTCGTTTCTTGTGCATTAATAAGACAGGTAGGAAACGCCAGAAAGCTAAGGTGGAGTGGTGAAGAGGTTAGCACACCCGACCGGACATTGGGAGGCCCAGAGTTCAAATCCTGGCTCTGCCGTTTTTTGGCTTTCGGCGGGTTCCTGAAAACTTTGATTCTTTGATTCATTGGATTAAATACGGTTCATATATATATATATATATATATATATATTATTAATCAAAATACCCATCCCGACACGCGCGATCGATTTCAAGTGAAACCACCCGCTCTAAGGAAAAAAGGGCAGGAATTTCAACAAAATAGTTTCAAAGTTTATGCAACGTACGACAAGGAAGGAAAAAGAAAAGAAAACCCCGCTACTCCCGAGGAAAGTTTATTGGTCTTAGTGATTGCAACCGGACATGAGCGATGTAGCGATCAACGCACGGGCTAGAGGACGAACCAATTCCTACACGACCTCGAAACAAATCGAGAAACGGCGAGCTGGCAGGGAACTACCCGCCATGCAAGGTTTGCCTGGAACGACGGAAATGGCCGGTTAATCACCGTCTTTGATAGCAAGCTGGCACCTAGTTTGGTATCTTTTTTGTTAATATTATTATTGTGGATGCGGATGTTGTATTCCCGCGTAGGACTTATATAGACAGTTTGTTTTTCTCCTACTTCTCAGGTACAGCCTTCGTTCCTTCCCCTTTCTCTGAACCCCGGTTTGTTTAGTTTTTTTTTGTTTTGTTTTTTTGTTTTATTATTTATCGACACTCCCAAGCACTTTTTGTCGTATATGTAAAATATTTCCAGTGCCCTTACTCCGTTGCAGGTTAAAGGGCTTATCAAATTTGGAATTATGATTATTTTCAGCTCAAGCAGTGTCCCTTAATTACGAGGTAATTTTTTTTCCTCGATATCGTGTGTATAGTTTTATCAATATCACGGCTCAAATTTTGGTTTCGGGCGTCTACGGCAAAACCGAAACTATCTGCTAGACAGCTAGAGAGCTATAGATGGCAACACTGATCATCGGCTGTATACGGCCGCGACGTGACGTCACGGTGGTGCTGCGGTACGCGTCGCCCAGTGTTGTTCGACTAAAAACTAACCCGTTTGCCGCGTGCTAAAAAGCAGCTGGTCGCATCTTTGAAATCGGTTTCAGTGGAGTACGCGGCTTCGCTTCGACGTGATATTTCGGCTGTGATCGTATTTTCGTGCCACTAAAGCGATACCAGTCAGAAAAGCAGGAGGATCTTTCTCTCCCTCCCCCGAAGAGCCCTCCACTCTTCCCTTTAACAAAACAAACGATGAAAAGTTCACTTTGTCAAAGATTAAAAAAGAAAAAAAGCGGAGGGCGTTTCGAAAGAAGTTTGTGCTGGCTTTTTAATCGGATAGTGGCTCGCACAACCTAGCATAACGGCCACACCGGAGCCAACCCGACACTATTCGATAAAACCAATCACTCAGAGCAAAAAAAAAAAAGTGCACCGTCATTGCGCTCGTTGTCTTCCAGGGTTAAACCGCGCGGCTAAACCAATCACAGAAAAGGGCGCAGGCTCGCGGCCCGTTCATTGTGCGTGATTGTTCCGCGGTGTGACGACAGCGAGCGCCCAAAGACGACGAACACCATGACGTTGCACTTTTGAATTCGGCTGCGCCCGGACTTCTTGTTATTATTATTTTGTTTTGAAATGGAGCGTACAAACGCGTCGGAGCCAGAGTATCGCCTCACTGTCCCTTTTCACCGCCCACGCCTTATTGGCGGAACGCTAGTTCGTCTGCCACTTGCACAGGGACAACGTTGCACAGGTGACGTGTCAGACCGCCGGGTTTTGATTGGCTCTGATAGGAAGGATAGCGGGTAGACCCCAATGCCGTGTAGCTACCTTGAAGTCTATCTACTATCCATCCAATCGGAGCCAGTCAGGGTTCGGCATTCTGAAGTCACCGCAACCGCTGCACAAGTATAGACCTTTTCCACAGGGGCGCCGCCATCTTGAATTGTCGTCACTTCCATTATGGGCGACGACAAAATAGTAGAACGTTTCAACTTGTAACCAGTAAAAAAATAGAGCGGAGCCAAAACGAGAATGTGTGACGGTTAGGCTTATATCCTAAATGTGTTCTATTGGCGTGGCGACGGCAAAGTAATGTTTTCGCCCATACTGGAAGTGACGACAATTCAAGATGGCGGCGCCCTTGTGGAAAAGGTCTATAGCAGACGAACATTGCGCTCCAGGAGAAGGGATCGCAATCACCGAGGCAGTACAAAGCGCTCGAGGGGTGGCCGCCTTGCGGAGCGCCGCGTTTTTGGGCGGTGCATTTTTCGCATTTGCGTTTTCTCGAATTGTTTATCTCACTTTGAAGGTTAACGAGGAGGAAGCTTATCGAACCTTGAGAGGTTTTGTGGGCCACTTAGATATGTGTACTTGCGGTTTTCTGTTTTGTTTTGTTTTATTTTTTAACGCCGGCGTTGTTTCAAAGCGACAGTGAACAAGCAGACGGCGACGCTGCGCGTGCGCTTGCTTTGGCAGAGGAGGTCACCGCCGGCGCACCACCGCACCAAAGTTGACTTCAGGCGGGAGATATAGTTTTAGTGTGCGCGTTCGCGAAATGGGGATCTTACACAGAAATTGGACGACTTGGGTCCTTCTTGAACCTTTGAACAGCCGAGCGGTGCATGTAGTTTCTCTGGGGATCGCCACGCTCGCTGTGGAGACGAGCGTATACCGTTTTATCATAGTTCAGAGCACAGCGCAGCTGATTTCATACCCTTGTTACACGGGCACACTTAAAGGGGCGGTGCAACGAGATTGAATTGGAATGTTTTTCACTTTACACGAGTTTACTGGCACAAAGCCACTGACCAAGAAACGTCTGCGTTGCGGTGTCATTTCAAGGACAAAGGCGAGCGTTGTCTTTAAATCTCTCCTTCGCAAAACTCAATGACGTATATACGTGGTCGCTCGCAGTACCCCCCTTGACGATATTTAAATGCGGCTCATAGATTGGGCCCGATAATCATTGGCTCGTCAAACATTCGGGTAGTGGCACGTGTCCAATCGCGGCAATGACGACAACAGCCGAACCCTAAATGCCTGGAACTCAGCGCGTGGTTATAATCAACATTGGCGGCATATAATCGGCTTCAGATCACCTGGCCGCTTTTTTCTGGCTGCGAGTTTAGGGAGTGGACGCCGCTCGGTTTCCTTCGACTTCTATTGCGCGGGAAGAAAAACGAACGCGTATTTCATTGGTCATAAACGTCAGGGATTCGTTCTGAGCAGTATTCGCGCAAAGTGCAAACATCGCTGCACCGACCCTTTCACTGAAGTTACGCTAAGCCACAGTTAGCGCACAATATTTGAGGACAACATTCTGCGGCTGTGCAGTCGAAGCTATGGGCGAACGTGCGCTTAAGCATCTTGGGCTCCCGTCAAAGCAGTGCACGCGCGCAAGTCACTTCTTTTAAAATAGCTGTCCGAGAGTATAGGGCGTATTCACTGGCGGCCATATAGCTCTGTGCGCGAATTCTGAGCGCGTGCTGATGGCGAGCTTCCACAGTTCTTTGTGTGCATTCCGCACCCTCAAGAGTGCCGGTCTTAGCAGCCTATTGATGTGAGCTCGTTCTGAGCATGCGCTTTAAACAGCACCCACAAATATGGCGTCTAGTGAATACTTCCTATAGTGAGGCAACTGTGGTGCCTCATAACAGCAGTTAAAGCTGAGTTAACCGCGGTTAAGGGGGCCCGTGTAACTAAAGCCCTTCTATCCTGGGAAAAATGGCGCCATTCATTGTTGTGCAAATGCACGAGGCACGCGCCCCTTCTGGGAAGAACATATGGCGTCTGAAATCTAGCTCAGTGCTGCGCTGTGCCGCCACGATCTTCCCAAAAGCTGCACGTTGCACGTGCCTCGTCCATCGACGCACATTTTGCTACCTTTAAAACATGAAGGGGCTTTACGTGTAACAGGGGTATATTGTACAGGCGCGAGTCCTTGTAGGACGCTTTTCTTGCGCACTATAGTGCGTGCAACCGAAGCAGTTTTCGGACTAGCCTTTAGCCAGTGCTCTGCGTACGTATATCGGGCGAACAAATCTGGCAGCTGGCCAAAGGCTAGCGCATGAATCACTTATTCCAAAAGGTTTTCGGAATACGCTTCCAGCACTCGGAGCTTCCGTGCTTTCAAGCTACGACCCCGAAATCCCGGAGAGAAATGCTCTATCCAATAAAAGCTCATTCTTTTCGTGACGTCGCAGTGTGGAGCGACGCGAAACTCTTCTCTAACCACGTGCAGGTGCTTTGAAAATGAATATTTAGTCGCGTGAATCGTTAGATTCATGCTGTTCAACACGTTCCACTGAGCTGTATCTTACCAGAAGATATGTTATTTCTAACGGGGCCTGGAGGCTAGAACTGGAACTAGAGCAAAGGTTTTACGGTATTTGCGAGATGGAATGTGTGCACTGCATATATCTCTCTAAAAAAAGCCCGTGCGTCTACCTTCCCGCAATACTCGGAGAGCCAATCACCGCAACTTACGGAGGCAGCTCAGCGAATGAGGATGCCAACACATATGTTGAAACTAAAAAAAAAAAAAAAAAACGCAGTCTGAGTTGTGACGTTAAGCAATGCAAAACTTCATGCAACTCAGACTGCGTTTTTTGGTCTAAACATATGTTTCGGCATCGTCATTCGCTGAACTTCCTCCGTAAGTTGCGGTGATTGGCTCTCCGAGGTGTTGTGTGTGAAAGTAGACGCACGGGCATTTTTAGAGTGTAAAAAAAAGTATTTTATAACCTATTGTCAAAAGCTTTTCAAGCAAAAAAAAAGAAAAAAAAAGATGATGTGCGAAAAAAAAAAGGAAATATACAAAACTGCCATGTGTTTCACTGCTGCCCGATAGGTGGCGTTATTTAAGGGAACACGACACGGTCACAACGCCCGTGACTGTGTTCCCTTAAAGGTCGTATTTGATTTTGTTGTCAAAAACGATGCAAGTTGTAACTATCAACGCGCGCAAAAAAAAACAAAAAAACTAGAAAGAACAAAAAAATATATCCCACGCGCGCGCGCCTTTTTATTTTTGGCGTTTTTCTCTCCCACTCCTCACCTCCTCGCTTCTTTTTATTTGTTACATACTATCAGCTTTGTAAGCGACATTTCATAATATTTAATAACGGCATTCGTGAAACATTTTTTTTTTCAACGCAATTGCGAACGCAGTTGCGACGTGTGAATGCGACGTGTGCAGACGTGTGAATAAAGACGATATTCTGATATTGAATTTGTTTGAAATATAATGAGTTTCAGACACGTATGAGAATTCATAGTGAGGTGCGATGCAAAATATGGTTTATCGAAAGTCCGGGCGTCGACCGAGATGATCGTCTGCTAAAAGATCGCATTGCACCCGTGAGAAAAGCACTTCAGGTGATCGGTTGAGATCCCAAATTTTGTTTGCGGACTCGCGCTATGGGAGGATGCCGCGTACCTGGTTGTAACCATCGCGTGGAGAAAGATTCTTGCAGTTTCTTCAGATTTCAGCAAGACCCCAAAGCGCAAAAGAACTGGATAAAAAAGGTAAGGCGAGTTTATTACGGATTGTACTCGCATCGCGGGTTCGATGGAGATATTCACCAAAAGAGCACATTAACGGAACTTTAATGTATACTAATGAAAAAAAAAAAAAAAATACTGCGAAATCGCGATAGACATGCAATTTTTTAATAATGCAATTTTTTCATAACCTGCCAACCTCAATAATAATAACAACAAACGACTTACCTCGACGGCGTACGATTTGTTTCTTATGCTGGCCTGCACTACGCCGGTAATGCACTTCAGGTCGTCGTCGTAACTGAACTGCATGACGTGGTTTGATTTTACGCCATTTTCACCCCTCTGAACTAAGCTGGGTTCTTCACAGACATAAACGAACATTGCGGAGGCCTCTTCGGCCACGGCGATGCACTTGTTCTTGTCGCTCGTTTACCGACACAATTCAATGAAGACGCCCGCTGCAACAGAGGCCAGAAAATATATCGTCTGCTACCAAAACAAAGCGGAGTGTAATACTTCAGAAATGGCCTTCATCGTTGAAATACGACACGGAGACGTCAAGAACATCTTCATAATTAGATATCAAGAAGTTAGGTTGCTTACAAAACATGATTTACTTACTTTTAAGCAAAAATTCAACCTCATGTGGAGTCTCCATGCATTAGTCCATAGCAACATCCCTAGCAACGGTTTGTTTGGACCCAGACGCCATGTTGTGACGTAGTCACTTACGGGGTCAACAATAATAATAATAACAATAAAAAGATGTTGAGCTGTCAGTGTTTTTTAAGCCGGGATACAGATTCGAACGAGAGTCACAGTGAGATCCCTGCATCGATAGCCGCAGGGCAACGAGTTCAAGGAGAAAACTTGGTACGCGGCATTCAAACCACGGATGTTAGGGTGGCTCGTGTTTTCAGACTGTCTCTTGTATGATGTACGGCAGGCACGTAGCCAGGTTGACGGCCCATGGGGCCCGCCCCTTCCCCCCCCCCCCCCCCCCCCCGAAATCTTCCATTTCGCTGGGGCCTCCTCTCTCCCCTCCCCCCCATACAGCATTTATCATGGGTGCCCCCCCCCCCCCCCCCCTTTCCCGAAACAAAATCCTGGCTACCTGCCTGATGTATGGGCAGTGTGGCCCCGGTTTTACTGAATGATTGTAAAATCACAACTACGGAGTTTTAGTACACGGTTCCGATTTGTACCCGATATTCCGCCGGCGCTTTCGCCTGCCAGGTATACGTTATCAAACTTATCAGGACCATTCATAAAAACTCCCTATTGACTACCGCGTGTAAAACATCCCAATACGGATACAGATCGCTTGTACACTCACCTGGTCACTGCTAGAAACACCACAAAGCTCCTCAATCTGCACCGCATATTCGCAACTCCATCGGTGTGCGCATCTCATCCTACGTTCTTTTTTCCTGTTTCACATTTCACGCGCCATCCACACCAGCTTTCGATGCCAACCCCCTCCCCCCCTTTTCTCCTCGTCTCTATCCTTCCCGTCGTCTCCGCTGGGTGGCGCCGCCTCCTCTGGTGCTGCGAATATGAGTGCCGAGGTTGCCAGCCAGGCTTTCGGCAGAGAAACCAGGGAACCCCAATCTCGTTTATTATTATTTTTTTTCCTTTGTAACTAATGGTGACAGCATGGTTGTGTGAATCATTGTGGACAAAGGCGGTTCACAGCAGGAGAAAATGTAGTGCAACACCAACCCGAGGTTCTGAGGTCAGCCCGCGGCGGTGGCGCTGCTGTCGGAGCATGCGCGGACGTTTCATCACACGCGAATATGGCGCAGTGCCCACACCTGCTCTGCGCAGACGCAGACGAATTGAAGCATACGTATAGGTACCCGCAATTACAAGCAAAAAAAAAAACAAAAAAACATTGCAGACGATAAACGTGTTGTCGAGTTCCGGATCTTATTTGCCAACTTATCATCAATCTATAACTGTTACTAACACGGCAGCCATGTTTTTATTACGCAGAGTTTAAATATACAAAAGAAAATGGCCAAACTGGGCTTTTTTTTTTAAATATTAATATGAGGATGTTCGTGAAAACAAAGTTTGGTCGTAAGGAGATGTATTGATGAGAAGACGAACTGTCGTATTTTTGCTATTGTTCCGCTAGTTTACTTGCATTTTTTAAAAAAAGCTTCACACTAAATATCCTATAACAAGAAAAAGAAAAAAAGGGAAAATAATATTTTTGAAGTTGGAAGCGTCTCTGTCTTTTTTTTGTTTTTGTTTTTTTGCATGAATTGTATAATCATGCATTTATTATTTAAGGAGAAAGTTCGCGACGGGGGCGTCCGTTTGAAATGGCTCCTTCCCTCGTCTAATACCTTCCAAGGCCACGAGACTTCTTTTCGAAAGGGCGATGACCGTTATCGAGGTGACCGCGGGACAGATTCATACGAGCGTTTTACACGTTTCAACAAACCGAATTCCGTGTATTGAAGACTCTATGCCGCGTGCACGACTTCGAGGAAACTCGCAGGGAAACTTTAGTCACAAAAGTACGGTTATAGAGAAAAGTGGCTCGTATCGGTCACTGAACGCAGAAAGGCTACGGTGTGCATAATTTAGCGCCGAATATTCTAACACAATGTTTTGTGTAGTTGTGACGTCCTTGTGACGTCCTTGTGACGTCATCAATGACATCACGCTCTGCCTCGTGTAGGACCGCTAACGTTGCGTTTCACTGCATTAGCAGAAATACTGCGAAGGTCTATTGCGACGAATTGAAGTAAGGTTTAAGGCATGAGTTCGAAAACGCATCGGGCGTGTCGAGGGAGTTAAGCGCAGAGACATCATCTCATGATCGCGTCGCAGCAGATAAGAACGCCGAACCAATCACCAAAAAGTGTGAACGTATATTAAGCCACGCCTTCCATTTCTTAACATGTCAGAGACTATGACGACCGATAATTATGATTTTATTAAGCGTTAACACGGAATAATCTTTACTGGTGTGCGTGGGTGTACGATGCGACTTTTAGCATCCTGCATAATAGAGCGCCGACCCTGAACTCGCCTCTCGAGTGGTTTTCTTCTCCCTTTCGTCATTCATCATCACATCACCACCCCAAATGGTTCGGTCTTACTTCAATTGAGCACTACGTTGTCTTTGAACCGGGGAGTAAGGTCGAATCGGCTAGCAATTGGCACTTTCTACGTTGGCGAGAATTGAATGTTTATAGTGGTTGAAGGTTACCTCGTAAAAGGCCCGGATGACGCTTAACAAGTTGTATAATTACATGTGTACATTGATTGCGAGACGGTTGGAAAAAAGATCTTGAGTCGTTATACATTGCTTGTACGTGCGCAGTGACGTTTCTAGTATGACGTGCTAGAGATATTCCTGCTACAGTCCAGGATGCCTGGTTTTTTTCTTTTTACAAAGAAGAAAAAAAAAGACACCTCTTTTTTTTTCTTAGCATGATCTACAGCTATGACCGTGGCCCGTAACTTAGCAAACCCTTATCAAAGCCATGCATATTCACGGTTCACGGTTCCTAACCATGAGTTCGATTGACTTAAAAAAAGCAGACTTTTCTACACTGTTCGCGCTTAGACACTGTACAGGCCAAGTTCAGGCGTAAGGCAGTCACAGTGGATGGGCAACAATGTGTATTTTTTTCTCTCCTAGCACGTCTCAGCTATACTTAGCCATGGGCCATCAGCACGCGTGGGCAGCAGCGCAAATGTCACAAGGTTGATCAGCACTGAAATGCACATATTTTGGACAGACGGAGCAAGTGCACATCACCACTGTCGTCCTGCGACGCCAAGTTCTTCGTACCAGTTTGTACACAATAAAAACGTCTCTATATACCATTGCTATACTAATATCTACGGGCGCAGAAAAGACGGTATGCTTATTTTAGGAAATTCGACTCGCAGTAGGAAGCATTGTCAAGCGACAGAACGATATCCAGTTTCTTATAAAAAAAATTCACCTATATATATATATACTATACTTCTTTCATGAGTTCGCGCGAAAACTCGCAGGGGATACCATGATCCAGAAGAAATATATATTTGGTGGGGAATATATATATATATATATTTATATTTATCTTTTTTGTAAGTTGCAATCGGCGTGGTAGTGTAAAGGAAGGATAGGTAGAAAAAGTTCTTAAACGTCACACGCGTGTTGCCACTACGTCTCTGCGAAGCTACGTCGTACTACGAGGAAGGCATGTTTTGGCTTGGCGTGAAAGAGACAAAACTCGAAGGAGACTGCAAAAAGGTATCCGAGGGATGCGGGACAATGCGAGAAATGCTCGGCGTCTGACGAAAAATGGACATTCTATCTGATTCGCAGCACGGCTTTTATCTCCTGTTTTTTCCCCCTTGCACTCTATTCTCACACTCCAGAAGAAAATCACTGTACGGTAAGAAACCGACGGGAGAGGAGGAGAGGGAAGCGCACGGAGACTTCAGAGCGCCAAGCTGTGATTTGAAGGATTAGTGGGTACACGCAAAGGCTAGCTGTCTTTGCCTCCACCCGCTGTCTCCCTCCAATCAGAGCGAATGAGTGCGTCGTCTGCTACGGCGAGTAGAGGCGAAGTCAGCCAGCCTTTGCGTGTCCCCACTATCCTTTTAATCAGAGCTCGGCGCTCTGACCTAGCCGCGTATTCTATTCGCCTCCTCTCCCTCAGTTTCTCCCCTGAAGACGTACTGCAGAAGGCTAGAAGCCCGAGCTCATAGCTTTGGCAGTTGCTCCCGCGCTGCGCGAGTTCTCGCAAGTGTAACCTTGAGCAAAGAGCTCGCGCTTGTAGAGTTCGCTGTGCAAAGGCTGGTTCACCACACACGCGCCTTCAAGTGTGACTGAGCGTTTGTAGCCGCCTACGACGAGATAACTACATACTGGTACACTTGCGCCACCTATCGGGTAGCCTTGAAATCGCGTATGACTAGGCATGACCTCCGAAATGTTTCACGCGCTCTGCTTTGGCCTGTCCAAACGCTCGGCTGTCCAACAGAAAAAAAGCCAGCCGAGTCAGTTCTCTGAACCTCCGCATGCGGCGCTCAGCACCAAACCACAAACGGAAACAGAATCGCCTCAAATCACGCTGTCAGTGTGAGCCCGCGGCATGAAGCTTGCCTTTTCATTGTTCTCATCAACATAATAGAGAAAGCTAAGTCGATCTCTGTTGATTCGTAATTTTTATTCGCTGCTCCGATCTTTGCGCTGTTTCGCTGGATGATACCTCAGAATACAAGTTCGGAAGAAGTGGAAGCCAGCTGGGCGTAAGACGTGCTTTTTTCATCGTCAGAGAGACAGCCGGACCAGTGGCACACACCATATGTCTTCGATTGACAGGATGGTTACACTGCTCGGTTTCAAGCTCGACCGCAGGCTCGGAGACTTCAGAGCCCGCTTTCCCGAAGACTGCCGTCCGGCCAACACCGGCGCCAACCCCTGGAGCCCCACCACAGAAGTCCTGGACTGTCTGCGTGGCCCAAAATTCGGGCAGCTCGCTAGAGACCGGCCTGCTAGAAGTCAGCAGCTCACTGTGGCTCCACGAAGACCAGCGTCGCAAAGACCGTTGCAAGACTACCGCTCTTCATCCTCTTCAACCGCAACACGAACCCCTGATCCTCGTCCACAGGCTCCATTGAAAGCATCATCACCCTTTCTTTTATCAATTCATCCGTGCAATACCATATCATAATCCTTGGACCCGGCGCCGTGGGCCTTCACGGTATAGGCAACTTGTGTTTCTGCGGCGCCGCGTCTCTCCTGAGCCGAAATAAATCACTACCGCTTTCACTGTTTAGTGCGAATCTATATTTTTACTAGCCTTCCTGAATTTGATTGATGAGAAAACGCGCTGTTTGTTTGAAAACAACATCGTGGGCACTTGTTCTGCAATTTCCGCGCTTCGAAAAGATGAACCTTCAAATTTCGATCAACCTCTTCCTTGCCAAAGGTCTGCGTGTTACGGTGAGAGGCGGAGGGCACACTTCGCGCTGCTCCTAAGGTCCGTAGATCGACGATAATGGTGATGATGATAATTCGCGGCTACTTTCTTGTTCTTTGGTTTGGTTGCTATAGCGCCACCAAGCGCCCCGCAGTAACAGTCTCTACCGCGCGAATGCAATGGCCTGAATCTTAAAATACGCGCTGATCGAAAGTGTTCCAGGTCTGTCCGAGAGGTCATAGATGGCACCAGCATCTCGTTACGTCGGAGGCAGTCACAAGCGGTTGCGACGCACTCGATCACAGTTAAGCGCAAATGAGTGAACCAGCCTGGTTCAACGATGTATTCGAGCTACGATGACATTGCGTTGAGCGACACGATGCCTTGTCTATTCACATCTTCAATCCTTTAGATCAGCCACTTATTTAGCATGGTCGAGCTCAGTTGAACTGCTACACTCGATCACATGATGATTGTTCCCGCGCTGGCACCACTGGTGTCATTGCTGTGGAACCTAGACCTTCTGCTTTGTTTACTCCGAGATGTGGTTTATTTGGTCCCAGTATAGACACCCCCGTAATAATGACGACCTAACCGAACCCCCCGCTTTTTGCGTCTAAGGGTAGCACCCTCCATCTGATGACGCTCTCGTCGTCGCACGATTGTTGTATAACCTTTCACTTACTACATTGTCGGTTCGTAAAGAATATCTTTTGTTGTGGTCAGCGCTATACTACCCAGCGCCATCGATACCGGGCCTCGCCCTACGGTGGAGTTTACAGTCGAAGCCACTGGCCGCCAGTCCATTCGGGAGCCTTTTTGAAAACACGTGGTGTGTTGCTGCGACGGGCGTATTATCACTGATGCATACTTTGGAGGTTCAGCGAGACAGAGACGAGGCGTGTAACCACGACCAAGCACGACTACACGCCTGGCGCCCATTGAACCACCGCCGTCGAGATGGTGCCAAATCAGCGCGCGTTTTGTAAACGGTTTCACATGGTGACAGGCGGCTATGGCCCTACGCGCGAGCCAACATCCACGGATGCAGTACACGACAAGGGTCGGTAGGCAGCGCCGCCGGTCCGGGGTGGCGGCCGAAGGCAAAAACTGGTCACGAAAAAGCGGGCGACTGAAGTGCGGACGCGGGTGGTTACATGTGCAGCAATCGGCGGTTACGAGTTCGGTCTCTAACGAGGCAGAGACTGGTTAGGGCTCCCACGTAAACACCTTAAAATGACCGCAGATGCTCTGCTGTGTAGCTATGGATCGGTTTTTATCGCGATGTAAGTACATTCTCTACCACGGCCAGCAAGCGGCGAAAGAACTGATGCTTCAGATTATCCGACTGCATTCAACAGCTGGATTCCAACTGTGGTTAAATTAAATACGTAATTGGGGTATCAGAAATGTATGCCTGCGAAACCTTGGGCGCCATCGTGGGATTCCAGCCTTGTTAAGTTTCGGTTTGCCCTGTTGCCTTTCATAGAGTGAGCACATTCACTAAAATAATCAGGAAACGGATTGTTCAATGTATTAAAAGTAGGAGAGCATGTCAAACTAATTTTTTGGGGGGTCTCAACTGAGAGTAGACACAAGAGAGCACTGTTCATGTGTGCTGCGTTTTGTTTGTCCCTTGGGTCTTTCACGTTCTACACCTCTGAGAATTTCAGGTCTTCTTCCCCCTTTGTGACTCTTCTTACTTCCGTATATATTCTAACTAAGCGTTTATTAGTCATCCAGATCAATATCGTAGACTTTATATAGTGGTTCAGCACCAATAAAAAAAGGATGCCTCGATGCCAAATTTTCTACAACGGGGAGCAGCACCAGCGGTAACCACGGACAATCAAATATCTGTACAATAGTAGCGTCTGCAGCTAGTTCTCTTTCTCTCTGTGCGGGATGTAAAAAAATCAATCAATCATCGCTACACGACGCTGCCCACTGTCTGCTTGGAATACAAGCTGCCGATATGCCCGCCACAACAGGCGAGCGGTCACAAGCCGCAGCTTAGATCAGGGCCCGTATCATGTACCGCACGGGACCGATCCCTTCCAGGTAAAACACGTCGCCCGCCCGATGGAAGCCCATCTTCTCGTAGACCGGCTCGGCTGAGCAACGAGCAACGCACCAGACGCAAGTCCCATCCTGCTTCCTGGCGTGGTCGATGCAGGTGGCGATAAGCCTCGATCCCAGACCCCTGCCCCGCACCGGCAGGTCCACGGCAAGACCTCGGATCCTCCATGAGTTGGACGCTGAAGCCAACCTGAAGGCAACTGCTCCGGGCTCCGGCTTGGCTTGACCGTTTTGCTCCGGCTCCGGTTTGGGCTCCGACTCCGGAGTAGAAGGATTCGTGTTGTCGTGGTTGTTGTTGTTGGGTCGCTCCAGGCTCGCGTCTCGCCTGGAATTCGCCCGGTCAGCTTGGGACTCCTGGGATCCAGACTTGGAGTCGGGTTCTGGTTTTACGTCTTCGACGTTTGGGCCGGATTCCGCACAGGACGTCGGTTCCAGCTTCGAGTCGCTCACTATGTCCGTCTTGGCACCTTGCCTCGTCTTCGTCGGCGAATCCTGGTGCGTCTCGACGTCGGCATTCGACCTCAAGTCTTCCGTGGGCACCGGATCGTCTGTCGCCTTGCATGGCGACTCGTCGACCAGCTTGGACGCTAGCTTGACCTTTGCATCATCAGATGGTTCATCCGACGACTTGGCACCCGGGTCGTCAGTCTTAGACTCCGGTGGAGTAGCGGACTCGAAGGATGCGGCCCGTAGCGTTCCTGCCGGGGCGATGGGGATCAGGAGGGGCTCGTAGAAGGCTGACACGACCCCCACGAGGGTGCCGTCAACGAAAGCGCCGAAGTGCGCCGTGGTAGCCAGCTGGTCACCGCGGTAGGGCACCGAGGCCAGGTCTGGTCTGAGCACGCGTTGTCGGAGGGTCTGCGTCTGCGAAGCGAGGATGCACCGGATCTGGCAGGGCAGCAGCGGCTCAACCATTGCCTGCCGCGCCGACAAGGCCCAGCTGTCCCTGCGAAGGGGAAATGAGACCTGTAGCCGATACCGAGAAAAAAAGTATTTAAGTCACTTAGTTCCAAGGAAAATAGTTATTGGTACTAAGTTCTCAACTCTGAAAGGTCAGTGTACTAATTGTTAAAAGAAAAGTATAACTGGTTATTTTCAAGATACTCTCAAGTTACAATTTGTCCTTCCCCCCTACCCCATCATAATCAATTAGGGTGGTGCCTTCTCAAGTTTCCCTACCTTCCCAAATTCTCATCCCACTCCCTCCCCCCCCCTCCCCAAAAAAAAAACACTTTATTTTATTGAAGACTTTTAACCAAACTTTTTCAGCAGTCATCTCTCACTATTATGAATACATTTCTCACCCTTACCGGCACCCTTCGTTTCCATTGCCATGCTTTCTGCTTCGGAATCGAGGTTAAAAGACCAAAAGGTTTCTAGTTTGCTTCACAAATTAATGGCCAAAAAATGTTCTCTGATGCCCTGCCCTGCCGAGACCCATGCATGCATCCCTGACGCTACTAGAACTGATTAGCTCCTTCTGAGGATTGCCTTTCCACACTTTTGGACATTCAGACTGGCAACTTTGATCACAACCTAATGGTGGCCATCTTGAGGACGGGGAAGATACTACCAAGCAGAAAGTGTACGAGACCTGTACGTTCGAGACGTCAGCACCAACACGACGCACCAATAGACCGATCTCACCAGTCAGTTTTACTACACCATCGCTGCCGCAATGCATCGAAGGAACTTAAGTCTCTCTGCACGTGCGACAATCTCCCTGAAGCTCTGCACGAGAGGAGCACGAGACAGCACGAGCCCTCTCGTGCACTGCCGTTTGCCTCCTGTGAACTAAAGTTAAGGCGGCGTCACGCATGCGCCGAACGCTTGGTGAGATCGGTCTATTAGATACAAAGGCTGCGTAATCGTTTATTTCAAAATGTGGCCCAATCAATCTCTTAACACAAGTTTGGCTCAAAAGCCTTTTGACAGCAGAAATTTAACCAAGGCGCTTATGGGTCGCTGCTTTGTACTGGTCGGTTCTTATGTTCACACCGTCGAAACTGAAACAAATCAAGAAAGAGTTATGAGGTGATCTAAAAACCAATTATCATCAGCCGAAAGTGACGGTGCCCGATGAAATAGAATTTCATGAATGCCATTAGTTTGTCGAAATTGAGGCTGCTCTTTGATCCACCAGATGACGCTGAATTCGGAAAAAAACCCAGTGGGTTTCACTAAACGGCTTCAAAAGTAAGCCCTTTGACGTTATCTATGAGGATATTTCAATGCCGAACAGGAGACATAGAGCACAATCCCCTGGAGTATGCCAAAAAGGGTGACGGATTTTCGTTGAAGATGCTGCATCATTCCCTACTACGAGGTTGAATGAGAATGGCCTCTAAATTGGGGGGCGGGGGGGGGGGGGGGGGGGAGGGGGGAGGGGAGGGGGGTAAAAGGATTTTTGCTTGCATGTTTTTGTTGTTGTTTTTTTCCGTCGTGTTTGCCGTTATCACCTTTAGTTATCACGACTGCGACAATCTTCAAGCTTGATTCCGTGCTCATCCAGTATTGACAACAAGCTTTTCTCGGGATGCTGAACCGAAATATGGATTCCACAAAACACGCGACAAAAGCGTGCCACACGGATGATTGTATTTTTTAAAAAAAAAGGAGGTACATTTGACAGAAATGTTCACGTCATGTTTTTTCCGAGAAGGAGAGGGAACGACAGAAATGTTCATGTCTTCTCCGCCTCGCCGCCTTGAGGGAGCGAAGCGAAGAGAGGAGGAAACGAGATACGAGATATCTCTACGTCACGCGCCTCGTTGGCCTGGTTCAATCTCGACCTCTTTTACCAAAAATGCGGCCGTTCATTCGAGATATCGCCTTATGAGTAGTGTTGTAGGGATTGTAGCGTCCCGCCTACATCTCCTGCATTGTTTTTTTTTTGAAATCCAAATTTCGGTTCACCATCCCTTTAAAGGCCGGCGACCAGCTCGCGCTTTCCACTTTTCCCTCGCTTCCCTCTCCCTCTTCTACACTGCCCACCGTTTCCTGTTTCCTCCTCCCCCATGGTGAAAAGGATCTTCTGCCTTGCAGTATCTCCAGTCTGGTCGTCGGCCTTTAAGGGCTTATCTAGTGGGCTCATTGACTGATTTAAAGGCGATAAAATGTTTCTGGACAATGACTTTGCCACACTTGGGTCCAAGAATCGAACCGTAAACGACATCTTATCGGAGTGGTTGATATCGGGCGTGTAGTCCAATATGAGCGAATGGTATTCGCAGCCCCCAACATTTCATAGGATGTGCGTCTGTTGCCATCATTTCAATTATTTAAATATGAATTTTGCTTTGTGCAATAGTAATTTGTCACGCCCAGGAACAGACACACGCACACATACACACACGTGGCAAGTGCTCTTTCATAGCTCAAGAAGGTAGAGTGAGGGAAAGGAAGGTCGAGGAGGAGGAAGCAGACGGAACGCTAAAGAGAGGAGGAGGTTTCCGCCTCCCTTCTCCAGCGTTCCGTCTGCTTCCTCCTCCCCGACCTTCCTTTCCCTCGTTCTACCTTCTTGAGTTGCAACGGACTATAAGTAAAAGGGCCGTGCAAGAATGTCTGGACTTCGCTCAAATAATCGTGTTAGTTTTTTCCCTGTCACGTCCGGATTAAAGAACTGAAAACAAATCTGGCCTACGTGCGTTACTTCTTTTTTTTTTTTTTAAGTAAAACTACTGACGTTTTGGGCGCCTCCCAACCTCCTCAACTCTTACACCGTCTTCCGAGTCACGTGTGTAGTGACGCGTAATGGGGATAGGGAGGATCGCGGCGTCTGCCTTGCCTCTGTGCCTCTGCTTGCGATTCACATGGCGACCTTGAAGGTTGGTCTGAGCGATGTGGAGAGGGGGAGAAAGGAGGGAGAGCAAAGAGCTTGCCTTTCCGTAAGGTAGTTAGACTGACGAAGTAGCACAACGGGGGGAGGCTCAAGGGAGGAATAGTTTGTGGGTAGTGGTCACCTCGGGTAGTGGTCACCCCCGAGGTGACCACTACCCACAAGGTACAAGGTACTTCACAAGGTACTTCGGAATTGACAGTGGCGAATCAATTCTGCGCTCTACTTACAAAGCAGGGAGACGCGATGACCTCCCCTGAATACTACGCATCATGCGAAGCCGCAATTAAAAGTATAGGAGAAGAAATTAACTCAAGTAATTCACACCTGGATCGTGATTTCAGTATTCGTGAACTGGAAGATGCACTGGCGACGGTTAGTAAACGCACAACTGCGGGTCATGACCAAATAACATATCAAGCACTTGCAAACCTTGGTCGGGGAACTAAAATAAGTCTTCTTGAGATCTTTAATGATGTCTGGAGAAAAGAAACTCTCCCGGACTCATGGAAACTGGCAAAGGTTGTTCCTTTACTAAAGTGTGGGAAAAGCCCAGCAGCCCTAGAATCGTTTCGTCCAGTAAGTCTCACTAGCTGTGTAGCGTAACTTCTGGAAAAGATGATACATTTGCGCCTTCAATAGTGGTTAGAATCCAATCACGTATTACTTGAACAAATGACTGGATTTCGCCCTAGAAGGTGCACTATTGACTCTGTGCTTGACCTTGTTACCACAGTGGAACACGAGCGCGCATCTGGGAACATAACCATAGCAGTCTTCTTGGATATTCATCGCGCCTTTGATACCGTGAGCCACACACATGTTCTGCACGGACTCATTCAACTGAAAGTGCCAGGACGGGTTGTACGTTGGATAAAAAACTTCCTGCTCCATCGCAAGATATTTGTAGCCACAAACGAAGGCAACAGCACGGAACATGAGTTAAAACATGGGGTTCCACAAGGTAGCGTACTTAGCCCTACTTTATTCAACGTTGTCATTGCTAAATTACCCCAGCGACTCCCTCCAACGCTCCAAATCTCGATGTATGCAGATGATATTTGCATATGGGCATCTGGTTCTTCTTCAGAAACTTTACAATTGCAGTTGCAGTCTGGCCTCGATGAGACATACAAATACCTTCGTGAAAGAGGCATGGACATCTCAGCTAAAAAATCGGCAGTTCTACACTTCACTAGAAAACACCGAGCGATTCAAGTGGCACAGATTCCTTGGTGTCGTGCTAGACTGTTCTCTTACATGGTCGAGGCATATTTATGAAGGCACCTTAGGCATATTGATATGCTTGAAAAAAAAGTGAATGCTATCATTAACGTACTTCGGTGCATCGCGGGTGCGAGATGGGGAGGGTCAACGGACGGTCTCCTTCTTCTCCATACAGCTCTTGTACGACAAACAATGGCTTTTACTGGAAGTTTCTTGCATCGAATTGGACATCGTGTGACCCCAGTATGCAAATGTGGTGATCCTTTTGAGGATGTTAATCACATCCTCTTAGAATGTAAGTGCTACGCCAGTGAAAGGAATCGAATGAAAACTCGACTTCAACTATTGGACAGTCGTCCCTTATCTTTAGCAAAGATTTTGGGCCCTTGGGCGAACCGGCAAACACTCAAGAAAGCACTAAACATTATTTGTGACTTTTTTAAAAGACAGTGGACTTTTATACGAATATTAAGTACAGACATATGCCGTACGTCTATGGTTGTATATATTTGTAGCTATGTGCACAAGTGAGTGAGCGTGACAGTATGTAGCGAGAGTGTAGGTGATGTGCTTTATCCCAGCTGAAAATGAGACAAGCAACAGACTGACAAGAAATGCGTCAACTGCATCAACTGTTCTGTGCTGTGTTTTGAAGCAAGTGTTCTGCAACGCTCCGTTTTTTTTTTTTTGTTTTTTTTTGTTTTTTTTTTTTTGTGCGCGTGTTTGTGAGTGTGTGTGCTGGTGTGGTCGTGTCAGGCCTGTGCTCTTACTTCGTACTCATTTCTTTTCTTCTTTATTCATTACGTTTTTAGGTCTTAGTTCATATCACCTTCAAGTTTTGGGGTAGCCGGCGCCATTTCAAGGCTGCCAAATTCTCCATAGCACCATTTATTTTCTTCTTCTTCTTCCACCTCGGGGGCAGCTGGCGCCACTAAAACTGAATACGGCACAACTTTGTCGATGATATGAGGTTTTTGACGTGTTTACTTATGTTAAAACGACGATATTTATCAAATATGATAACCTTGATTTGAGTACGAGCTATCTCCTGGGAGGCGTGCAAGGCGAAGCAAAAAGACGAAAGCTCATTCGCGTGTGCGTCTGCTTTCCCGACTGAGCGTTAGATTGAGCACATATGCACATCTTTCAAACTTATTAGATTATACCACTGATTATACCCATTGCGCATCACGCCCTGGACGGCCCTCTTGCGGCTCCGAAAGTCGGCCTTTGGAGCCTTGCAGAGGTTGGGCGGCTCGTTCATCAGGGGGATCGGCCTAGAAGGTTAGCGCACACCAGCTCGGAGCACGTGGAGCGAAAGCTCGGACTGCAAAACCCAGAGATCCTGGATTCAATCCCCACCCCTGCCGGTTTCGATCTGGATGAGCATCGTACCGGCGTGCGGTCGTGGATCACTACTGCGTGGTGCACGTTAAAGACCCCAGGCTAGCGGTGCTACTGCACTGGCTAAAATTGCTCATCTACAGTGAGTGACTGGTCGGAACTTTGAAATGGCTGACCAACTACACGCTGTATAAATATCCCCACAATCCCTATAATTATTATTATTGCTCGCTCGTCGTCATTCGCCGAAGAAGAAGGCCGGCAGCTTTCTTTCTTCTTTCTACGTTGCGGGTTGTTCCTATTTCGCGGAAAGGCCACCGTTCGTATTTTTGGCGCTGGCTGAGGCATCACCCCCGGAACAGAAGTGGCCCTGCGCTACCATATGAGTAACCGTTCGCCGTTGCTCCTCGCCTTTTTTCTTCCAGCGGCCGGGCGCTCAATGGCTCCGTCGTGTAATTGACAGGCTGTCTAGAATAAATGACGCTATGGCAGTGGGTACGTTTTCCAAGTTTTGGTCACGCGCATGTTCCCTGAGGGTTGAGGAGTTCCACAGCCGTGACCTGTTTTCTTCAGCATAAGCCCCCCATAAACGCCAATGTTTTTTTTGTTTTTTTTTTTTACACCGAAACTGACAGCGAAAAACACCGAATCTGTGGGAAAATAAACCACGAAAAAACGGAACTTTACTCATGTGCCTCCAGTCACTTCATACACCAGCCGTCATAGACGACTTTGGGTTTACGTAGCGAGAGCTTGCATTAGAAACAGGACAACCTAGCCTCATACTTTGAGAAACAAAGCCAACGCTATTTTAGAGCTTCACCAAGAAATTTTCAAACACTTCATTGAGAAGTGACGGTCGAGCTCATCATGAGTGACTCAGTAAATTCTACGACGTCATCTACATTTGCGGGTCTTTGGTTCACTGGAATGCCACGAAATGCCCGGCGCAAGCTTAGACTATAATTTGTTTTTAGGATTGTCAATTTCAATTTGAGGGGTGGGAGGGAAAGGGGGGGGGGGGGGGGGGCTTTGTAACAAGTTTCTGGGAGTGGCTCGGGGGTGTTTACCATAGGCTTGTGTACTTTGTGTAGGAAATTCTGGCGGTGGGAGCATGTAGATCACTGGCCGCCATAAAGTAGCATCAGACAGCTTACCACTGGCGGCCTTTGCCTCTGTTCGGTCATCATCAGCTTGGTCGGGGTATATTTCACAATACCGCCAGCCCTGTCAGTGGCCAAGGAGACTATGCTGTTGCTGCAGAGCACTCCGAGTCCGCTGGGTGTTCATGCGCGGTACCTCGGTTTCCCGTTTGTGCGCATATTCTTCACCAATCATATCTAAACGCAGCTTTTAGGCGTTTGTCCCCGGCTTGAGCGGCGTCGCCGTCGGCGTAGCCGCGCGGTGCATTATGGGACATATCCCATGACATACGTGATGTCACGTGTAACGTCACGGGGTCACCAGTGACGTCACCGCGCGTTGCATTATGGGCAAATTTCCCCGCTAATTTTAGCGGCAAATTTTCTGCTCAATTTAGCGGGAAATTTTCCCCTAAATGGGAGGCGAGCAGGATAGGAGGAAGGGAGAGGAATGAGGAGGAGGGGCATACCCTCCTCTCCATACCTTCCCCTCCTCCTCCTCAAGAGCTGCGCTCTAATTCGGCGTTACAAGGGATTGTAAACGTCTTTCAGTTGTTTTGTTTTCTGTGAAGGATTGGGAAATGAAGCGACGGGCACTGGGATAAAGGAAAGCACATGAACGCCAGAAAGGACGAGGGCGGGACAAAAGTTTGCCCTTTTATACTTTATAAGTAAAGTTGCGCGAATAGTGAAAATTTGGCTCGAAGTGAATTCGAATTGGATAGTTTAAAATAGAGCTACGAAATGAGCTACGCCTCAGATTGACGACACGTCGGCTGTCTTGGAGCTTAACACCGTTGTTGTCAGTTGTCTTAAGCTCTATGTGCAATCATACATGCGCGCACACACACGCAAAAAAAAAAAGAAACACAAAAAAACGATTCTTTGTGATTTTTAATTTTTTTTATAAATGTTAAAACTGTTTGTTACAAAACAAAACGATTGAATTTCCTGACGCCAAATCTAAAGCTCATGAATGTCGCATTTGCGAATTGTAATGATCGCCACCTGCGCCCGTTCCGCACTCGGCACCGAAATGGCAGCGCCCTCAAGAGATTCGGGGGATAGAGTGCCGATACGGTCGATGCTCAAAGAGTGGTCATGGTTCCTAATAGGGGACCTGAAGGTCGAATGCGGACTCGAACAACGAGTGCGAACTAAAACTTCAATTCGCAATGCACAGGAAAAAAATAAATGAAAGACGTTTATAATTTTCTGTAATGCCGAATTAGAGCGCAGCTCTTGGGGAGGAGGAGGGAAGTGTACGGAGGGGAGGGAGAGGGGAGGGTAGGGAGGGGAATTTACCGTAAAATTGTGAGGCAATTTCCCAGTAAATTTCCCCGCTAAATTTGGCAAGAAAACTTATCCGCCAAATTTAGCGAAAAAAATGGGCAAAGTTAATTTCCCCGCGAAATTTAGCGAAAAACATTGCCAGCTATAATTGGCAGAAAAATTTCCCGCTAAATTTAGCGGAGAAATTTTTTTGCTAAATTTAGGCGATACATTTTCCCGCTAAATTTAGCGGAAAAATCCCCCCTCCCCCTAGATTTAGGCGCCGTGTGACGCTACGAGGGTAACGTCACACGTGACGTTGTTTGACGTCATTATGTGAAACGTCCCATAATGCAACGCGCGGTTAGGCCGACAGCGACGGCAGCGCCGCTCAAGCCGGAAACGGGCGCCTAACAGCTGCGCTCTAAAAAAAAGAGAGAATTTGTCTGTTGGTCACGTGACATGAAGTGATGTCATTTTCCCCACTAAATATAGCGGTCAAACTGGATTGGTGTTGAAGTCACGTGATGTCATTTTCCCCACTAAATATAGCGGTGAAACTGGATCGGTGTTGAAGTCACGTGATGTCAATTTTCCCGCTAAATCTAGCAACTGAATGTGTGTATAAGTCACTTGACATCATGTCATGCGTCGCCATTTTCCCTGCTAAATTTAGCGATAAAAATAGACGGCCGGAAACATACTTCAAGGTTGCCTGAAGTTCCTAATGCCTCTGCTGCGCTGCGCGACGACAGCGCAGCAGAGGTTGGTTGCACTACTTCTCCACAGGGTGCGGTGCCGTCCGTGCCGAGAAGCGCTCTGATTGCAAACCGAAACTTAAAAACCCGTCGAAGTTGTGCGGTTTTTCAGAAAGCTGTAATATACCGCTCGTGTCTTTTATTGTTGTGCACTTTGTTGATATAGTGTTTTTCGCTGATGCTCAGCAAGATTCTAATTGAAACGATGCCCTTAAACTCAAAATATAAAAATTAATTACGCGA
Source organism: Ixodes scapularis (assembly GCF_016920785.2). Classification (NCBI taxonomy): domain Eukaryota; kingdom Metazoa; phylum Arthropoda; class Arachnida; order Ixodida; family Ixodidae; genus Ixodes; species Ixodes scapularis. Next base: position 73,440,855 of record NW_024609839.1, on the reverse strand, counting down.
AAATAATTCATTTAATTATCCCGAACTTTAATAGTTGGCCTAGGATCAAAAGGACACAATCCTTTTCTTGGCGCGATGCGTAGTTTTCGCAATATCCAATTTGTCCATCTTTCCTGAAAATATATATTGTTATGACCTGTCCCCATGTCCCTGTGTTTGTGAGTGCGTGGGTTAGGGTTACTTTGGGGAATGGATTAGCCCAGGCTTAGCCGTACGCTCGGGGCCTGGCTCGTCTCGCTGGCGTCGGTCGCTTCAGGGGAAGCGCCGCCCAAGGACTGCCCTCCCTCACGTGTCAACCATTCCGACCTCTACCTGCTGCCGAACGTTTACCTTCAAATGTGTGCTTCTAGCCTTCTGGGTGCTTATCTGTCAGGGTGGCGAGAGAAGAATTAAAACGGCGCCGGATGTCTGCTGGGAAACAGTCTAGAGATTGTCGAGTGTGGGGGATAAGTGTCGTCTTGCCATCCCTTGGGGAAGAGCTTGCTGGTCCAACTGCTGTCGGTCGCTTCATGGCAAAGCACCGCCCACGGACCCCTCTTCTCCCTCAAGTGTGAATAAAAACCTCGACCCTTCGAGGGACGGTCGTCTCGGATCAGACATTTCGCTATGGAATAAACTTGTCACGTTTTCCCGATACGTTTCCCCGAGTGACTGGCTCGGGCGTCGTCCGAGTGAGAAAGGCTGAACGCCAGCGAGATGGCCATGCTATCCGAGAGTCAAGGCTGGGCGTCGACACGTAACAATACTTCCCACAGAGCCCGTAGAACGTAAAGCAGCGCCAGCTTGCGCGAATAAAGACGGCGCTAATGAATACAATATGGTAACGAAACTTGAGACGCAGCTGAAGATTACGTCCTGTTCACGCGAGGATATACAATGTGCTGGAAGCACATTGCGCTAACAGCGTCGTGCTGTGTATACGCGCCGTGTACCAACCAGCCCAACAATGCGCTTCCAGATCTAGAGACAATCAAGTCCAATGTAGTTACTATGCAATGTCTTACCATGAAGACTGATCAAGTTACGCCACGGTCCTCCCAATCTTCTGCCCATATCAAACGAGAAAGAGGAGCATCGCATGTAAGATCAGCGAACGAACACACACGGAGAATGCGAGACACAGCGCAGACGACACCGCAAGTCCACGAGGAGCCGCGTTTTGCTTGCCCCTACCGCCAGAGCGGACGTTGCCCGCAAGGCAGCTCAAATGCGCGCTGGAATAGGGTTCGTTTTCCCGCGAGCAGCCAGCAGTGGCTGTACATTTACCGGAATATAAACGTTGAAAATGTACGTGGTGCGGATTATATACAAGGATGTGTTCTTTCAAGACCGCTCACTGACGAGGCGTAATGGAATTTGTACATGACAGGTTATGCTAATTAATGGTGATTTCTGTGTGATATAACTTTACGGGGGGTCTCAAAATTTTCTTGAATAAATTACTCGATACAACTGAGGGTTGACTCATCAAAACGGCCTTTTCAGTGGAGGCCCGAACACTCAACATGAATGTCCATTACGAGAGGCCGCTATTTCAAACTTCAATGGAATGACCCCTGGACCGTTGTAATCGCGCGCTCTATATTATCCGGCAGATGAATATAGGGGTTGACAACGTTATCGTGAGAGGACGCTTACCTGACTCAACGTTTTTGTAAGTTCTGCACGGCGTATGCTCCACCAACTGTAGGACGGATATTTAATTGTGCTACACCTATCAAATGTGTCCTATAATTTGAATGTGACTTACAAAAGTAACGTTCTCAACGACGCGTTAGATGCCAATATACATGTCGACTGGTGGCAGCCGCCCCTTCTTTCTCCCCATTTTACACCGCGACTTTTGAGTGTGTGTGTCGTTACCTGCAGTCTCAGGTTTTTTTGGTTTTTTTCAATCATATTTAATGTACACAAGCTCGTTTGCGCCTTTACATTTATTTCATTACACTGCGGTTTTGTTCCTTCCTAAAACTGTTTGGCGTGTGGCTTACATGACCCCTTAAGTGTGTAAAGCACAAAAGTTTATAAGTCCATCCATGCTGACATCTCCTCAACAGGTTGCGACGTAATCCTTCATATTAGTAAATTTGTTTGAAAAAACCAACTAACAACAAAATGTCGAATTGACGCTGCTTAATTCTATTTATTTACCCTAAAGATCCTTTCAGCAAGAGGGCCTCGAAGTCATCGCCATTTACGCACTGTATATACACAAATAGATACATTGAGATTCCATGCGTAAAAGGGTGCCCCTAGTGCAGCGCAGAGGAACTCGGAGACGCCGCCATGTTGAGGTCACGCCACAACTAGGGGTGTCGCGAACCGGCCGCGGTCCGAGTTCGACCAGGTTCGAATTTTTCGAACTTTTAGTGGAAAGTTTGACGAACCTTCTATTAAGGTTCCACTCGTGTGCGCATGCGCGACAGGCTGGCCAGTTGGCTTCGGATTGGATGATAATGGCTGAGATGAATAAAGTGCAGCGCTGATTGGCTATTTCAGTTAATACAATACTGAAATTAGGTTATTAACTTTTTATTGCTGCTGTTTTGCATAAAAAAAAAAGCTTTTCAAACCTAGACATGCTTCTATCAAGGTCTGGCCACACTGTCCACAAAGTCGAACCCACTGATCGTCGAACCGGTCGAATCTGGTGAAAAGGTCGAAGGTTCGTCTACCGGTTGGACCCAGTCGAACCCCGAAAGTTGGACCAAAAAATCTGGTTCGACAAAAGTTCGCGACACCCCTAGTCACAACGCAGTTGCTGCCCGGCATTTTACGCTCGCCGATGTATGTCGGCTGGCCGAAGCTCTCCACGCCTGATGGCCAAGACGAGCTAGGTGCGCGAGACCATGCAGGAACTGTATATACAGAACCGGGGCTAGTCTACAACGCAGGAAGGTGAGAACTGCAGAAACTGACGGCGGCGTCGCTCATGACGACGCAGAGAACTACGTGTGGTAAAACGTCATGAAATGACGACACGACGTTCCGATGCAACATCGCGACACGGCTACACCTCATCGTGGAGGTGGCGATTTGCTATCCCATAATGCGGTGCAAATCGAAACTGACGATAAGCCCACCGCCGGGGGCGCATTTGTGAATGGGGTGACTGGGATTATGTTGATGATGTTCCACCAGCACAATCAAATCAATGGGATATATCAAAGCAGCACGTCGTTTTGTAACTATAAAGCTCCACCGTTTCTTCTGTTGTCACACGTTATTCACAGTAAACCACGATTATTGTTTTGGCGAATAGGGTAGACCAACACGGAAGAACTTCGCACAGGATTTATGAACGAAATTTGTCAAATTTACGTTATGTGTAAACTACAAAAGCGCCATCCTCCGGCACTCCCAAGAAGCTCCACCTTCGCTTCAAATAACGCAGCCCGTGAGTAAACCTTACTACCGCCAGGTGCCGCTAGCGTCGCTCCCACCACGCGGAACCTGTCGGCTGCGCTGACTCACCACGAAGCGCTTTTTCTAAGAAGAAACGCTTCGACGGCAACGCGAGTCTCAAGGCCTCGCTATCTTCTTAATTGAGTTTGAAACTCGCGAAATACCCAGGCTAAGCAAGCAACGAAGCCTCGAATACTGCACTGACGTTGCTAATAATGAACGAGGGTCATCGCTCCAGCGCGCCGGCGCACTGAAATGGATATATAAAAAAGTAAAACCACGACCCCTTGTAGAATGAATGGAGACAGAAAAAAAAAGAAAGCACCATAGGGCAATGCATCTACCTGCGCCGGCTCTTACCTGTCGATCACAAGCGATGTCTTCCCTTTTTTTGTCGTCGCTTTCCCTAAACTGACACAGTCGTCGAGACAAACACACACAACGCACACACACAGAGAGCGGCGACGAGCACCCACTTCTTGCGTCAGATAGGAGTATCAGAAACTATCGGCGTTTCACGTGATTCACGCGGTGGAGGGGGATGGAGGGGGAAGATGCCACGTTTCACGACGCCGAATGCTTTTACACCACGAGCTACACGAATGGCTGCTCTCCCTGGAAACCACAGCTAGCCGCAGCTAGCCGGAGCTGCTGCCGTAGCTGCGGCCAAAAACCTTCGGGAAACGACCGTACCAAGCGCTGCTGCCTGCCCCTGCGCCCGCGGTCCTCCGACGATGATGCCTCTTCCCGAACAAGCCGCCCAAAAAAAAAGGGAAGCGAGGGACGCGCGCCGCCAGTCGGGGGAAAAAGGAAAGGGATAGGAATTAGGGAAAGGAAGAGAGAAGGCGGGAAAAAAAAGGGGAAAATGTCTCGGTTGGCAACCCTGCGAGACGCTTCTTCCGTCGCGTGCCGTTTCTCCATTTTGACCGTTGTTTTTTTGCATTCTCTTTCCTTTACCCTTCCCTCCTACACGTGTTTTTCCTTTTCTCCCGGTAACCATGGCAACGATTCGTTTGCGGCGGGACGCCATTTCTCTCATTACGCGGAGAGACGATCTTGCTTGTTTACTCGTTTTGCGTGTCATACGAGGCGACCACGATGCATCGTGGATGTCTCCGCTTAACGTAAAAAAAAAAAAAAAAAGTGTTCATTTAAAGAGAACATGCGGAGAAACTATTTATAGTAGACGGATTGGTTTGCGTGTCAACGGCAGCGGCAGCGAATAGCGTCTGCTTCGTTCGCCTCTTCCTTTTTCGTCCCCTTCTCCCCCGCGGCATTTGAGATGCGGCGTTCCCGCGGTTTGATTTCAGCCTTGAGTTTCGGTGATGCCCCCCTCACCCCTCACCCCGTTTGTTCTTTCTTCTGAGCTGAGCCGTAATTGTTTTGATCTCTCTCGCTCTCTTCCGCCACCGCACATTTGGGGCGCTGCGAACGCTAGTGATTTTTTTTTTCTTCCCTTTTTTCCCCTTTCCCGTCTTTTGTCCATTGCCGTCTCTTTGCGCTCCATTTATGCCGTTCCTCGACGCACAGGTACAGACATTTCAGCGTCTGTTACAGCAGGACTCTCTCGCCCCCTCCTTCTTCCTTTTCAGAAATGAATAATATATTATTTTTGTTGCTATATCAGTTTCTCGCGTTCATTTAAGAGCACCGCTTTCAGATCTGTGTTCTTTCAAATGCGTTATTTCGTCTGCATATGTAAAAAAGAAAAGATTTTTTTTTTTTTATTATACACACGGCGTTTCCTATTTGAATACGACAATGCGAACATTCTTGAATGTGGCCTTTTGCAACTGCATTTTCTCTCTGCGCTGTAGTTCCGCAGGGAAATCAACTTGCGTGTCGGTTTTATTACTATTATTATTTTATTCTGGACACGCACGCATGCTATGAATCGACTGAAAGAATTTTCTCTTCGCCTTTTTTTCCTAGTTGTTCCCTTTGGAGGGCGTAATGCGAAAAACGGAATTCATGGTTTCTTTGCTAGCTCGGTTCACAATTGAAATTTGAGATGGAGCAAGCGGTCTTTTCGGGGACAGGGGGATTTGTGTTTTGACTTTGAACTCCCTTGTTCCCTGACTGCGGAGAAATAAAATGTTTTGTATTTTTGCATGGCACTTTTTTTTTCTCCTTCTTTTCTTTTTAAGGCTTTTATGGTTTCTACCTCGTGCTGACCTGCAGTAATTGCTTCGTCATTTACACAACCGGACAAATTCAGGCCTCGCAAATATAGGATCTGGTCTTTCCACTAGGATCAGCCGAGAAGCGAGACAAAGTTTTACGCATCATACGTGCCCCGCACGAAGTATTTCCTAAAAGATTTGATTATCGAAGGAAGAAAGGACGGTTTTGGCGCATTGAAACGTCTACGCCTTGATAAAATAACATAAAGTTAATCTAGGATACACCTACACACCTACATATATCTTAATTCGACAGACGAGAAAGAAATTTAGTAGCGTTCCCCGAAGAGCCATGACTATTTTTTTACCATGCTTCTTGGGGAAGGGGGGGGGGGGGGGGGGGGAAGGGGGGGGGGGGGGGGCGGGCTATTTTTTTTTTTTTTTTTTTGTGTTTACTGCAGTGCCTAGCTGTCAGATTTTTCTGCCCATCAATTTCCATTTTTCCAAAATACTCTCCGACCGCACAAGACACCAACTTTTTCTGCCGGGATATTTTTTTAATAATTTGTTTTCGAATGTGGAACTTTTTATAGCAAGCGATCAAACACGTGAGAGTCAGACCAAGAAAACAGAGCTCTCTGTATCTAGATAAACGAGGGTGTGCGAGCGAGATCACCCACGATCGATTGACAAGCAGATGACGCTCTGCGCCGCGCGTCTACACTGGGGCGCGGTCCAAGTGCCCCTGCTACGTTCGACGTAAAGCCAGTGGAAGCCAGCCCGACCAATCACCTGACGCCACTTTCTCCCCTAGTTTTTCGTGATTGGCTAGCGCGCTGAAGCAGACATTTTTTTTTTTAACGCCTCCATTGCGTCGTAACATCTGATATCTCGGATTAGATACTCTTTGAAATTACACAATTGCACGTATTACTGTGTCTCAACCCCTCCGATTCGGTCACAGTTGGACGAACTAGTTGGTCGTTTCGAGCTTTTCAACGCCGCCTTAATCCACCTCCTTTCGAAGGCAGCGCTCGGCTCCGCGATTGGCTGCGGGGTCAGCCGCCTACCGCGCTCATTGGCCGCCGCGAGGTCACGTGAGTGACGGCCGCCATGTTTATTTCAGCGGAGAGTTGTCCCTGTTTCGCGTACTCCGCGTCCCCACTTTAGCAGACGCCGTTATGTCTAGACGCTGATCCACCCCGCGTACGTGAGAGGGACCCGCAGAAGGAAGAGGAGGGTAACGGCCCTACAATGTGCGCGACCCTCTGAAGGACACTCACGCGCGCCCTCTGTGGCAAAAAAATTTACGCAGCTTCAGTGCGCCGTACTCTTCGCGTAATGAGCGCTCCCCTTCTATTGTGTAGCGGCGTCGAGCGCGGTCGCACGCTTCAGTACGTCGCCAATTTTTTGCCCATCGCGTTCGCCAGCGGCTGCTTGCTGGCATCATTACTGCTTTGCTTTTAATAGTACTTCTATTAATGTTCGTTGGAGCCCACGTATGCGAAATTCGTTTAACATTCAGGGCATCGTATGTATGAGTTTTCGTTTAGTCCTCTAACGATTCGGGCTTCCCGGGATGGTTTTCGGTAGACGTTCCGTGGTGCCGCTTTCGAGTTGTCTTTGCAAAATGGGGAAGACTGCGGTGAAAATGGCGCTCCACTAATTAAAGCGGGGACGTAGTACTACATGTATACATTTTCGCGCGCGAGCGCACGTGCATGGAATCTTCGCGCCTATACCGAAAGCTGGTTTCCTTACTGCGCTTAGGCGTTGTGCGGGAAAGCCAAAGTTCACGGTGAAGGCTGCGGTGGCGTTTTTTATCTTCGTTTCTTTTCCAGCTTGGTTTACGGGAGTGGTTTTAAAATGCAAGCGGTGGGATGCATTCCGAAGTTTCCATCGCCCAAGCCGCGCAATTCATGTGAATTCTACCAAATTTGAAGAATTAGCGAGGTAACTGCATCACTTTCGAAAAGTAGAAAGTTATTCTAATTAATTACTTTTTGTGCGTGAGTAATTTTAATAGTAATGAATTAAGAACTTTTGAGGCAAGTAAGATGTAATTGTGATTAAATTACACTTTCAAAGTTACTTAGCTAAGTACCGGGTGTTTGCGAGAAAATGACTTAGTGCGATCAGTTTCGAAATCGGAGATTTTCGATGTCGAAATGGCGGCCAACAGATCCCGCGCATATATGGAGACGAATGTCGTCTGCTATGAACCTCACTTGTTAATTAAAAAATTTTGAAAATCCCTCACAACTTTTGAATCGGATAGCGAAAGGTAGCTTGTTTTTGCGGTGGGAAAAACACGGTTCTTCTGTCTCCCGAAAACCCAGTCCGTTGAGAAGGCGTATTTTTCAGAGCGTTTCTCACTATTAGTATTACTTATACTGGATGATCGGTTGGATACACGATGATTAAACAAATGTCACCATACAACCGCGCATGAAGCGACGCCGTCCAGCGAGTACTGAGCGAGGTTTTACTGCCGCGCGAATGACACCTCGATGCTTTTAATATTCTTGAAGCCACCGTATCTCAGCAGAAGAGTGAAGTTTCGTCGGGTATCTGTCAGATGGCGCTCCGTGCGGCAGCGGCGGCTCATGTGTTCACGCTAAACATGTGAACGTTAGGTATTTAGGCATTGCGAGGAGGAAATCGCAGAGAGAGCGTGTCGTCGTCATTCAAGGAGCCTTCGATATATCTCCGCTGGCCTTCCATCAGAGCTGGGCTCTACGTTTGTGGTTCGCCTTTTTGTTCCCGTGATTGGTTTGCCCTTTCGTAAGATTAGTTAGTTTGCCTTTCTGTCTGTAACCACATTGTATATAGAATCTAGCTGCGCGCAGTACACTGCGGAAGCCACGGCCGGGAAAGTGAGAAAAACCACCTTTGTGCGAGTTATGAGTGGCAGGCTAATTTTCAACGGAGACAAAAGCGACGTCTGAGACGCATAAAAGAGAGCCCGGGTGAGAGGGGAGTTGCTCCTCGCAAAGCATTACTAATTTACCTTTTTACCTGTTGAATTGACATATATGTAGGTGCGTTTTAGATGAGACGCATGTTGTCTTGTCGAGACGTACACGTTTCAGACACCAAACGCATCGCTTCTTCCTCGGACAACCTGAACGCTGTCCGTGTCTGACGTGTTTATGTGTGTCTCTTGTCTCCTTTTGCGTTCGCATACCAAGATGTTTAACCAACTCGCTCTCAAGATTCTATTAAATCTTGTAAGAACTACTTCGCGGGGCCTATCTTCACACTCTTGCCTAACTTTCATGGTAGGCGTTTTGGCGGTGCAGTCCTTGTGTACGGCAAGGTGCCCGCACACATTTGGCGCCAATCAAAATAATAACCGCAAAAAAAAAAAAAAAAAAAAAAAAGTACGCGTGAGGGGTTTTGCGTTGGGCAGCCGAAAGCCCGTCTTTGATTGGCTGTGTCACAAAGTTTTATAGTATTCTCTTTGTTCTCGCGTTCAGTAATATATATATATATATTTTAGGGCAAAGGTTTGCCATAGTTGATTTCGAACAACATTTAAATGCTTATGGCCATGACCCAAATCTGTACCAAATCGATGTTCCTTGCTTAACCCTTGCAAATAAATAGATAAATAAATAAATAAACGAGTCAAATTTAAAAAAAAAGCTTAGAAAGACGATGTAGGGAAAATCAAAGTTTTCCATTGTTCCATCTATAAAATTAAAGTTTTCCATTGATCTATCTTTAAAATTAAAGTTTTCCATTGTTCGATCTTATTCAATAAAAGCGTTTCATTGTTCTATCTAAAAAAAAGTGAAAGCCCTTTACAACTCCCTGTAACGCCGAATTAGAGCACAGCTCTTGAGGAGGAAGAGGGAAGGGTACTGGGGGGGGGGGGGTTCAACTGACCAGGGGGGGTCACGTGACCTTGGGGGGCCACGTGACACCCAATGCCGATGATGTCATCACTGACGTCACTGATGACGTCATTAGTGACGATGACGATGCGGATACCGATGACGTCATTAGTGACGTCACTGATGAGTTCACCAGTGATGATGACGATGACGATGCGAATGTCGGTGACGTCATCAGTGACGTCACTGATGACGTCATCAGCGATGATGAAATGACGATGCGGATGCCGGTGACGACATCAGTGACGTCACTGATGACGTCATCAGTGATGATGACGATGCGGATGTCGGTAACGTTATCAGTGACGTCACTGATGATGTCATCAGTGATGATGACGATGACGATGGCGGTGACGTCACTAATGACGTCATCAGTGATGATGACGATGTGGATGCCGGTGACGTCATCAGTGACGATGACGTCATCGGGGGGGTCACGCGACATCGGCGGGGGTCACGTGACCTCGAGGAGGGGGTCACGTGACCTCAGAAGAGTCACGTGACTTCGGGGGTCACGTGACCTCGGGGGGGGGGGGTCACGTGCCCCCACGAGGTCACGTGACCCCGGAGGGGGGCTCGCGCGGTGCATTATGGGACATTTCCCATAATGCACCGCGCGGTTAGGTCGACGGCGACGGCGACGCCGCTCAAGCCGGAGACGGGCGCCTAAGAGCTGCGCTCTAAAAAAAAAATACGCGATACGCAATGCGGAGCGCAAGTTCGCCTGCTTCTTTTGCAGGGGTTGAGTGACGTCAGAAAGACGCCATGCTCTGATTGGCTCCAATTGAATGATAGTGGCTAGACCTCAAAGGCAACGTTACTAGAACCACTCAGTTGGGAAACTGCCATAGAGACTGCTGGAGAAAGTGGCCCCGATCTGTCCTCCAGAACCGAGCTAATGGCGAACAAACGCCGCCATTTCTCCCGCAGCGGCCACTCGAGGAACTGCACGTTACTTCTATTTTGGCTTTAATCGGCCATTTTGGCGCCGAAGCAGATACAGCGGAAGAGGTTACAAGGGCGCCACCCCCGTTTCCCCAGCGGACGCGCCGCGAAATACTACCGAAGTTATAATGCAACTAGGTCGGGACGCGCTACCTGAAAGCACCGCTGAGGCATGGTTGTATAAAAACAATATTAATTGTTCCGCAAAACCTTGGAAACTGAAGATTTTAAAAACATCACGCGACCTTCATTTTGTACTAAACTGCAATAAACTTCATACAAAAAGAGTCTTTTCCGTTTGTTCTTACGCAAAAACATGCTTTCTAAAAGCTCAAGGTGACCACAGTACAGACAATTGATAAAGAGTGGCGCTGTTGTCGTATTTAGCTCGGTATAGGTGGACGCGAGCGGCCCAGGTTTCGACGGCGAGTTTCCCAACTGAGTGTTCTAGTATCGTTGCCTCAAAGCAAGCTGCCCTGAGGTCTACCCACTATCCTTCAATTATAACCAATGAAAGCTCGGCGTTCTGACGTCACCACAACCTTTTCAAAAGAAGCAGACGAACGTGCGCTCCGCATGCAATGTTAGGTATAAAAATGTGAATAAAACATTTTTTCAAACTAAAAACTTGAAATGAAAAACTTGCTCTGGAAAAATACGTCTCGAGGGCATTTTTTTTATATAGTTGTGATCTACAATGTCATCATTTCCATTTTTTATAGGTGCCGTGCAAGGATTTTGTCAGCGGTCTTGTGAGTGACCTTGTGAGCGGAATATTCGGTTTCGGAAAAGAAACCGAAACAATATGCCCCCAATAGGCATTACAACGCAGAGACAAAGAAAAAATTCTAATTTGCATAAAAAACCGACGAAATTTATTAGTCGAAATATTTGGTTGTTATCAAAAGAATAAATAATAAATAATGAAAATCCACGGCAACCCAAAAATGCGGAAATAGGCGCGCTATTCTCTTCATTTAGCGCGATGCTGACTCCCCTCCGGCAACACTGGGCCGACGCTTATTGTCGTCGGTTTGTTCGAGAAGTGTCTCCTGCGCAAATACCGCTGATTTCCCGACAGAGACCTAAGCGAACCTCAGGTGACGAACGCCGAACCCCCCCAATCACCTAAGGAAGCATGCCGTCCTCCGCGACCTTCCGCGGACGACGTAGTTCGCGAATTTCCCTCATCACTACGAAAGCCGGTCTCCGTAGACACACCTCCCCTCAAACCGCTTCTTCTAAACAACCACTTTTCTAACCCCGAGAAAAAAAGCAGAAGCAAAAAAGTGAGCGATCATTGAAAACGGCAAGACACTACTACGATCATGTCGGTCGTCGACTGCGTTTCCACTAGTACGAGGTATCATCCGATCGGCAGGCAAGGCAGCAACTCCTTCGACGCCAGCGAAGATGTGCTCCAGCGTGAGTTTCACGAGATGTACCGGACGCCTTCAGAAAGGTAATTGATCCTTAACTTGTTAGCGGCTACGATTCCTCGTCAAACGAAGATCTGTCGCGTTCTCACCAAAAAAACTGCGACCGGCAGATAAGCTTACCTCGATAGCTTGGTGTGATTGTCATTGTTGTTGTTGTCATCACTTCGCTCCCGCGCCTCGATCGTAAGATCGAGCATGGCCTTTGTTTCGAACTGGGGAGTGATGTACTCCTGAGGCAGGGATTGGGTCGACATGACGATCTCCTTTGGCCGAGACGCCCTTTTTTTAACCGGATTAGTCGCGAAGTCGGGGTCCGTCGAGCGGTTCGTCTGAGGAGACGCCGGGCGAGTGCGTGTGTTTGTGTGTGTGCACGCAACCCGCCGAAAACTCCGGCGTCCCGTCTCTTTTGTGTGCGTTATTTTTCGGGGAGGCAAAGCTCAAAAACTCGTTTCGGCTTCCCGCCTGTTTTTTTGGATGTCTTGGATCGTGTCGTGTCCTCCCCGCAGGCGAAAACCGGACAAAAAAGGCAAGAAGAAGCGGAGGGAGAGGAAGCGACAGGTGAGCGCCCTGACACGCCGAATTCCACGCCGGTGTGTCGCGTGCGCGGACACGAGAGGGGAGTGGGGGACTTGTTTTTCTTCACTTGCTGGCCGGCACCAGCAGGCCGCGTGCCTTTCTGAGAACGTGCGACCGCACGATGCCGAGCTGGTTGGAACCGGCAGGGATTGGGAAGAGAGGGCCGTCTCCAGCATGCCTGATGCCAGTCTGAAGGAAGCAGTGTTGATGTTGTTGTCAACAAAAACAGACAGAGTACAGCAGTATACTATTTTTTTAAATGTTTGACTGAAGCTGTTTTGCTAGCTTTACAGGGTTAATCATAACGAACCTTTCAGAAGGGGCAGTTTTTCTTAATTGAGCCTGCTTTTAAATGACAGTGTCTCCGCGTGTCTGGTGACATAACTGATGGGTTAGCCATTGACTCGATACTAGACCGATCTCACTGTGCGTTCCACACATATTTGATCTACTGACTCGCGAAAACACCGATCTCACTAAGCATCCGACGCGTGTGTGATGCCACCGTGCCTGTAGTTAGCAGGAGAGAAGTGCCGGTGCACAGACAGCTTGTGTTGTCTCGTGCTGTGGTTGCGTGGACCTGCAGCGGGGTTGTCACATTTTTAGTTGCGCTACAGTTCCTACGATGCATGCGGGCTGCTGTGGCACAACGAAAGTGGCTGGCGAGGTTGATCTGTTCTTCGTGTACCTTGGTTCTGTAAAGTCAGGTGCGTCGTAATGTAGTTGCCCCGGCTGCTTCTAGACACGTGATTGGCGTCTTTTGGGTACAAGCACGGCTTTTGTCTCGAACATCTAAACTGTAAATTTATGCAGAGGGCATTGCTCGCACTCGCACAGGATATGTCGGCAGAATCTTTAATAGGGTTTGATTGCTTTTTGTGCCTTTCGTCTTGTCTTTCACAGTCGTGTAATTCTTTGAATGGAGCTCCAAGGGTCCCGATTTAAAACAGTATTCTAGCTGAACGGTTATCACGACGGGCTGCACTCCCACGGCAGACGCCAGTGAAGCTGACCCAAGTTTTCCTGACCTTCCAGAACAAGATAGCGGACGTGCAAACATGGAAGGCACCGTTTCTGGAGATACGCGGCAATCCGTCGCCGTTTGCGGTGTTCACCAACGTGCGCCAGTGTATCCTGGTGAAGCACCTCCGCGACTCCGCCCGCCACTTCTACTGGACCACGTCACCGCAGTCCGCAATGCCAAAGTCCCTCGACTCGGATTCGGACGAAGACACCGACTGTCCAAGCGGAGACGGGCCGGACTCCTTCCAGACGGTCCCGCGGATCGTTGGGGTCGGGCTGTGCGGGGTGTTCGAGCTGATCCGCGAGAGTCGGTCCGCTCAGCCGGCTTTCTGTCTAGCAGTGTTGCGAGCCCTCTTGGACGTGCTTCAGGGACAACAGCCGGAAGGGTTTCGCTCTGAGCCTCCGGAAGTGGTTGGTAAGTGAGCTTCGTCTTGACGCAAGAGGCTTTTTGCATTTGCAATCCGTGATAAAGTAATTTCTTTATGGATGGATGGATGAATGGGTGGTAGTGGCTAAACCCTCATATTGTTTGTTCACATTAAAGAGGTACTCTGGTGTTTTCTCCATGGTCCCCGATTTGCCTAAAAGCTGACCAAATGCACCAACAAACGTCGTTAAATTAGTAAATTAACATAATTTTTTTTCTACACAATTATTGAGTTTACAATTTCAGTCCTCATCGTTGTTTTCAAACTGAAGGTCTCTACTGGCAACAATGAAGAAGTGATGCCAGCAGCAGGCAGGGGTTCGCTCTTTGGTCTGTAGAATTTGTTCCCAATTAATTTCAAGCAGTCTCACGGCGTCAAGCGGATGCCTTGGAAGCTCGCTCCAGTACTCGCACTCAGCGGGAAGCAAATGCTTGGCGCACCCAGTTTCTTAAACCGCTTGTTCGTAATTGCGTGTGTGACATCACGAGGGTCACAAGTGACGTCACTTGTGACGTCACCGCGCATTGCATTATGGGCAGATTTCCCAGCTCTATTTAGCGGAAAAATTTTCTTGCTAAATTTAGCGAAAAAATATTTAGCAGAAAATTTTACCCGCTAATATTTGTGGAAAAATTTCCCTTTTATATTTAGCGGAAAAATTTCCCCGCTAAATTTTGCGAAGAAATTTCTTCGCTAATCTTAGTGGGGAATTTTTTCCACTAAATTTGGCGGGAAATTTAGCAAACATTTCCCGCTAAATGGGAGGGGAGCAGAAGAATGCGGAGAGGGTAAGGGAGAGGAGGGGGCATATCCTCCTCCCCGTACCCTCCCTCCTCCTCCTCAAGAGCTGCGCTCTAATTCGGCGTTACAGGGGATTGTAAACGTCTTTCACTTTTTTACACCCTTTCTTTTTAAGTTTTGCCCTAAATTCGACAAAATATGGCGGCAGTAGAGACAAGGGAAGAAAGTTGTTGGAAACAGCTTGACTACCCCCAAAAGCTCTCCAAAATGATGTGGGTGCTTCGAAGCATGCATCAAGAAATAGATGTACACATTAATGAATGGCCATTAGAAAACACAAATGAATTAACTTTTTATTAGTTCATTTTTTTGTTACGCACTGCATGCCAATCGATGATCCAAGCAAGAACTTGTGTAATAGGGACACTTTCGCAGTAGTGAAATTAACTTTGTACCTGAGGCACTGGCATAAATATGTTGCTAAAAGAAAATATAAGAAGAAAAAGCTTTCCAATGCAGGCGGACAGACAGCTTCCATTCCTTTTATGCCTGGCGACACCTTTAAACCACTAAACATAAAAACAAAACAAAAAAATATTATTTCATTAGAGTTTTAGATATCTAAATTAGATGGATTGACTAGCTGTCGCCTACAATAAGAGCGGTATCGTAATACCGAGACAGTATTAACCCCTTAAGTGCCACATTTTTTTTTCCCAAAAGTACCCTAAAAGTGCCATATTTTTTTTTGTTTTGAATTTTTATTCCTCTAGTATTACACATATATTTTGAAAAGTTTATTACAAAAAGATCAGCAGAGGCAAAAAAAATATTTGCCAACTAATACTAGTTGGCAAAGTTGAAGCAATCGCTTCCGCCACGTGAAAGTGCTCATAAGTACATCACATCATGCCATTATGTAACCACCCCTGCTATGGCTCACAGATGTGAGCCGCAGTATTCTTTAAATAAAATAAAATAAATAAATAAATAAAATATATGATCAGCGCCGCGAAACTACACGGACGAGCCTTGTTCGTCCGTGGAATTGAGGGCTACCGAAAAAACTACTGGACGAGCCGAGCTCGTCCATGGCATTTTTAGCCCAAAAATGGCCGACGAGCTCAGCTCGTCCAAGGCACTTAAGGGGTTAAAGGGGTAGGGAAACGAAATTCCAGCGCTCATTTTCTAGCTTGGATGTGTTGCATGTTGCACCCTAACCTCAAAAACACCAACCAGTCTTCCGTTGCAAGGCACAAGAAAACTAATTTTAAAGCTAAATAAACAATCTTTCAATGTGCACCTGGTGGATGCATGCGGAGCCTATTTGGGAGGTAATCTAGCAACGTTGGGGAACTTGCTACGTAGTCATGACGTAGCAGATTCCTTCGGAGCAGCGCCGCCCTTTGGAATTTCAACATTTTCCTTCTTAGCTTTCCTCCTAGCTGAACTCACAAATTTCTCGGACCCTCGTTCGCGCAACCGGATACAGCCGTTCTCCCCCTAGAAGAGTAGCCCGTCGCTCAAAACTCGAACGAAAGTTGCTTTCCCCACCCCGTTCAGCCCTAAGCTGACAGTGTTGTGCAAGCTACGTGCTCCTTAGGCCAGCCACACGCTCGTCACCCCACTTCGAACGGCTTGGTTGTAACGCACTGATGCTATTGACAGCACCACAACGCTGACAACGCCACCAAGGGCAAAGCTCAAAACCACGCCTGCCTTTGCTACTCCACGAATGCGGGAAATCTTTTCTTTCTGTTTTTGTTTGCGCCGGATATCCCATGACGCATCGCGCTCTCCGTTCGCTTCTCTTCGAGCGCTAGCTTGAGTGCACCGTTTGGGACGAAGAATATAGCTAGTCGTTCAAAATAGAAACTTGTGATTATCATTTACAGTTATTATACGTCATGCTTGACTCATTTCTGAACGAAATCTGAATATTTCAATTTTTGTTTCCGTACCACTTTAACACTTTTGTTTTTCCCAGTTTTGCTCGTGCTGCATTTGACTTGGTATTGGGGAAAAACATGAGGACAAAAAGAGCAATCAAGTCATTAGCCTCATACAAACCCGGTATTAGCATTTTTATATCCTAATGGAATTTGTACTGCATTTGACAGTTTGGAGAACATCGGAGGAAGAAGTGCTATTAAGTCATTACCAACGTTTCTTTGCAGCATAAGTATTGTCATAACTCCTAAATTTATGTGCAAAATTTCGAACGTTATGCTAGGATTTTTATTGTAATTTCTTCGAGTCGATTTTAGCAGTGTTCTAGCCATCGGCAAGCATTCTTAAATTAATCTTGTTACCATAACCATCTTAACTTTTGCTCTGTGTAAAACTTTCTATGCATAACTCGGGCTACAGGGCTAACAGAAAGTTACACATGTGGCACTGGTCACCGCGAGGGAACAAAAATGAGAGGATGATTTGTAGTTTTTGATTTTCTATCTCTTTTACACGCAGGGTGTTTGACCTCTTTTTGGATGTTCAACCTCTTTTAGGATGCTTCACCTCTGACAGATAGGGCTTCATCCTCTTTTACAAAAACGGTGTTCGACCTATCACGAGATGTTGTCCCACCTCTTTTAACGATGGGACGTTCGATCTCTTTTACATTCTTATGTTTAACCCCTTTTAAAGACTAAATGTTTGACCTCTTTCAGATATATATGACATTTGATATTTCTCAGATATGACATTTGAAATTTCTCAGCCAGGATTTCTTTTCTTTTCTTTTTCTTTCTTTTCTTTTACAGACAGGATGTTTGACCTGCTGCTGGACATTGCCGCCAGTCCGCCGCCTTCCGGCGACCGACCGCAGACGAGTGGCCTTGGCGGTCAGGTGTCCTCGCAGCTGACCTCTTACGCCTGCGCCTGTCTGCTCAGTCTGGTCGTGGCCAGGGGGGACACATCCAAGACCCTGTGTGCCCTGGCCTCCCTCCTCATGAGCCCGAAGAGTCTGGTGGCCGAGGAGATACCGGTGTGTCCTCGTCGTTATCATAGGCCTGATAACTGTTGTTGGGTAGACAGTATCTCTTTTGACTGCGTTTTCCAGTGCCTAAGTTGCGACTTTTTTTCCTAAATTTCTGTCGGTGCGTTTTATGCAACGGTGCGACTTATGTGCATTTTTAAAGCGATAACTTTACGGGCGACACTTTACAGAGATTTTGAGCTTGTGGGCTGTTGTCGCCACTATGAAGAAACTCTTCTCCTCTCCCCTCTTGGCGTGAGGAAAGGGAAGGAGAAATTATTTTTCCTCTTGGCACAAGAAGGGAGAAGTCGAGTTTTCCCGTCGGCCGCGCAGTGCAGAAAAAGAAGAGGAGGGACCCTCAGCGTCCTGCCAGTAATGGCGCGGCAAAGGCAGAGTCTTCTTGTTGTCTGCTTGTAAGGCTTGTTTCGCATTATGCGAAATCTCACCTAGCAGTATCCAGTTGCTATGCGTAATGTTGGATGGTTTTATTAACTTCCACCGTGCTTACCCACTTAACGGACCACTGGTGGCAGTTGTCAGTGCCATCCACGATGCCAACCACGACAGCTATGAGAGTTAACCACGTTGCACCTCCGTCCTCAGGTGCATGAAGGCACCATTCCACCCACATAGCGCGATCATCCTACAGCTGTTGCCGTAATTTTTTCGCACATTGTCGGCAAAAAATGTTTAGGTCGGGTTTTAATGCAGTAACATTCTTTACTCCCCCCGATTTCGTGAACCTTTCTGGCCTCCTAATGCGCAGTAGGCTGCTCGCTAATTTTAGCGGGAAAATTCACTTCACGTGACCTATGCACCAATTCAGTTTCCCCCTAAATTTGGCGGTAAAATTAATGTCACATGACCTATGCACCAATTCAGTTCCCCGCTAAAATTGGCGGGAAAATTGATGTCATGGGACTTACAGAAAAGTTCAGGTTCCTCCGTAAATTTAGCAGAAAAATTTACATCACGTGACCTATGCACCAATTCAGTTTTCCCGCTAAACTTGTCGGAAAAACACGTCACAACCTTAAAATCATTTATTCATCAACAACATATCGATGCTAAATCAACGCAACATCATTTCAATATTAGATCACCGCGTATGACGCACGATCGCCATCGTTATATCATTGAATATGCAGCACAGACGACGCTGTCTAAACGCATCATGTCGTGTGATCATCGTGCAATATTTTTCCCAAAATTTCTGTCGGTGTGTTTTATGCAACGATGTGACTTATGTGCATTTTAACGCGAAAGCATTATCTGTCCCATGGAGCCGACGTTATCAGCTTTTGAAGCCCTGCACCAAACGGCACCTAAATTCCCCTGTCTCAATGGAGTGAAGCCTGCCGTCTGTAGCAATGACTTGAGTGATAGGCTCCCATTGGCCTGGAGCGCGTCATAGTTTCGAGAAACGAGGCTCCCGTTGGCTGGAGTGCGTCATAGTTTCAAGGAACGCCACCCCATGGCACTGCAAGCCCACGCCGGCAGCACGCTGCTATAAAAGGAATACGGTGGCACACAATTGGCCGCTTCTAGTCCACTCGATGCGGACGAACATGGCGGCATCTCAAGCATCTACATCATCGACAGCTGCAACCTTGCCGGTAGCAAAACCTGCCCGTCTACGCAAGTACATTGCAGATGAATTAAGGGAGCGGAATAACACAGCACAATTAGCGAAGAGACAGGCAGTGAAATTGACCATCGTTGTCAAGTCTCCGAATACACGGCGGGCGTAACAAGCAGTGGCGCAGTGCGTTAGGAGACAGAGCAAAGCCTTTCGAAAGCATGAGGCGTTAGCGGATCACGATTCAAGCGGTAAGAGCGTAAGGCCCTTCGACAACGTGAGGTGGAAGCGATACGTCGCAGACGGCATGCTTTCGCTTGTACAACTTAGGCGCCCTAGGTTATAAGTATAGATTTTAACTGTGCGCATTTGCCATGGCGGTTACATCTCTTGTTAAATTTTTTTGCGAAAATGTTGAAAGGGGCTCTGGTTTACGCATTGTGAGTGTGCGAGCTGACCGCGCAATTGCGCGCGATTGTGGATTGCGGTCGTACTTCACAAATTATTCGAAGATAAGAATCCTTCAGACCCTAAGAGCATACATCGTGATCACAGCACGCATAGGCAGACTGATCAATGCAGTCTCACCACGCCAACTGTGCCAGTATATAAGTACAACTGACACAAAATATTTTTATGAAAAGATTTGGCAAGTTAAGATTTTTCTGCTACACTTCCAGTTTCTTCGGAAACCTAGTGTACTTAACTAGTACATTTGAACTGTTTTTGTCATTAAAAAGAAATTGTCATTTACACTTCATGCAATTTTGACAACGAGGTGCCTTTTTGACTAAAGTTGCGGCCTTGTGACAACAATTTTTTAAATGTTTCATTAATGCATAGACATCTCTTTAACGGAACCCCCAATCCCTAAATCTTGTTCGTCCATCCGTCCGTCCGCACATTTCCCGCTAAATTAGCGGGGAAATCGACGTCATGTAACCTCTACACCGATTCAATTTTCCCGCTAAATTTGGCGGCAAAATTGGTGCCATGTGACCTGTTGTACCGAGACCTAAGCATAAATACTAGTTTCTATCACACCAATTTAGTTTTGCTCGAAATTTAGCGGGAAAATTGACGTCACCTGACCTTTGTACTAAGTCAGTTTCCCCATTAAATTTAGCAGACAAATTGATAAACATGCAAGTTCTTCACTCCTCAAATCGACCATTTAATGTCTTCTAAACGAATTTAAACGATCGCTCCTCAATTACTGCATTTCATGCATTATGGTAGGGTTCCGTGTTTTCAGATAAATACGATAAACTCCGAAAAACACTCGCCAGTAAAACTTTTGACAATTCGAATTTGTTCAAAAAACTTACAATTTCAAAGTCACAATGGCAAGATAAAAAGCCGAATAAGGCGGTATTTTACGAATAAAGTTTGTCAGAGCGCAGGACTAATAATTCTGAAAAAAGGCAAATTATTTTTACTATTTTTATTTTAGGCTATTGGCAAAAGAGAGTTTCCCATTTTGTCTCGTCAAAGTTCGTTCAGTATGGGCCTCGACAAAAACCACCGTTCTGGTTTCCAGTTCGGACCATACTATTTGTGCGTCTTAGAGGAAGGTGGGGTTGTGTTTTTATTACGGTGGAATATGTGACCCTGTTGATTTTTTTGGATGGGGAGGGCAGCTGAATGTTCTATGCATCCAGGCGTTCGGCCATTTCAAAGCACCAATGTTTATTGATAGTAACACATTTTTTCAAGATTTGTTGTGGGGCAGTTACTACTGCCAACTGCAGGGACACCAATGCCAAATGCAACTGCAGAAATATCCTTTGACACCGGCAAATTTTTTAATGAATTTAGTGTACGCTTTTGTCCGAAACATTAGTAAAAAATAAAATAAAATAAGAATGGAGTACAATTAAGCTCTGAATTTCGAAGAATTGAAAATCTAAGACAAACATACTCCGACAAACCCTGAATTTTTAACAAAATAAACTCCGAATTTCACGAAAAACAAACTTTGAAGACACGGAATCCTAATTATATAGAACTTCGGAAATCAGGGTTGCCGTCAATGTTCCGGGTTGCCGTCAATGTTCCGTTTTATAATTGTATAGGGCTGCAAGTGAGCAGGCAAACATAGCGAGTGAGCCACAGCAGCAATGTGACAACACTTTTTGAAGTGCTCACGATTTTAAAATTCTATAGGGCCGCGAGCCAAATGGGCAGGAGTCGAGCGCTGCACGGCGGGTGCCTGCCTCGCAGCATTCTGCCGAGTCACTCCATCTGGTACCTTCGAGGGACGGGCTAATTTTGTCTGATTACCCGGTGGGGGCATGAACTAGGCTGTAGCAACTCTGGTAACGTTGGCACACCTTCAATCTGCCAGATGCCGAGCATCCTGATCGCTTTGCAAAAGAGCGTCCAGGCCGTGCTACTGGGCAAGACTCAGCGGCCGGACTGGCTCACCCACGGGATCCCGAAGACGGCGCGCTGCGGCGTTTTCCAGCTCCAACTTCCCAAGACAAGCTCAGGTTCGGCGCGCATCCTCTCTCCTCTCGTTCCTCGCTAGCTCTCCCGTCCGACTTGGAGAAGCGATGCAGAAGCCTACAGACTTTTTAAACAGTAATACACATGACTACCCGTAATTTCCCGAGAGATGCCCCACCTCCAAAAGCCCACACCTATTTTCGGCATGATTTGCTATTTTTTTTTTTTCAGAAACATTGAAAGATATCGCCCGCTTCCAGTATTTGCAGGGCCCTGACCAATGGTGACCTCGGCAAAAATGGTGCTACTTAATCACAGTAGTACATGAGCGAACGTTGCTGACTGGGAAGAACAGTCATCTTTTGTTCATCGCCCCTTCCTGCGATCACAACTTTTGATGGTCACAAAATCTAAATCTAGCATTTTTTTACCTTCTTTATTACGGCAAACCGAAAGTTAGCCCACCCCTTATTTTCGTTCGATTTTCTATCGATTTTAGGTAGGGTATCTCTCGGGAATTTATGGTAGTAATAGTGTTTGGAACGTAGTTGTGTATCAATGGCTGGCTCATATCTGCTAAAACTGTGCCTGAACTGAAAAACGTTTTTACCTAGGGTCAGAAAAAAGGAATTTTGAAGCTCAGGGAACCCTTGATGGTAATCTGGGTAATTTCTGGGTCCCTAGGTGCCCAGTTAGGGAACCCGAGGTCATTCTGGGTAATCTCTTTCATTTCAGCGAAGCATTCGTCACAAGGTCAGTGCTCCGTAGCGTCGGACGGAAAGTACCTGTATCTCTTCCGGCAAGGGACTCTTCACAAGCTAGGCTCCGGCTTTGGCGGCACCGTCAAGGTTTGTATAAGCACTGCATTTCGTTTTTCTTTTTTTTTTTCTCAGGTGTACCGACTCTTGTTATTCCTTGGGACAATCACGTCGACACCGTTTGGATATCGTGGCAAAAACCTAGTAATATGTTGCAATTAATTATGCACCTTTGAACCACGAAACTGGGTGAGATCGTATCAAGCTATCTTTGCATGCCAGAGACATTTGAATTTTGTGCTTTCTACTTCTGCCACTGGCTATTTCTCAAAGTATGGTAGGTACTAAAAAAAAAAGAAAAAGAAAAGAAAAGGTATGTCTGGAAGGTGCTTCAAATGCATTGCATTGATAGCTCCTTTGTGAGGTTACGGTGTCATACGATGGTGTTACAGTACCTCTTTTAAAACGCCGACGCCGTCACGAGCACACCATGACGACATCAGCGCAACGTCAACGCCGAGGCTATGTTTTGCAGATGCGAAAGCGCGAAGAGCTGACCCTATACTAAATGTCGCGCATTTAGAAGTCTGCCTCAATCTCTCTAAAAGGAATCTTGGATTGCGTACTGATGGCACTTCCCTGTTACTTTGTTTTTGCCATGCAGGGAGAACTAATTGTTAGCCAACGTCTGGACGGTGCCGGCTGGATCGGCGTTGTGCAGGTCAGTCTCGTGACTTTCTATTCAACGTAATTCAATTCTACCCGATTCGTCCAGCAAGCGTCACTGTGAAAATGTTGAATTCCTTTTCTGGTGTATGCAGGACTACATTTATGCTCACCACTCATTAGGACAGACGAATGAGTTTTTGAAGGTGAACAAGAACAGCCTTGAAGTGGAGGAGGTTGTCACCATTGAGGAAGGTGAGCGTGTTCCCTTTGAGACACGCTTTGGTTGTTACGCGGCTCGCTCGGTAATTTCTGAAGTCGACACGCCGCTGTTTTCTAGCCAGTCTGCTGACCTCATGAATTTAGGTAGCTGGGGTTTTAGTACGAGTGTTTTGTTAATTCTGCATAACCTAGTTCTGCCGAGGAACTCAGTTTGCCCTTAAAGAGGCAATCATGTACCCACACCAAATCGGGAAATCTGGCATTGTTGGGGGGAGGGAGGAAATCGCTTGAAATCATCGATATCGTAGCGGCCGTAGTTCCGGCCTGCCACTCGGTTTCCGATTTTTATTGGCAGTGGATGTGACGGCAGTCAGATGTTTTGCCGAAAAGATTGGAAACCGCGAAAATCGTTGCCGTCGACAGCAACTTGTGTTCGACGGCAATGACTCTTCGCACGTTGCCGTCGAATCGACAACTCAGCTCAGCTGCTCAGTCCGCAGAAATAATACAAAGATGGCTACCTGAACAAAGAAGGTGGAGAGAACAAAGTCCCTAAAAGAGACTGGAAAAGAAGGATTCCAGGGAACCTATCCCTATGACTTTACGCACATTGCCGTGAAGCCGCACTGCCAGCCGAAATTTGCGTATAATCCACACCCCTACTTTGCCTTTGATTGCATAGAAATTTTGATGCGGCTTATACGCGAGAAAATACGGTACATCATAAAGCTTGTTTGTGCTAGTGCTTTGTGTTAATAAAACTGATGATCAGACGTTTCAGAATATCGAGGAAGTGAATGTCTCTGTATCTGACACGCAAATGTGCAGTGATGACAGAGTTAATTATGCTTTTCTTTATGGATGCTGCAGCGAAATAATTGAAACCATCTCTTGCTACTGTACTGTTTCCAAAAGAGAGCTCTCCTTGGGTGAAGGGTTAAAACTGGAAATGCTAGGCGTCTTAACGTACACCTTATAAAGGAATGGGTGTAAAAATTAGAATGCACCTATTATTTTTTTTAGGATTGTTTAACTATGAGACTATGTTGCAAAGCATCTATTTCGTTGTGAGCAAAATTAACGAAGCCAGCTTTATATGCTTCAGATAAGATAAGTGAGCATCAAGTAAATAAGGTTCCATTTTTCATAATATAAAATCAAACATTCCAGAAGCGAGTCAGAACGTCTACTTCAGTGATGGCGACTCCTTGGGCGTCATCACATCGACAAAGGATGTAAGTGACGACGTTTGTCTGTGACGTAAGATCGGTGCAACCTGCATGATTTGACGGCGTTACCCGTCACCCGGTGTGACGCTTTTCACGTCCAGGATGGCTTCGTGATCCGGACATTCCGTCCTTCATCGCCCGTCATGAGTTGCTCTGCCGAGCTCAACCTGAAACTGGCTCGCAAGTGCGTTGAGATCTTCGGTTCCGGCGTGTTTCCCGAAGATCCCGAAGACCGTCTGCTAAGTAAGCGCCTCTTTCAAGGTTGGTTTCGAATGTGATAGTTGACAACACGCCCACAAAGTGGACTTCTCTCTCAGCAGTCTGTTGCACAACTTGGGTGGCTTTGTCTCATAGAACTGCGAAGGCGCATTTGCACACTCGTGTCTTAGTATCTGAGTGCATTGCAACTGCTATCAGGTAGCCGTGGAACTGTTCCCATCTGCATATAACGAGACTGAAGATTTTGCAGTATTTATGAGATTAAATGTATGTATGAGAAATGGTCGCTTTTAAAATCTTGAAATATGTTTCAAGCCCACGGCGGAAGAATAATCTGCGGAAAATTGGGAAATGTATGCAGGTTGGGAGCATCCGATAGTGGGCGCCTTTGCAATCTCTCGTTGTAACCTGCGACAAGCAAGGCCAGGTGATATCTATCAGGCAGTCCTGACTTTACCCACTAATAAAACATTGGCTGACCGACTGACCGGTGACATGCAATCGCGGTGTGCTCGGCCGCACTTGAATCGAAATGTGGGAACCAGTCTCGAAGCAAGGTTGTGTCTTATTGTTCCGACGAAGATTGCGTCCTCACTAATCTTCTCTTATTGTACCATCCCCGTCCAGACCTTGGCATGGATGAGGAGCCGGCATTCATCACCAGCGGCAAGGATTTTGCACTGGTCAAGACTGTCTCTGGAAAAGTGAGGGTCAATCCATTTTTAATTCTGCTTTTCTCAAATCTTAATTTCACCGAGGCCGTTGATGCAGATGTCATTATTAGCTTGTTTTAAGGCGAAAGCCTTACTTGTTCCATTGAACGAAAAAGCGGCGCGTATGACCATAAAAATATGATTAAACGGCACGCGCCACTCAATCGTATGCTCAAGGACGACGCTGTCCTTGGCGTCATCCTAGAGGTTGTCCTAGACCTTTGGAACGACCTTACTTGTCCCAGTATGCGAAAACGCGGCGCCATTTTGAAAGATGGCCATAAAACTATATCATCAAGCACGCGCTGCTCATGCTTGCACTCAAGTGCAGTAGTGTGATGTCACCGCCGGAGCGCCGTGTGCAAAAGGTGCGCTTCGGACTTCATCTGTGCTCATTGCGCGCTTCGTGCGATGGACTGTGAGGCGACCGCGTCTGCATCTACGGCCTTGACATCGGCAGCAGCGTCTACTCTGTGGCGGCTTCCGCAGGCAAACATAGCCGCCCATGCAAATATGCCACAGCCTCCTTAAGTGTCCTCCTCTAGGTGTCTTATTCAAAAGTCGTCCTAGACCTTGTCCCCTAGGCGTCATTCTCGACGTCGTCCTAGAGGTCATCCTAGACGTTATTCTTACGTCGTCCTCACGAACGTCATCCGTGACGGCGTCTTTGAGGTCGTCCAAGAGATTGTCCTCTTTGTCGTCCTAGAGGTCATCCTAGATGCCATACTTTGCATTCATCTCTAGGATGTCGTCTGATACGTCGTCCGAAACTTTAAGACGTGTAAAAACATTACTCGAAAACATTTTTCCCACGGGACTATAATGCTTTCGCCTTCCTATGTATAAGCTGTCTTGAGTGTTCTCCTGTAATTTTTTTGTACTCCAAACTATTAAAAAGTCTACTATATTGTCAATGGAAAAACAGTGAGTCAATGGGCATTAGGTATTTGAGCCTCATAAATGTACTTTTTTAATAAGGCATAGCCAGATTGAAAGAAATTTGCCGCTGCATTTCAGTCTTATTAATAAAACAATCATATGCAGAAATGCATTTTATGAGACGGCCAACGCCCAAGTTCATGACGCTCCAACGCCCAAGAGGCAATGGACCGTCATGTGGTGCGATTCATCATGTGTTGACACGCATCTTGTGTCAACGCACTCAGGTGGTTGGAAGCTCGGCAGTGGAACGCGTAGATAGTCGCTAGTGCATATTTAGAAAGTGCAGCTATCTTCTTCACTCTACTGTTCTATGCCACCAACACAAAATCTGAGTCAATTCTTTTAGAATGCGATTCCGCTTTAAAAAATTGTTTCATGGCGTGGCACAAGAGTTGAGAGCAAGAGTATATAAATAATTTTCACGGAGTTAAAATCCTCTTAAAAAACTTTTTATGCTCTGGTGGAGTGCCTGAACTTTTGTTCCGTCTGTTTCATTGCTTGCCACATTGTGTCGCGCCGTCCCAGGTGCTGTACACAGGCAAGGCTCAGAGTCTGGGCATCAAGCAGGGCGGCGGCTCCGCGGTGGGCAAATGGGCGGAGCTGCCCATCACCAAGTGCCCCAAAATGGCGGACCTGTCCGTGGGGCACGACGGCATGCACGCCATCTTGCTGTCAGAAAACGGTGCCGCTTTTTTCGTTGGCCTGGCGCGCCGGGGAGAGGACGGGGACACCGGTGAGGTTTCGGTGGTTCTCTGTCACTGGTTCATGAATTTACAGTTTTGGAAGCAGGGAATAACACCTAAAACCCTAAGGCGAGGAAAACAAAAATAGGAGACTGACAGCTTAACATGATGGTAAACTTGACAGTGCAATAGAAAGCTGGAAAATACGAAGGAAGACAGATTGAGAGGTCTTAAGTGTACGCCTCTCAAGCAACTTGCCTTCATTCTTTTGCTTCATTGCAAAGAAACTTGGTTTAGTGGGGGTGATTTGTGAAATTCTTTTCTTGCGATTGGAACGTATGTGAGGAATCGAGCCAGTATGAGTTGAGTGACATGCCACTTGTACTTGCTTAATCCTTTGTTCCTCGTTTTGGCCACTTTTCATGCATGCTGTTTTTTACGACTACAGATTTGGGAAACCATTAAAAACCTAGCGTCATGACATTGGTGTACACTGTCTACTTTTAGGAAGATTTTCTTGTTATTGATCTTTTTTAATAGCTCATCCTGGTGAATTTTAATTTGATGCTTGGGTGGAATTAAAATTAAAAGGCAGAATATCCTATCAGGAAAACTTGGGGTGATTCACCAGTATTTTAAACGTGATTATAACCAAACAGGAGCAGCGCACTGAAACTTTGCTCAAATATGGCGCTGTGAGGTTGTTGGAAGCTATAAGGATTGGCGAAGCTTACCTGCACTGTTAGGACCTAGTGTGTCGACAAACAGCCATGCCTCTGTATGGAAAAGGTGCAAAAAAGGGGGATGTCTTTTTTTGTTAATTTGGAATGAGCAGGTGCATAAATTACCAAAACATGCACATTTAGAAAATTACCTTTTATTTACCAGCTTGGAAAATTACCAGCTTGCCAAAATTACCTCACTGCTTACAATTCTACCTTTTATACATTGTTTGATCTCTGGTGTACTCAGAAGCCAACATATTCGCGAGGAAATAAAAGAAACTTTCAGCCTTTCCACTCCGGTAAAGAAGAAAGACCAGTGAAGCTGTACTATGGTGGGAATGAAGTAATGGCCAGCTGCAAGTTGGCAAGCCAAAGGGGAAGGGCTGGAAAGGTTTCCGCCATCTATGAGCGGCAACCAGACAACCGGCAAGCCGGTTGTCTGGTTGCTGTTGTCGCTAACAGATGGCAGTAGGTGTCCAGAGTTTTGTGTCGACATTTGTTTGCCCACGGACGCGATACTGGGGAAACTACTATTAACAGCTCCGCTGTAAAAAAAGGGAGCTGAAGGATAAACCTTCCTCGACAGGCAAAGGCAGGCGACAGCCCAAGCCTGTGAAGCCAAAGAAGATGTTCAAGATGGAGGGTCAGTGCATCGTGGCCTCTGCATGCAACAACGGCACAAGCGCCCTCGTCAGCCGCGACGGGGAACTCTTCCTCTTCGGCAAGGACTCCGCCCACACCGACCACAACACCGGTGAGTGTCACTGCCTTGCTCACGCATCTTGCCTTGCAGTGCGTCGTCCTATTGCAACCACCCCCTGCAAGTGCAACTGAGGCTGGCTCGTATCTCCGAGATCAGTTTAGTTCTGCAGAGATAATCTAGCTGTGTGTTTCACATTCTGTTGTGTTAGGTGTGAAGCTGTTAATTTGCTAAGAGTTGCAGAATTGTTGTACAACGCAGCTTGCCAACAATTTGTCGTGTTATGCTTGATTGAGAACTTTTAAAAAACTATAGCGTACACTAAAGACACTCAAGACTGCTTACGAGTAGGAATGTGAAAGCATTCCTACACGCATCGCATTCCTACAAGCAGCGCACCATGTCTTCTTTTCTCATACGGCGCTCCGGCGGTGACATCACACTCCCCCACTGCACAGGCGTGGCGAACCCCGCCGGCTTCGCAACCGCCTGGATGAGCGCCCCGCCAGCTTGCGTGACGATGCATCTGGGTTGCTGTGCTTTTCTTTGTGTTTTATTTCTGAGGCGCATCCCCTTTGACCTTGAGCGCCCTGCCGGCTTCCGTAACGAAGCACCTGGGTTGCTGTGCTTTTGGCCAGTGAAAATTAACTGCCGTTTCGCTGCTACGGACGGTTACAGACAACGCCGGCTTTGCTCCATGGGACACTAAAGGCTTTCGCATAAATACCCCAGAGCCCAGCTTGACGACATGCTCAGCGACGCCGGAAAAAGGACTCAATCCTAGACTGCCTCGTGCATTGATGCAGCTCTCTTCATCTGCTTGCCGCTTGGTCATCTTGGTCGGATACCTTAGGCTTATGTTTCTTCTGCTCCCTGCCTGTGGTCTGTTTCGTCTGGCTGCTGTCACGGCTGGCTTTTGATACGATCAGTGCATCCAAAGAAGTTTCTATGTTCACATGTAGTCGCTGCACAACGGAAGGCACGAGTGCATGCTAGAAGTGGAACTTCTACGACATTCTCGGCGTTCGTGCATACAATGCCTGACATGTTCGCTTTCCAAATCCATGCTATGACAATTTACTCTAGGTGATGCTTCTGGCGCTGTGTCCAGAGCATCCTCCTCATGCCGACCTCTTGCTGGCTAGGCGAGTCTTGGGCTTCGAATCTCACCTGTTCAACAGGTCCTGCCTCCTTTCGTCGCACATAACTCCAAATACGCAAATATGGAGAATACGGATACCACCTCCTGCCTATTATAACCTCCTTAGGTTTGAAGTGGTCGATTCACCAACAATTGCAGAATCGTGCAACTCGCCAACAGTTGTGGAACTTTTGCGCATCTCACCAACAGTTGCAGAACTGTTGCACAACCCGAAAGTGGCCATGCAACTGTTGCACAACTTCCCAGCGGTTGCAGAACCTTTTGCACAACTTGCCAATAGTTGCAGAACGGTTGTTTCAACTCATTAACAGCCACTCGACAGCCAGACTCCAAGATACGCTGGCTTTATGGGCTTTCCTCGTTGCCGCTTTCGTAATTCTGTGGGTGCCCTTTCTGCAGGCCTGGTGACGGACATGAAGGACGTTCAGGTGGCGCAGGTGGCACTGGGCAAGGCGCACGTGGTGGCCGTCACCGTGGAAGGCCACGTCTACACCTTTGGCATCAACCACCGGGGGCAGTGTGGCCGGGAGTTTGCCTACCCGCCGGGAAAAGAAGGTGAGACTCGGGGGAGTCTCAGAGGGGAGAGTCTCACACCAAACTGCTGCCACAGCCCGGTTTGAAAGTTGCGAGTTTCGACCATGTGACCCATCGAGTTGCTCGCTAATTGACGAAACAGAAACGCTTGCATTTAGTTCACTTTGATTTTATGTTCGTGCCTCTTGCATCTTGTTCGTGCATTGTTCACGTCGGTGCTGTCTGTCGCACATTGTGTAGAATAGGTGTGGCTCGGCCAATAGTACAAGTTGGTCTAGTATTGCGACATGAGATATCGTGAGGGGTCACGTGATGTCATGCAATCTCATACTTTTTATAGGTTACATGGCCACATAAGCTATAGTTTTATAATCATATGACTCCTATGGGTGTCATGTGATCCGCCAGAGTTAAACGGCCATGGGACCACTATAGATGCCGCATGGTTCATCAGAGTTGTGTGGTCATAGGCAGTTTTAGAATATAGTGCACGCTAATTCTTTGCGTACAGAAAAAAATTCCGTCGTCGCCACTACGCACACACCGAATGCTAACCATGTTTTGTGCTTTGCATGCACTATTTCAGCGTACAGTGTAGACCGCATATAACGTATGTCGCGGGAGTCGCGAAAATCTGCTCTATAAGCGGTACCGCGCTATAACCTAAACATAAATTTTTCAGGTCAAAATGCATGCCGCGAGACAACTTACCTTTGTAAAAGAATTTATTTTATGTTAGATGAAAAATAAAGCTTATTTTGTGTAAAGTCTTTATTTCACCTGACTAGTACACTTCTCTCTCAAGTGTGTCACACATTTTGAAAGAAATGAACGACTTTCGCCTGGCGCAGCCTTTTAACGGCGTCGCGGGTTGCGGACGGACGTTGCGAGCGTTCAGGATTGCTAACCCTAATAAGTTTTCTCCAGTGATATAAACGCGTGAAAATTCGCATCCTTTATATGGTACGCGTCAGTAATACCTTCAACTTGAGCACAGGCATGAAATGCTCCAAATAAGAAATCCGGGTGATGTTCGAAAACACAAATGCTTAGAAGTCACCACTGTAGTCGAAGTAAACAAACACGACGACACGGGCGTTTCTGCTGTCTTGAGAGTGCCGCCACGACATCGCCGCACGAGTAGGTGGATCTTCCCTTCTAGTACGTGCTGAGTTATTCGCTCACACAACGAAAATTCACAGTCAAGGATAGCGCTTTTACGCGGATGATGAGCTTCCACCACGCCGTCTACGTCGACGATTACAATCGACGCCATGTTTGCAGATAGAAGCAGCCGGCTCCCGACCGGCATGCAACGCGCGCGAACACTTCTCCTCGACCTGCGATTGTTCTTTCATTGCGGTTGTTTTCCAATGCAGCAGAGGGACGCACGGACGTGAACAACACGTACGTGCGTCCCTCCGTCGCTATGGCTACTGAAGCCTCTATCTTTGCTTCTTCTCGCTTCTTCGAGCAACCTCCTTGCCATCCTTGCCCCCGCGAGTGCCGCTTGCGGCTAGTGCCGTTATCTACCGTAAAATACCGGGCAAGCGCCCACTCAAAATTTTGAGATAATCATGGAAAAATGGGGGATGGGCGCTTGTCCGGTCATCAATTCAACGTATCAATGTACTGTGCATATTTTCTCAGATTTTACAAATTTGGGTATGGGTGCTTAATGTGGTATGGGCGGATGCACGGTATTCTATGGTAGTGTCGCACAGGGAAGCGTGCTCGCTGCGTTGGTCGGTCAACGGGCTGTTCCAGAAACCACACTATAACTGGTATTTCCCTTCGCGCGCCTGCATTTTAAGCGGTATGTAATTACATGGAGTTCTATAGGAGGCGAACGAGTGGTTTAAAAAAACCGCGTTATACCCGGTCCTGCACTATAAGCAGTTACGTTGTAAGTGGTCTATACTGTACGCTACTTTTTGGAAATTGCGAGCGTACACAAAGAGTCTTTACGCTCCTTCAAGGAGGATTTGTGATGCGCGAGAAGTTGGCTAAAGCCAAGAGCCAAGACGAACACAATTAGAAAATGGCGTCTCCTAGGACCGCGACTGCAGGCTGCAGTGGCTGCCGCCGCTTGGGCGGCGGTCGTGAGCGCAACATCGGCGGCATTCTCGCGACTATGATTTTCAGTACAGAACGGCATTGCATTTCTACGGAAGGCGCACTTTATAAACGGTCTGCAAGAACCAGCAAGTTGGGCAGCAATCGCCGACAACTTGCTGCTCGCGACGCGCAAACATTTTTTAGCGAAGTGTTGCTAGTGTACGGCTGGGTACTGTGTGTGAAGGTCAGTACTCGAGACCTCTCTTGCCGAGGCGACGCACGCAGACATGACCGGTCGACCGCTCGCATCACGCTCTGATATTTAAACAGATAAAAAATGTTACTCTTTGCCAAAAAAACTTTTTTTTTTCTCAAGTTACAGCATTTCATGTGTGAAATAAAAAGGGTTACTGTCTCTTGGTGGTTTTGCAAGCGCGAGATGCTTGGGTTTTTGCGTTCGGCATAAGAACACTGTTCTAAAACTCTCTTTCGTAGCATGCGCTAATGCGAGAGCTACATTTAGTGCTTGCGTGCGCTAAAATTGTGTATGTTATTCTAAAACTCCCTTATGTTACTTCGTTATGGTGCCATGCAACGCCACAGATGGCGTGGTGCCAGATTTGGCAGTGTCCCATGATACCATGATGTCACAATGTCACTTGATGTGATGTGACACCGCGGCATCACGTGACATTACCTGACAAGCTGATGACGTCTCGGGACCACCATCTGCTGCTTTTAACGGGAAAAGGATTTTGCATATTTCTGACTGTTCATATCTAGTATGAAAGGGTTCAATGTTTCTCGCTTTGATTTGACATTTAGAAATGCTCACCGCGACAATGTGGCGCTTTCTCCTCAGCCGTGGTCCACCCAATGGCCCTGGTGGTGGCCGGGTCGGCTTCTGCGGCCGGCTCGGCAGCCGCCTCTCGATCCGGATCGCTGTCGGCCGCAGTTGGCGGCGACGAAGAGGACGAGGAGCTTGAGTCTGAGGAGCAGGAGGTTGTGTGTCCGCCTGGGAGGCACCGCTGGAAGCATGACCACTGCATGGTGTGCACCGTGTGCGGGGAGTGCACGGGCTACGGCGCCAGCTGCATCGCCAGCGGAAGGCCCGACCGCAACCCGGGACTGTGAGTCTGCGTTTCTTGTTTTCTCTGTGTCCGGTTTGAAGTGCCTGCGGTCACTTCAGTGTATAGTAGAACTATATTTTCTGGGATTCTGCAAATATGCAATATTTCGAATGTTAACCTAAAATTTTTGAACGGTAGTTTCGAATAATATGCCATTCAATATTTGCTTCAAGATGAACTGCTCTATTTTTAATTTTTAAAGTGTTGATGGCGGCGGGATAGCCCCGTAGTGCGCACTTCTTACCGAGCATCGGTGCAGTGTGGAGAAGCAACACTCGCAAGAGCGAGTTCTGCGGGTATTGTTTCTTCTCACTGCACTGGTGCTCGGTAAGAAGTGCGGTCAGCGGGGTAACCCACTGCCATCACCACCTCGAAAAGTACAATAATTGGAATCGCGTGCTTGGTAGATGAGCACACTTTCAAAGCACGTGCACCTGACATTTTAGAAAGAAATGGAAACTTTGTGGAGGCTGATATCTTCATTGCAATGGAATTTTTTAAATGAAACTTTCTCTATTATGCAAGAGTGTAAGGAGAGATGCCCTGGACAGGCCTGCGTGTGATCGTCTTTGATTGTCTTTTTTTTTTCCAAGTTTGAGATTGAAGAACGGATGTTTGCATAAAGCAAGAAGACGAATAAATCCCCTTGATTAGATATAGTTGGGCATTTCCATAGGTTTAATTTCATGTAAAATCTACCATTTTCTTGCCATCCCATTGTAGGTATTAGACATTTTGAGGCGTCTATAAATATAGTTAGATTAGATTTAGCTTAGAACTGGACTAGTACAAGCTTCGGGACAACCTTTACTAGTTCAGCTGGGTTTTTCTTTTAGCACAATTCAACAGTAATGAAAGGCTTGGAGGGACTTTTTGATATTCGATTAGAAAATATTCAGCCAAGACCACTGTTCACTTTGAATTTGCTTTGAATTCAGAATCCACTATTGGCACACACCTAAAGGCCCATTCACACAGTTGCGACTCCTTAGAACCGAGTGCCTTAAACCCTCTTAAAATCTCTTACGACGAGAGAGCACACTGACACGCTGGCACCATCTGTGCGGCGACCCTGGAACTGCACTTGACTAGAGCGAAGGTCTGGTGGTATTTGCGAGGTCATATGTACATACTACTTGAGGAATGTTTGTTTATAACATTGACAAAAGTTTTTCGAGACAAGAAAGAAAGAATGGTGCGCGAAAGAAATTGAAAATATACGGGACCGCCAAGTGTTCTACTGGTACCCACCCAATAGGTGGTGCCAGTGTGTCCTCTCGTTCTAAGAGATTTTAAGGGGTTTCAAGGCGCTCGATCCTGAAGGCCCGTTCACACTCTTGCAACCGAATACGACAGAGAGAGACGAGACCTGTTGGAACTTCTTAAATATTTTTAGGAGAAGGGAACACACTGGCACTCTGGTGCCACCTATGCAGTGACCCTGGAACTGCGTTTCACAAGAGCAAAGGTTTTGCGGGATTTCCGAGGTCAAATGTGCGTAATACCTGTAAGAGAGGCTCGTTTATAACGTTGACGAAAGTTTTTCGAGCCAAGAAAGAAAGGATATTGCGAGAGAGAAATAGAAAATATGCCAGACCGCCAAGTTTATACTACTACCCAATAGATGGTGCCAGTGTGTCCTCTCGTTGTAAGAGGTTTCAAGGCACCCAATTCTAAGAGGTCGCAGGAATGTGAACGGGCCTTAAGAAGTCGCAAGTGTGTGAACGGGCCTTGATATTTTCACTCTGGCCGACTAGTAACTCGAATAGACACTTCACATGTTTGAAGCATGAAGCAGGCATCATTCTTCATTTATGTGAGCTGGCATTTGCAAAACATCTCCCCTTTACCACACTTTAGTCTCAAAGGCAGCGGTAACACGGAACCTGACGCGACGCCAAACTGGATGCGTCCGTGGCTCTGCTGTTTGTGCCTCAGTCGCGGTAACCCCGGGTAGG
Source organism: Ixodes scapularis (assembly GCF_016920785.2). Lineage (NCBI taxonomy): Eukaryota > Metazoa > Arthropoda > Arachnida > Ixodida > Ixodidae > Ixodes > Ixodes scapularis. Next base: position 73,405,573 of record NW_024609839.1, on the reverse strand, counting down.
AGACGTACTGGAATACGAAAGGCAGAAACATCCCCGCCGTGCCAAGGCTTTCTCATCACCGCCCAATTCAGAAAGCGTGCCGAAAAAGCGGAAATTGAAGAAAGAGCGTTGGGCTCCGTCCACGCGATCGTGTGACAAGATCCGCGGGAGCGACTCGGCTCTACACGAGCAAGTTTTTGGAGCACAGCCGACGGACGACGTAGACGTGCTGCCTCTTTCATAAGGCTGATTCACACATTTGTGTTTGAGAGTTGACCGAGTGCATTGTGACCACTTGTGATCTGTTACAGCAAGAGGGCGTGCAGGTGCCGTCTATTGGGCAACCCTGCAATACTTCCAATCCGCCTATACATATTTTCACTATTTTGTTTTGCAGTTTTTTTGCTGTGGGCTTAGAATTAATTTTTTTGTCGTTGTAAGCGATAATTTTTCATAGATAGTGTGTATGTCTGATCTCGCGAATCCTGCAAAACCTTCGGTTTAGTCACACGCAGATCGGAAGACTTCCGGGACTGGCGGATGTGTGGCACCGGGGTGCCAGCGGGTTGTCTCATCAAAATCAGTGACAAGTGCTCACGTCGTGCTCGATCGCGCTCAAATCTGTGAACCAGCTTTAAAAAACACTGAACTTTGAAAAAAATATTTTTTTTTTACTTCTTAATTAGGACAGGCATGCAAAAAAAAAAAAATGTTTGTAAAAACATTTTTTTTTTTCTTTTGCTGAATAGTTGTGTTACATTACAAATTTTCCAATTTGCGGGCGAAGCCGAAACTGTAGTCCTTGGGATGACGACGATAGCATTTGTACCCGCGTAGTGTGCGCTCTGAGGTCCGGCGAACTCGGAGCGCACGCAAGTCGGGCACAAACGACATTGTTGTCATCCCACGGGGAGTACAATTTCGGTTATGTCCGCAAATAAAAAAAATTCATATTGTAACGCAAATATTAGGACTTTTTTTTTCCGATTAACATTTATCTTAGACTTACCTGTCCTTACCAGGTAAAAGAAAACTTTTTTTTCCTAGATTTAGTGTTTATTAAGTTATGGAGGTAGGAAGCTTCTGGGGGTGAAGCCAGAAGTGTGGAGGCCACCAGAGCACCAGAGGTGAAGCCAGAAGTCTGGAGGACACGCCCCCAACGATGACCAAAACCAAGAGGCGCTATTGGAGGAAAAGGAGAGCTGATTTGGCGCCAACTGCTGTTTTCGTCACCCTCTGGGTTTTGGTCGTCATTGGAGGCGTGTCCCGCCACACTTCTGGCTTCACCTCTGGTGGCGCCATGTCGCCTCCAGAAGCTTTCTACCTCCCTGGCGTAAAGAGGTACTGCTATTGCTCCGACAAACTCGCTAGTGACGAGCGGCACATGGAGGGTGACTTCCCGGATCACCCGCAGGCTCTGCGGCTGTGGCGCGGGTGACTCCGGTTGCGAGGAGTGCGGCTGCTGCCGGAGCTGCGCCCGCGAGGAGCACTACGAGGCCGAGCTCGCAGCCTGGGGACGCGTGGCCGCTGCTCCGGGGGTTGGACCCAACGGAGTCGGGGCAGCCGGGGCCGGCGGAATGCCGCTAGACAACAAGCAAGCCAAGGTCATCATCTTCGACATGCGATACGGAGGTGCGTTGGAACGCCCCCCCCCCTAGAACTCTGCGACATTTTGTGTTCGCTTCTTCGAAACCTGCGTTGTGGTTTTTTGTTTTGTTGTAAAAAACACCCGATGCATGTTTTTTGGCAGCATGCTTAGTACAATGGCATTGCAGTAGTTTGTATATTTTGTTGTTTTTAGGAGGGTTCTCTCGGCAGCTTTTTGGTACTTGCAGCCTAACCGTATACTTAAATTTTACTACTATTTGTGCGTGGAGCACATTTTATTCTTGGAAGCGTGCGTTTAGGAAGTGTCTGAAAGAGTTTTTAAGTAAGCAACTCGAATGTAAGTCGTGGTGCCTTTTGTTTATAGAGCGTCTCATTAATCATATCCTCTCTATAGGATTAGCTTTTGTTGTTCAGAGAGAGGGAGAAGGATGGCGATTGTTAGTTCAGCTCCCGTGTTTTTGCCAAAAGTGTTAATGTTCAAACCCCTTCATCATGCTGAGGTTTTTTCTGCGGTTTTTATCGATGCACTTTGCGTTACACGTGAAATACTTTCTTTGCCAGTGTGCTGCCCTTTGCTCGACCGGCACGATCCCTCCTCCCTTAACCCGAGATCCTTTCTTTTGTTTCGTTGCATGCCGATTGCTTCCCTGCTAGGCCTGAGAAACCGCAATGGCCGTTGGGAGGGGGCCAAACCGGAGGGGGTCGGGGGTGCAGGCCGCGTGGGGGCCCGGTTGGAAGACAAGCTGCGGCGCAGCATCGAGGAGTACCGGTTCCACCACCGGCGCAAGCAGTCCACCCACGGGCTCAAGATGGTGAAGGGGGCGGCGGCGGGGCCCCTGGCGGGGGCTTTCCGCTGCTCAGGCCCTTCGCTGGGGGGCGCCGACGTACAAGACAGGGCCGCCGGAAGCTCCCTGTTGGCGGGTGAGTTGCCGTCCTAGCGCAGAACGTGTTGTAGGGCTAGGGTCCCTGGGGAAAGTGTGACTGAACGCCGCAGAAAGCATTGCAAAGCGTGTAACATAGCATGAACTCGTTACAACAGACCTTGGATTTTGGTCTGTTGTAAAAGGAGTATGTGGCACTCTTCACCGACTTTGACGGGGATTATGACCGTAGTTTGTTCTAACCGGCGAGATTGGTGAAATGTGAGTGGATATTGGAAAAGAATTGGTTTATTTGAAACTACCGATCTTTGAAAGGTTGTCATACTTTTTATCGAGCTGTACTGACGATCGTCGTCACCGCACTCTTTTGGTCGTACCAGGCTCGTGAGGCATCGAGCGCGACGACAGCAGTTGGCCAAAATCTTCGAAAGCAGGGCTGCATGGTGTCTCGAATAACGACCAGTGTCTTGGGGTTTGCCATAATGGAATGGTGGATTGTTTACAAACTTTCTAGTATAGTTCATTATATTCAAACGCATGTTACGACGGAATCTATAATGAGCAAAGTTGGCTCAATGACATAGATGGGAAGACCAGCCCAACTTCACAAATCGGTATGTTATAACCGAATGTCTGCTGTTACGATCTGTTGTAGCGAGGTTATACCATACTTCAGAGGACAGTCTGTACAAAAGAATGCGTAATTGAGAAGAAGAAGCAATTTAATTCGGACAAAAGAAGGAAACTTTAAACGTGACCCGACAGCAGTCGACCCCGCGATTCTATGATTACGGGCCCAACACTGCTGCTCGGCGTAGAGGGCAGTGGTGGAGAATCGGCGGCGAACGCAGACGCCAGTGTTCGGCGTTCAAACGGTGAGCAGAGGCAAAGGGGGTTAACTCTGCATCCACCCAACTAGTTGTTCCAACCGTAGCTCGGTACTGATGTCCCTGCGCAATCTCATCTCCTACTCTCCCTCAGTTTTGTATAACGGAGGAAAAAATAAATAAAAGCTGCGAATTTCGCCTCAAATTTTAAAGAATGCTACGGAAACAGCGTGTTTGTATACCGACTCTATCTTTTTGGCTCAAAATTTTCTTTGGGGGCCTCAGGGAAGTGTTTTAGAGGGGTACTAAAGTGGATTTTAAGATTGTCTCTTCATGGTGCAAAACACGATCTATAAGCAAACTATAAACCCCAAAAAACTACCATCATGCGTAGCCTTTTCTCCCGTTCGAAATTGCGACCAGACATCGCTTCAATCTCCTTTTATGATTTATGTCTCAGAAAAGGGGACGTCTCGCAATGTTTTGGTCAGATTTTAAACAGGAAAAAAGCTCTTTCCTGACTGTCATTGTGGGTTTCCCAGGACGCTTAGGGTGTACACATAGACTTTGCGCCATAAGAAACTTACTTAGAATCTACACTGGTGCAAATACTGCTTCAAATCAAATAGTGCAATGCTTCGACACTGTAAGAAAAGTTGCTATGTCCTGCTGTCTCCTGCACTGTGAATGCTAGGAACGATGCAGCTTTATTATATTTGAACCACCATTCACATCGCTCTAGTTCTAAGGCATCACTGAGTAAATAGTTTCAGCACAAAATGTGTTCTCGGGGCCAGTTTCCCATCCTAAAGTGTCACGAAACGTTGCAGCGAAAATATGATAACAGGAAAAGTCGCTTTTGCAAAAGACCGCGTTTCGCAATGAGAGTCGAACCACTGAGTTCCCGCTCCATAGTCTGACACCCCGTTCTTGGGGGAGCCAACGCCACGTCCGGGCATGCGACATGTTGAATTTTTTTTCTTGGAACGGGACGATGCGCAGAAGATGCGGTGAGCAGTGACCACGAACGTGAGGCGTCCAAGCTCACCCTTCTCCCGCCGGCGCAACTCCACCTGCCCGGGAACCACTCCGTGGTGCAGGCGGCCTGCGGCATGCACCACACAGGTGAGGAGCGATCACCCGAGTGGAAGGGGATCACTTGTTCTCACTCTGCAAACAGCCCCAGAGCAGAGATGTGGTGTGTGTTCCCGAAAAAAAAAAAAGTAACAAAATAATTTACCAATTGGAAGCAGCGTTCAAAAAATGCTCAGACAAAGGGAGGAAAGGACAGAACGATCGCCGAGCGCTCTTTGTCCCTTCCTCCCTTTGTCTGTGTATTTTTCGCACAATGCTACCCGTTTGTAATCATGAACCAACTCGCCTGCATTGCTGCATATAAATAATTTGACAATTATTTTCAAACAAGAGGAATACGTTAGTTACTTATGTCACCTCAAAGTAAAAGGAATGCGTCGCTGTTGCCGATAAAAAGTAATTCCAGCTACTATTGCATTACCTTTTATTTCTGAGTTAAAACGTTTTACTGTTTTGACATTGCAGGTGTGGATAAGTGCCATATTTAAAATAATAATGTTGTGTGTATGTTTATACAGCCAGAAGTTAGTCAGCCCCAATGGGCGTCTGGTGTCTCAGCTGTGGATGAGAAATTTAGTCAGTGGCGTCTTTAGCGTGCGTCACGCGGTAGTGATACACAACCGCACACCGGTACGATGGTCATCCACATCAAAACGGGCAGGGGTGGGGACTGGACCCTAGATCTCTGGGTTCTGCAGCATTAACTGCAGAAATATAACATAATTACCTTATATTGTTAGGTTTCCCTACATACTCACAAGGAAAAACGTGAAGAAGGCTAGAATTCATATGACTTGGCACCTAGAAAACACAAAGAAAATTGAAGTGTAATTATTTTGAAGTCTTGGAAAGAAGACGTAACAAATAACTTAACTACATTGCCCGTTGCAGTAATCTTTGTTTTAACGAAATCACTTTTTCAAATTATCGCTTGTGTCACGCTATGCTTCCCACTTACTATGTTTGGATGAGCCCTCTCGTGGGACACCTCATGGAGTTCGCACCCGACATTCACTTGCCTTTCAGTGCTGCTGCTGCAGAACGGTCAAGTGTACACATTTGGCAGCAACCAGCACGGGCAGCTTGGTCACGGCGACCTTGTGCTTCGGTGAGCACCTTTCCCCGTTTCTCTCGCGATGACGAAGTGCTGTCTTTACACAAGTGACTTTGGTCACCTTGTGCTCCTGCTTTTAGAGTGGTTTCTAGTCATCGTGCATTGAACCGATGTTGTGCAGGGGAACGCCGAGGCCGGTGCAGTCGTTGCCGACGGCGACGCAGGTGGCAGCGGGCAGCAATCACTCTGTGTTCCTCACGGCCTCCGGTCAGGTGTTCACGTGCGGGGCCTATCAGGTGAGGGCACCACTTTCTTCTTAGGGGGGGACACTGGCTAGAGATTTAACTTCTAAACTACTCAAGTGATCCGAAGGAAATTTGCAGGGGAGATTTAATGCTAGATCTAGGTGTACTGTGCGAACTTTCAGCTCTCTAGAACAACTTTACATACCTGCATAAGAGGATGTGCCACTCTTCGTTAAGAAATCTATGATATGCAAATGAAGCTATTAAGCACCATTTTGATTGCTAGAATATAAAGTGGGGGATGTAGGACTTTGGGCTATCTAGTTTTTTTTTTAAACTCAAATGTAAATATTTCAAGAAAAAGTTGTTACCTCAAAAAATGAGATGCATATCTGTCCTTTGTCAGTTTTTGAAAACATAGTGTTTTTTGCGATGAGGACTTCAATTGAAAATAAAATAAAGTAGATAGCCCAATTCCCCAGTAAATTTCAGTTCAGAAACATCTTGATTGTGGTATCGGAATGATTTTACCTTCGAACAAAAGATTCCTTTGTATGAAATTTGCAGCAAAAAGTGTAACTGAGAAAAAATGAGAGACGTTTGCAATTCTCTGCAATGCCGAATTAGAGTGCAGCTCTTGAGGAGGAGGAGGAGAAGGTATAAAGAGGAGGGTATACTCCTCATCCTCATCCATACCCTCCCCTCCTACTTTCCTGCTCACCTCCCATTTAGGGGAAAATTTTTCCCACTAAATGTAGCGGGGAAAATTTTAAGCTAAATTTAGAGGGGAAATATTCTCGCTAAATTTAGCGGGGAAATTTTCCCATAATGCAACGTAGGGTGACCACCCGTCCCGCGTCTTGCGGGACTGTCCCGCATCGAGGGTTTGTGTCCCGCGTCCCGCAAGAAATTCTCAAATCTTCAAAATGTCCCGCATTTCATACTGCAGTAAAATTCACTCTGCAACTCATGGTGCTGCCGAACAATGGGACACGGGGAAGCGCGGATGTCGCTGGTAATCGTGTGAATCGCAATGGTACACCATTTTCTGTATAAGCATTGTGGGAAGCAACCGTCGTTCTTGCAGGAGAACCGACGCGCATGCTCCGTTGTGCCTCTCCCCTTGGCAAAATATTCTAAGAAGAATTGCTCACCAAAAGGTTCAATATAAAATATTGTAATTATAATGAAATCACTGTGTCAAGGCGAAAGGGTTGCTGTGGATTTTTGTTTTAGTGAAGGCAGCCATACATGGCAAAAAGCTTACAACTCGCAACGGTCGAAAAAGAATACAATGTTAAAGATTTGTGTAGGACCATGTTGATAAAAGTAAGTGTTGACAGGAAACAATAACCCAAAAAAGATTTACTGTTTCTTATTTTCATTTAATGCATTCTGCTACAGTCGATTTTTATATTTTCAACTTCGACACATTAATAACAGATTTGGCATAAAAGATATATCACTGGGAGTGAAAATTAATTGAGCTTAATGGGCACAATACAATTAGCAGGTGTATAAACAGCACGGGATATTAACTGTGTAAACAGAGCCTGGGTTTGTGGTGCGTGTGTTAATAAATTTCCTCGATCCACCCCCCCCCCCCCCCCCTTTGCGTGTCCCGCATTTCGCTAGCAGGAAGGTGGTCGCCCTAATGCAACGTGCGGTGATGTCATCTATGACATCACTAGTGACCCTTGTGACGTCACACGTGACGTCATCATGGGAAACGTCCCATAATGCACCGCGCAGTTATGCCGACGGCGACGCCGACGCTGCTCAAGCCGGAAACAGCGACTAAGAGCTGCGCTCTAAAATGCATTGAAACATTGAACTCCTTTACTTTGTTACTGCCTCACAATGTGTTAAAAAAATTTTATATCAACGTAAAAAAAAAAAAATTTGAAGTTTAGTTAGGCCCATGTTCCCCCTTCAAGGTAAACTGAAGCGGTTCTGTATTTGAGGAAAGATATCTAAATCATCCTTGTTCGGCCTTCAGGATTACGAATGTCGAGATTATTTGTCAATTTGGTGCACGGAGACTGCAGAAAATTATTTTCAAAGTACCGCTGAAGCCCCTCCTTCCCGGAGCACGACGTCATATCCAGAGTTTGTGGAACGTCCGCTCTCGCGCATCTTCAGTGACTATCAAAGCTATGCACGCACACTCTCGCTATTTTCAGAAAGGTCAGAAAAGAATGTCACGACTGGTGTTGGTGCCGGGTAATATACCTGCAAGCTTGCAATTGCACGCGCTGCCCACACGAGCGACACGTGCTTGGTGGTCGAAAGATCCTAGTAGGACGTAGTGACCGGTCGGAGGTTTTTCGTGTTTTCTCGCTTTTAGTAACCTTCGGGGAAAATGAATGTGACATTCAGATTCACGGAATAAATATTTTCTGGAATTCACCTCTAGCTTGTCTTCTTTTTTTAAGAACCTCTTCAGCTTCCCTTGAAGCGCACAGCATCCGTAAAACCAGCCGTCAAGTTTTTGTTCTGTGTTCGAGTGGAATGGCCTCGGCGATGTCGCAGCGTTCACGTGACACATTGACCAAAGCCTCAGTGTGCTGTCACACGGTGACATCGCGGTGTTCACGTGATCACCACCACTTCAGTGTTCCCGAATGAGCCGGCGTCGATTAATCCCCTCCCATCCCCAGAAAGGGCAGCTGGGGAGGGTCGGTGCTCAAGCAGAAGATGGGACGTCCCGCCGGCGGAGTAGCCACGAGGCCCAGCCGTGGCACGCGAGCCCGGGCCCCGTGCCAAGCATCGGGGTGGAGCAGGGCCGCAGGGCCACCTGGGTGGGCGCCTCGGGGGACCACACCTTTGTCAAGGTGGACGAGTTCCTCACCAGCGCCAGCAGCCTGGCACAGTGCAGCATCGTGGCCAACCGGAGCTGCGTGGGTGAGTCGCCTCGCGACGTCCGATTGCACCGTGGCGGCATTTGGCTGTGCTTTGTCGGGCTTTGCGCACGTCTCGAGTACCCTGAGACCGTCACCACTTGTTCCAGGGATAATTTCGAGGGATGCGGAACAGTCGTCCAAATTCAAATGTCTGATGATCAACCGGGTGGACGGAAGCTGTAAAGGGTGAGAATATTTTTTCTGTGGCATCAATCCGTGTGCTTCTGTTAGTTTCCTTTGTTGTTTTTGGAGTCCTTCACGAGGCTTTACAAATGCCCACTCCGTGACGGGCTTAGCGTCGAAGATCACCCTCGTCTTCGGTTGATTTACGCGCTTCAGGTACAACTCTGCGGAACAAATGGACCTGAGGAATCACGCAACCTGCCTGGACAGCGTCTACAACGTGCTTTGGAGGTGAGGTTCTGTCTGTTAACTGCCACGTTTCTCTCCAACTTTGTAATGGTATTGAGTCGGTGAGTCGGGCTAGCATGTCTGAGAAAAAAAGAACTTTGCATAAACCTTCTATACTCGTAATAATTTTTCCACTCCATTTGAAGTGATAGAAAGGGTGCCTGAGGATCAGTGTGCACTAAAAAAATTTGCTTTTCCCGTCTAAGACTCGCACCTTCAGCTTTAGAAATACAGATGTTTAGAAAGATACAGTTGTTGAAACGCTCTTACCATGTTGTGTCCACTGAAGTTGAAAAACTGGCCGTCTTTCTGGTATGTATCCCAAAAGTGCTCAAATGCATAGCATTTATAGGTCATCTGAGACGTCACAATGCCACCTTACGTCATAGTGCTCAGTGGCATTATGTCATGCGACCACACGACGCGTCGCGTGATCATCGAGAAATCAAATGACCACGTGACAAAACGTCGGGTTATGTGATATCACAGTACCTTGTCGTGTTTTCACGTCACAGTGAGTCCGTGACGGCCATTTCGCCGATGATGGCTATCGCGACACCATCACGTCGATGGCGTCGTGCGATGGCCATCACGACCATCGCGTTGATGGTAGTGATGCAAAACTATCGACAAATTGACTAGAGATACTATCGATAGTTTTCCCAAAACGATCAATAGTGTCTCAGAACTATCGATAGTCGACTATCGATAGTACTATCGATAGTTTTTCGATGGTCGACTATCGATAGTACTATCGATAGTTTTTCGATAGTCGACTATCGATAGTTTTTACTATGCGTGGCTTGCACATGACATCATTTCCGATGCCCTCCAGAGAAGAGGGGGAGAAGGAGCTCCCCTCTTATCAGGATCCTCGTTTGTGCCTCCCGGATTAGCACAGGTGTCACTATTCTCCTCCCAGAAGATTAGAGAAGATAAACCCGTCACTCAAAATTCTTACAAAAGCAGCTTCCCTCTCCTCCTCTTACATGGTGTTCGAAAGTATGCGATGTGACGTCAGTGCAAGGAGCCTATACTGGCGGCTAACGATACTATCGATAGTGCTATCGATATTCTTGCACCACTATAGTCCGTTACAACTCAAGAAGGTAGGGCGAAGGTAAGACGGGCCGGGGAGGAGGAAGCAGACGGAACGCTAAAGAGAGAAGGAGGTTTCCCCATCTCTTCTCCAGCGTTCCGTCTGCTTCGTCCTCCCCGGCCTGCCTTACCCTCGCCCTACCGCTCGCCTCCCCCTTCTCCTCTCCTCGCCCGAACTCCCGTCTTCGTCATCACTGAAAGCTGAACGAAAGTTGGGATGGTAAGTGCCTGGCCTAATTGGTGTCCCATTTGAAAAAGAATAAATAAATAAAGCGATAAAAAGAGAAGAGGGAGCGACGCAAACCACTAGTGTCGCAAAACTATCGATAGTAAATCGTCGGCAGTACCATCAATAGATTTACGATAGTCGACTATTGATAGTTTTTTGATATTTGATTAACGATAGTTTTCCGATAGTCGACTATCGATACTTTATCGATAGTCGACTATCGATAGTACTATCGATAGTTTTCCGATAGTCGACTATCGATAGTACTATCGATAGTTTTTCGATAGTCGACTATCGATAGTACTATCGATAGTTTTTCGATAGTCGACTATCGATAGTACTATCGATAGTTTTTCGATAGTCGACTATCGATAGTACTATCGATAGTTTTTTTCACTATCGATAGTCAGATTTCTGGCGACTATCGATACTATCGATAGTTTTGCACCACTTGTTGATGGCCATCGCATGACACCATAATATCACTATCACGGCTAGATATTACGGAGTTGCTAAGAGCTGGCCCCAGAAATGCTACGCATTTAGTGATTGAGACGCGTCTCTGCGTGCGTCCTCCCCGCAGCGTGAACCAGACGACCCTGGAGCTGAGCCACCACAGCGTGGTGTGGAGCGAAGCAGTGCCGCTGTCCACTTCCCCGGACGGACTCCCCGCCGACGGCATCCCGCCTTTCCTCGGGCCCGAGATGAGCCTGCCCGGGGTGCCCAACCATCCCGTGGGGCGCTGCCAGGCCGCCCTCAACCTGCTCGGCTGCCTGGACGTGCTCACAGCTGCTCAGGAAAAAGACGTTCGGGTGCGGGAGGACGCCGAGAGGGCGCGCCACCAGAGCCTTTCGCGCGTTTACACCCGGGAGGACTTTGCGGCCGTCAACCGTTTCGAAAGTGAGTTCCGCTCATCAAAACTCATTTTTTGACTGACTTTTTCACTTCCGAACTCACAGTTTTAATCTGAAACTGAGTTTTACTCTCGAAACTGGTGTACAGTCTAAGCTCGTTATAACAGACCTTGGTTTCGACCAAGATTTTTGTCTGTTGTAAAAGGAGTATGTTGTATGCAGATATGAAGTTGAGTCAATGGCGCATAGAGGAAAACCAACCGAACTTCACAAATCGGTATGTTATATCCAAATGTCTGTTGTAACCAGGTCTGTTATAATGAGCTTAGACTGTATATATTTGACCTCATATTCTCAAATCAGTAAAACTCACTAATGTGTAAGTGAGTTTCACTCACAAAGTCAATATTTGACCTCCTTAGTGGAATTCACTTCAACCAGTTTTCTTCAGCTATGTATATTCTGGCCTCCTAATGCACAGTAGGTATGCAGAGTATAACCACTTCAGCTCACTTTGCTTGCACCCCATTGCGCCACAGTTATGCGGAGTGGCAGTACGCCCCCCTTCACATTTGCACCCTCTTCAAAGGACCTGACGACCTTAAAGTTGTCCTTGAGGTCGTCTTAGGGCTCTTCCTCGAGATCACCCTAGAGGTTGTCCTAGAAGTCCTGGACAACCTCTAGGACATCGCCTTCGAAGTCTTCCTTGAGGTCGTCTTAGAGTTCGTTCTAGGTGTCGTCTTTGACATTGTTTTCTAGGACATTGTCCTAGACAGCGTCAAGGATGGCTCTAGGACGACGTCGAGGACGACATTAAGGATGACATTTAGGACGACCTCTGGGGTAATCTTAAGAACGACAGGAGTTTAGCGGGGAGTTTTCCCGGTAATTTTAGTGGAAAAATTGACGTCATAACCTATGCACCAATTTAGTTTCCCTGCTAAATTTGGTGGTTTGCAACGGTAAATGCTATCGCATTCATAGGTAATCACCCCTTTAATTTTTTCAAATTTGCCTCAAATATCAATTTACTACCCTGTAATTTTTGTTCTTGATTGTGTCTTTGTTTTATTAACTTTTTCACTTTTGAACTCTCAGTTTCAATCTGAGACTGGGTTTTTCTCTCAAAACTTGCATGTATACATTTGACCTTGAATTCTCAAATGATAAAACTAATGTGTAAGTGAATTTCACTCACAAAGTCGATATTTGAACTTCTTAGTGGTATTCACTTGGACCGGTCTGAGAGTGAGTTCCGTTCATTGAAACTAATTCTTTTATTAACTTCTTCACTTCGAAACTTGCAGTTTTCATCTGAGACTGAGCTTTACTCTCAGAACCTACTTTGTGTTCTACCTTGTGCTCTCATCTCAAATGAGTGAAACTAACTCATGTGAAAGTCAGTTCCACTCACAAACTTCATTATTTGAAACCGAGTTTTACTCTCGTATCTCGCTCTCAATTTGACCTTCCACTCTCAGGTGAGAGAAACTCACTTATGGAAGTGAATTCCACTCACAAATTCTCTCAGTTTGAAAGAGAGAGCTTTGCTCTGAAAACTCACTCAGTTTGCCCTTGCAGCTGCATTTGAGAGCGAATTTCACACTAAAATTTACGCAGTCAGAATTTGAGAGGGATTTTCACTCCCTCTCAAATCCTTTTGTTCGAGAACTAGTTTCATTCCCACTCGGGAAGTCGCAATTTTAGAGGGTTTGGTTCCCAGCGCTCAGCTTTGACTTGGCCTTGCACCAAGATTTGAGAATGAGTTTCATACTCAAACTCACCAAGTCGCCACCCTAGATTGGGTTTCACTCTCACAACTCACTCTCAATTTGGCCTTGCACTCTCAAATAAGTAAATCTCCCTCATCTGAGGGTGAGTTCTGCTCTCGAGCTCGCAAGGGTGCAGTTTGGCAGAGAGTTTCCCAAAAGCTTAGCGAAACATCTGCCTAGAACAAACGGCGGCTTGCTTAAGACTCGTCGGATCCTTGTTTCAGGTCATGGCGGCGGATGGGGCTACTCCGGACATTCGGTCGAAGCCATTCGTTTCATGGCGGACACGGACATTCTTCTTGGGGGTGTCGGACTCTTCGGAGGTCGCGGGGAGTACACGGCTCGGATCAGGGTGAGGACTGAGATTAGCTTTTAAATTGGTACAATTAGGTCTGCAGTTCTTCATCTCTAAAAACAATTAAAAAGAAATCCTTAATGAAATAATTTTGATTTATAAAGAAGCAGCTGAATAGGCAGGACGTAGCATTGCTAGTCTTAGTTTTGTTCAGGTGATGACATGGCAGTACATAAGGACTTCTCCAACTCTCGTGCTGTTCCTAGGTTTTTATAAGAGGAGTTTTATTTTTCTAGAGTTGTTGGTTTTTCTTTTGGTCTTAAGGAATTTTTATTTTTATAGTATGTCACAAGGACAGCTTGATCCCTTATTAGGCAAGCAAAATTTTAGCTCTTTTAGTGTAGCAGGATGAAAACTATGTGTCAAGTTCGAAATAATTCACTATAAATGAATCTTGTACCTTCTCCTTTCAAAAAGAAAAAATTAAGCCGAAGCGAAGCATGAAGGCTGTACATTAAGGCAACTAAGGAAATCTCCTTGAAAACAAAAAATGACCGCATCTTCACGTGGAGGATGATGTTGATTGGGGCGAAGCTGTGGTGGTGCTGATGATACTGATTTTATTGTTCATAGGTAGTGCTGATGGTGCTGATTTGTTTTTATTGCTCATAGGTAGTGTTGAGTTCCGGGTTGCGTTTCGACTTCATTATTACTGCTTTATGGTCGGTGAAATGCAGAGCCAGTGGTTCTTCTCGTCCTTTCTCATCGTTTTCATCCATGTCAGAAAGAGAATGTGTGGTATGGAACGTGGTTATATACGCTATTGAGCATTTGACCGCAGCGCCCTCGTCTATAAACGTTGAGCCATTGCATGCAAATTTTAACGCGATTATATACGCATTTGACCGCAGCGCCCTCTCCTGTATAGACGTTGAGCGGCTACATGCAACCTTTCATCCATGACATCCCCAGCTCTTGAGTTACTACCACATCTCAGAGCCCCCTACTCGTCCCGCAGTCGTGGCCGGGTGGTTAAGGCGATGGACTAAAAATCCATTGGGGTCTCCCCGCACAGGTTCGAATCCTGTCGACTGCGCAAACATTTTTTTCTCTTTTTAAGAAGATAGATGGGATGGCAATCGATGTGAGCACGGACGCCGAATGGACAAGGCTAGACCCTAAGGAGCTTCGCCCCTAAACACTGCCAATGTTTTGTTAACAGATTTTTTTTCTTCATACATTATTTCATCTGCTTCCGTATTAGGTATTCGACATCGGCACGGAGGGTGGCGACCAAGAAACAGACGGCGAACTCTTGGCCGAAACTGAAGAAATTCCTTACGAGTGCGGTGCAAGGTAGGAAATTTTTGGAAGCCTCCAACATATGACGGTTCACTCGCCGTCTTGCTTTGTTTTAAGGCAACACTCATTTAGATTTTGAGCATCTTGGTTTAAAGCAGCGTGACAAGACAAGGACAAAGTAAAGACGAGACAGACAACTGTTTTGAGTATCAACCGAAAGTTTATTTCCACCGCTCCCAGTATATATACACATGGGCAACAGCGAAATAAACAGCGTGTGAAAGAAAAGACGCAAAAATACATGCAGTCTTAGGATCTTATTAGTTAGATTATACAGTGCTGTATCATAGTCGGTCCCTAACATGCACCAGTAAGTAAACAAATTTTTTTATCAGACAGACCAAGGGAGGCCAAGCTGACACATTTGTCTTTTAGTTCGCTTACTTCGTAAGCTCCTATTATCTCTAGAGTTAGTTTGTCACCATTCCTTTTAACTATTTTGCTTTTTTGGTAGTCAGGGGTGCATCCACACTCAAGGCAGTGAATTCCCAGATGACCAGAGATTTGTTTCGTTAGATTATACTGATGTTCCCTTAATCGGTCATTAATGCACTGTCCGGTTTTTTCCGATGTAGAGCCTGTTGCATCACAGAGGAACAGAATACACAACACATTCCTGACAGTTCAGCGAAATACTGATAAGGTAGGGTGGTAAACTAATTTCAGAGACAATAGAAGCTTACAAAATAAACAAACTAAAAGACAAATGTCTCAGCACAGCCTCCGTTGGTGTGTTCGATGAAGAAGTGTGTTTCCTTACTGGTGCATGTTAGGGACCGACTATGACACAGCACTGTTTAATCTAACCAATAAGACGCTGAGACTGCATGTATTTTTGTGCCCTTTCTTTCACGCTCTATTTGTTTGGCTTTTGCCCATGTGTTCACATATTGGGGGCGGTGTAAATAAACCTTCAGTTGATGGTCTGCGCTGTCTTCTGTCTTGTCTTCACTTTGTCCTTGTCTTGTTGCGCTGTTTTAAACCAAGATGCTCATCAACCTACTAGCCCAAACATACCTTTAAGCTAGATTTTGAGGCCTGTTTTGAGTACAAGGCCGCAGCCGACGGGTGGTCTTGGTGTACCCCCAGACACAAGTACCCGATGCTGTTTGAGGAACCGGTCCTGCTACAGGCCAGCCGCTGGTATGTGGTCTGGGCGCACATCTCCGGCCCCAGCAGCGACTGCGGTTCGAGCGGGCAGTCCGTGGTTACCACCGAAGACCAGTGAGTGCATTATACCTCGTCACTTCCGTTTCCGTACTCTTGAAAGGTATGTTGAAAGAACTTGGAAAGTAAAAGTGTAGAAGTAACAAAAAAAAAAAAAGATGAACTGCGTGCAGGGATTTATTTTGTTAGCTGGTGTGTATGCTAACGAGACTATCTCAATCAGATTGAGAGTATCGTATTTGCCCGATTCTGACGTATGCATAGCTCGTTCTTACACCCAAGAATACTTATTCTAACAAGCCCCCTTGGCTTTTTATTTAATTCTGATGCACAAGGCGTCTTTAGGTATATTTTTCTAAAAACAAAAAGTGAGAGTTAGAATTGGGTAAGTAGGGTAAGTACTTGCATATTCAGGTCATCTTTTTGTAATTTTTTTTTTAATCTACCGAATATTTATGGGCAAATTGCTAGGCATTCAGGAAACGTCCTAGCATCACGAACGTTCAGCGATTTTCTGAGTTTACAGACGCCTGCGTTCACAGCACTCTTCGTCAGATAATGTGACGCGTACCATGTGTACACTTGGTAGTGGTTCCTAGAAGGCAGTGATTATTTTGACGTTCACCGTCAAAATGTCTCAAAAATTATTTCGACACGTCACTTTGGATTGTGCATAACAAGCAGGTTAACTACAAAACGATTGGGATGTTAGATAAAAGGTTGTGAATGCAAAGATTGCCTCCTTGATGTTTCTTGACCGGTGCGAAGGAACAAAGGTTCTGGCGTGGTTGTACGAGATAGACACATTTTCCAATCAACTGCAAATATTATGACATGGCATTCAGCCCTGTTGCCTATATGGAACACGTGAAATCATAAAAAGCAACGGTGCCGCATTCCATAATGTTAGGCACAACCAAACAAACGTTACATGTGGCTTGATAACTTATGTAGTACTTTGAGAAGTTTTTTTTTTTTTTTTTGCATTTCACATCAGTTAAATTAAGAGGTTATAAAACTGTAGTCGGCTGCACATTTGTTTTCGGAAAATGCGTGTTGAACCGCGACGCCGCCTTCAGGCAAGTTTATATTTGTTTGACCGCTACTTTCGATCACTTCGCAGTCCGAACTTCAAGGCTTCAAAGTTCTAAGTTTGAGATGTCAAAAAAATTATAGCAGGACAGTTGACTGCTTATGTGTAGGAAGGCAGGAGCATTATAGTCCCACGGGAGAAATGTTTTCGAGTAATGTTTCTACACACATTAAAGTTTGGGACAACATATAAGACGACGTCCTAGAAATCGACGCCAAGTATGGCGTCCAGGACGACGTCAAGGGCGGCGTCTAGGATGATGCCGAGGACGATTTTTAGATGACCTCAAGGACGTCGTCTAGGATGATGTTACAAATAGCATCTAGGATGACGTCAAGAACGACATCTAGGACGACTTTTATGGTGACCTCTAGAACGACGTTGAGAACGACGCCTAGAGGGCGATGTTGAGAACGATGCCTAGAGGAGGACACTTAAGGAGGCTGTGCGGGTATTTGCGTGGGCGGCCACGTTTGCCTGCGGAAGCCGCCATAGATGCAGACGCGGTTGCCTCACAGTCCATCGCACAAAGCACACGAGCACAGATGGAGTCCGGAACATATCTTTTGCACGCGGCGCTCCGGCGGTGACATCACACTCCTGCACTTGAGTGTGACATATTTTACAGCGGAGCTGTTAAGGGCTAGTTTCCCCACTATCGTGTCTGTGGACAAACAAATGTCGACACAAAACTCCAGACAGCTACCGCCATCTATGAGCAATGCGGCAACCAGACAACCAGCTTTCCAGTTGTCTGATTGCTGCCATCGCTCATGGATGGCGGCAACCTTTCCAGCCTTTCCATTCTGGTTTTCACCGGAGTGGAAAGGCTGAATTTCTCTGGGCGTCATCCTAGAAGTCATTCTTGAGGTCGTCCTAGACATCATCCTTGAGGTTGTCCTAGACGTCGTCCTAGAAGTAGTCCAAGGCGTCGTCCTCGAGGTCGTCCTAGAAGTCGTCAGCTGTCGTCCCTGAGGTCGTCCTAGGCGTCGTCCTCTAGGCGTCGTCCTCTAGGCATCGTCAGTGAGGTCCTAGAAGTCATCCTTGAGATCGTCCTAGACGTCGTCCTTGAGGTTGCCCTAGACGTCGTCCTCTAGGCGGAATTCTTGAGGTCGTCCTAGACGTCGTGCTCTAGGCATCGTCCCAGACGTTGTAAGGATAACGGCTTTGCTGGTCCTCCATCTTCACGTGAAGTGGAAGGGCTCTACCATTTTTATGGCTATCTTTCGGGCGCAATGACGCTGCTTTTTCGCGTAATGGGACAAGTAACGTAGTCCTAGAGGCTCGAGGACGACCTCAAGGACAGCATAGTCCTTGAGCATACGATTGAGTGGCGCATGCCACTCAACCATATTTTTATTACCATATACGCTGCTTTTTCTCTCAATGGGACAAGTAAAGCCCCGTTCACACACTTGCGACTCCTTAGAACCGAGTGCCTTGAAACCTCCTAAAATTTCTTGAAGACGAGAGAATGCACTGTCACGCTGGCGCCATCTATGCGGTGACCCTAAAACTGCATTTCTCAAGAGCAAAGGCTTTGCGGGATTTCCAAGGTTAATTCTGCGTAATACTTATGAGAAAGACTCATTTATAACGTTGAAAAAAGTTTTTCGAGCCAAGAAAGAAAAGATGATGCGCGAGAGAAATAGAAATAATGCAGACTGCCAAGTTTACACTGTTACCCAATAGATGGTGCCGGTGTGTCCTCTCGTTGTAAGATATTTTAGGAGGTTCCAAGGCACTCAGTCTCAAGAAGTCTTAATAAGGAGACAAATAATTTGACGGGGTCAACAATATTACTTTAAAAATATTTTCACGTCTTCAGGAAGTGGCATCACGGACGTCAAAATAATGTTGAAAATTATTTTGAAAGTGGACGTTGAAATAGTCACTACCTTCCTAGAATGTCGCTAATCGGGCTGACAAACCTGGTGATCTTCCAGAGCCTTTCATACTCAAACTTTTCTTCCTCAGTGCGCACAGGTCGTCGAGCTCCTCCTTGCCGACCCCTGGGGTCACATGGCCTCCCCGTTAACCAATCAGCATCGAGCACCTCACTCCTCCTCTCTCACCTGTCAACCAATCAGTCTCAAACCTCGCAGCCATGCTTTTATCCAGGTTTCACTTTTGTCTGGGCTTCACGAAATGCTGAACACCACCTAGGCAAAGACAAAGAATGTTTCACGTTAAAAACTGAGGTTGCTATTTATACAAAAGGGTGTTATGCTTATTATGGCTTTATAAGAATGCTCTCTTAAGCTATTAAATTGAAGATAGGTGCACAAGTTAGGAACAAGCGCACGCGTCGTGCAAAACAGAAAGAAGTGGCACTTTTTTTGTTTTTAGATGTTAGGGACATTTATTCCCTTTGCTCTTTTTGCTGCAGTAGATGGAATAACATCTATTCTTACCTATGGCATTCACTCTTTTTGGGCTATAGTTTCTCTCGTAAAACCCTTTGACTAGAAAACAGTCGTATCGTATTTCTTCTGCGCAGGGTGGTATTCTACTTCAAAAGTTCAAAAAAGTCTAACAATGGGACGGACGTCAATGCTGGCCAACTTCCACAGCTGCTTTACAGGTAAGTCTCTCCGGATTCGCCGGTGAATCAATCGCCCAATGTTTCACTTACCCAATTTTTCAATCGCCTGGTGTTTCAGTCTCTCAATGTTTCAATCGCACAATGTTTCACTCGCTTGGCGTTTCCATCACCCAATGTGTCGATTACCTGACGTTTCCTCGCCTAATGTTTCAATCACCCCGACCTTTCAAGCACCCACTGTTTCAATCACCCGACCTTTCAATCGCCCAATGTTCCAGTCGCCCAATGTTTTAATCACGTCACATTCATTCCTTTCCTTGTGTCTCGACGAGCTGCTACAACAGCCCTTGAGTGAAGGAAGCAGCGCTCACGCTTTATTCACCGCGTTTCGTTCGATCAGGGTGATCACACCAGACGTCCAGACATCCAACCAGACCATGGATCAGTCCGAGTCCATCACCATCCTGAGCTACAAGTTTTCCCGGACCGTTACTCCGGTCAGTTGAAATTTGATTTTTTCTAAGCAAGAGGGCAATAATATTTCATCTTATCAATTGGTGCCAATAGGTGGGAGAGATGATAAATGCACGTGCGACGCGCGCACCCCCCATAGTTGCCTGTCCGAGACTGTACGTTAAGCTCGGTAAGGAATGTTTTTAAATTGTAACGATGGCCAACTGCACCCGCTTTGCACCAAGGACCGGAATGGCCCACCGGATGATGGGGGATGTAGGGCCGACAATCCAGGCCAATGTTTCTCAACTGCCGGTGTTTTTGGGGACCCCTTGTGGGTCGGCGGAAGTGATGGGGGACCTTATCCATTGGGTGGGAGGAGGTATCGGACAATTATAGTGACAAAAGGGTAAACAGAAAACACTAAATGCGTGAAAATCAAATTCGAAGCACCGAAATGGACAATACCGTAATATCCCGAGTCATTGCCCATCCCCGAGCCATCGCCCACCCCATTTTTTGCGCCAATATCGATTTCCGAAAAATCACCGAGTCATCGCCCACCCCTTCAAATACCCCAGCGCGGACTCTGCGATCCGCGAACACTCATCCTACCCGAATGACGCGGCCGCGAACCTTACAGTTGGAGGACGTCCGTGACAAAGTAAAACGAAGGAGGGAAAGACACTTCTTTTTGTTTACGCATTTCCTCCGTGAGCGACCCCAAAGTGGTTGTGTATCCGTGCGAAATGAAAACGATGGAGATAGCAAAATAAGAGTTTGTTAACGTAACCGCGGAGTGTTAGGTCAAAGTCTGTCTCCGCCGAAGTAAGGTCACCGCGAACCCGCTCCTTCTTCCCGCCCGTCGCGACCGCGGTTGTGCAATATTTTAGGCAAAACCAAAGCGTAAATAAAGCTTTGCTGGAACGTCCTACACAGACGTTTGCAGAGCGTCCCAACCGTGCATTGATAGCCCTCCTTGCACGGACGCACGTATGTACGCACCAAACAAGAAAGTTGCTCAAGAGCTTGCAATTGACAAGGCGCCCGACTTGGCCCGACGCCAAAGTATTTGCCAACGCGACCGCCGGCTTTCACGCTTTCCCAGCATTGCTCTTGGTCGCTTCTTTGGTCCGCTCGCTCGCTCGTTGCGCCTGGTCGGTTTTTCTATTTTCTTGTAGACTTTTCTTTCTTTTTTTTACTAACTAGGAGAACATAATGGTGACATTCTTTCACGGAACAAACATTCGTGCTATATGCAGATCGGCGGTGTTTCTAGCGCGTATGCAAGCAACGGACTTCGCTATAGCAAAATATTCTTTCGTGAGCATTCTTTTCTATAAAACAATGAAACTAAATCGAGTTTTGAGTTTGATGTATCTCTTGTGCATCAGCGCTAGATACGCAGAGAAAAATAGGCGGTTTTTTCCGCTTTTTTTTAAGTGTTTGTGGTCACCCACCGAGACATGGCCCACCCCACTTTTTTAACGAATTTCAGGCGGTTGGGGGGTGGGCGATGACTTGGGATATTACGGTAGTCAGCCCTGCTCACCTGGCACAGATGGTTCAGTCAGTTTAGCTTTGTAGCGTTATTGGCCCCCATTTGCTTTGCCTTCTCATTTAGCGTGCCTCGCGTGGCCTGGCTTGCGACTGGAGGGTCGTGGGTTCGAATCCCGCCTAAAATCCTTCAAATTTTTTTAAAGGCAGATGAATTACTTTTAAATTAAAATCATTTGAGACATGCGGTGACCTTTAATTCGCACTACATGTCATGTTTTTTAATCACTTTCATTCCACGCGTGACGTCACAAGTCACGTGAGCTCTGCGGGTTGTTTCGAATTGGTTTTCTTGGGGTCCCCAAGAAGGCCTTCGGAGACCCCAAAAGATCCGTGGACCCCCACTCGAGAACCACCCAACGAGGCATAGCTCGTTAAATAGCTCCGGGCTGAGGTGTCGGGTGAGAGGCTACCTCTCCCACCCACAGAGTCTCGCTAATCTGTCGAGACTCTACCCATGTGCGCAGGAGTGCTTCCAGTCCATCCTGAAGCTGCTCCACTGGAGCTGGAAGGCTTTGAAGGCCGGACTTCGCGAGGTGTCCGAGAGCTC
This sequence comes from Ixodes scapularis, assembly GCF_016920785.2. NCBI lineage: Eukaryota > Metazoa > Arthropoda > Arachnida > Ixodida > Ixodidae > Ixodes > Ixodes scapularis. The sequence continues at coordinate 73,383,595 of NW_024609839.1, read as the reverse complement.
GGCCTCGGTCGGGAGAGCTCTGCTGCCCGACCTGAGGCGCCTGCTGTACATCTGCGTGGCTTCCCTGCACCTCCTGCGCATCTACATCAACGAGGTCTACCCCGCCGGACGTGAGCATTCCTCCTTGACGTTGACGCAATCCTGATGGCCTACACACTCGTGTAGTAGGGGGGGGGGGGGGGGGGGGGGTCGGCGACAAAGTGGGTTGGCGCACTGCAGCTCAGAGCACGTGGAGCAAAAGGTCGTGCTGCGGAACGTAGGGATCCTGGGCTCGATTCCCACCCCTGTTCATTCTGATCTGGACGAGCATCGCACCGCATGCGGTCGCGCGTTGCACTACTGTGTGATGCAGGTTGAAAACCCCACCCAGGCCAGCAAAGGTAACACAATGCCTAAATGTTTAAATGTCTGATCTGGTGCCAAAACAGTCGGTGCATTTCTCGTATTCTGTAGACTATAGTAATAATCTCTGTTACAGTGCATGTCCAAGGTTTTAACGCAGAATGTATTTTAGCAGCTGATTTCTATAGAGTTCTGTAATGTTTGGCTGTAATGGCCGGCTCTAACATCCGGCTGTAGCGACCGACTGTAAGGACACCGAAAAGCGTTACTTTCATGGGGAACCATAAAAAGGACATTATTCCCCCGGAAGTATTTGAACTCGTCACCTTGAGACTATGAGCCAAGTGCTTTCCCAACCGTGCTATTTGTAGTCTGGGCCGCCGAGCATGCAAAGGTGACGTCAATCACACGGCGCGTGAACGCGCAGTCGCCGATGCTCTTCTCTTCTTTCCTGGAAGGCCTACCACACATTCTGCACTTACCAGTTTTTGTCAGCATGATCGAGCTCGCATTTATACCTACCACGCCACTATTCCAACACACACAATTGGTGGCATCTGTAACTTCGAAGTCGTTGGTCCCGTTTTTCTTTCGGGCCGTTAAATCCACTATTGCACCTCAAATTTTCTCGGTGTGTGCAGCGGGCCACTTTACGACGGGGTAAGTGAAGGTAGTCCAATCGCGTTACGCGGCCCGCGTTGCGGGGCAACTGATGGAGTCTTCCGCCTCCGACGACAGGCCCGCAAGATTGAAACCACTCGCCTCCGGCGTATTAGCATTGTACTAACAAGCGCTCTTTGATGCTAAGGTCAGCGTTTTCTGCAGCGCTGAATCGGCACTCGATTAGTGCCTGCGCATTGTGTGCGAACAGGCCTTGACGGTGCGCCTCTGTCGTCTATTTCTCCAGCAGCACCGGTCAGGAAGATACCCCCTGAGTCTGCTCGCATGGCCGAGTGCGTGGCGGACACACAGGCCTTGCTCCGGCGCATCCTCTCGGACGGAGGCGCCGTGGCAGTGGTTGCCGACTTCCCGCCGGGGTCCTGCCCGGAGCTGCAGACGACGCTGGTGGAGGAGTGCGAGGCGGCCTTCATGGCTTGCTACCATGCCTTCTACCCCAGCACCCTGCTCAAGTGGAGGGGGCTGTGCGACCTCCTCTCCGAGCCCGTGAGCAATGCTGCATTTGCCCTTTCTCGTGGGCCACGAGTTGAATGTCACGGCGTTGGTACTCGGTGCGGTTAAAGGGGCCCTGCAATCCTATTTAAGCGTTTACCTTTTTTGCTGTTTCCACATCTCTTGCTTGTGGTGCGAGCAACCCGGCAGGCCTGAAGAGAGCCACTAAATATCAGCGCATCATATTTTAACCGGACAACACCTACGGGGACGCCACATGGTGCCGAACGCGCGCAGCGTGTGACGAATTCGTGCCGTCGTCAATCCCGGTCACTTCCTGCCTTACAACTAGTCAGAGCCGCTAAAAGCTTTTTTTTTAGTCGAAATACAAAATGCAAGTGGTGCGGACCGTTTCAATTATTTATGAAAGTAGTTTTTGTTCAGTAATTTGGGTGAAAAAAAAGAAGAAAATGCAGTTTAGAAAGTACGGAAACAAGAACCAACATGTGATGACCCGTCAACATATCCGCCACCAAGCAGTGGAAGAGGCGGCGCAGGCCTGCGCAGGCACCCCCGCAGACCCTAGCAGGCGACGCACGACGCTGGCGGCACATTTTGCAAGCAGCGAATGTATGAATTTATCTCCTGTGGTCTCACGCCACAGGAGACCTACCCAAAACTTGAGAAACCAAAACGCTTGCCAGCATGCTCCAGACACTTACAAGGAATGTCCTCGTACGGTACTGCCCCCTCCTTTGCACTTGTATCGAGGATTCGGAGCTCCAACTCCGACAGAGCCGGTAAATTCATGCCGGCAAGCGTGGTGGAGGGCCGAAGCGAGCAACGAGCCTTTGACGCGTGTGCGGCTGCAGGGGAAGCGACCAGCAACCTAAGCCCCAGTCAATTGACCAGTTACTTCGCTTCTACCATTGGCCACCAAAGCCAGGACCAGAGACGTCATGAAGCAGGTTATTTTTTGCTTGTTTTTGTAATTTTAATTTGCCTATAACTTCTAAAATAGAGCGAATTTCGAGAAAAGTTTCACTAAGTTCTACGTTCAAAGCGCTCAGGTTTGGTGCAAGTGAAGAACCAGTCAAAAAGTTGTTTTTGAGTGGTTAGAACCAGTCAAAATTGCAATTTTTGAGAAAGAAATTACTTTTCTAATTTTTATATATTGTGGTTTCCCAACTAATAGTGCACACTCCTGCAAATTTTTATTGCAAAACTGAAGTATTTACGGACAAATAAAACATCTTTGGTAAGCCGACAATACAAAATCATACGTTTTATGAATGTGAAACTTCTATGTTTCTTACCGTATTTACTCGCAAATGAACGCACTTTTTTTTCCGAAAAATGATGCATAGTTGGGGGGGGGGGGGGGTGGCAGTTCATTACGCGAAGAAAAATTTTTGCGTCCGTATTTACTCGCATAATGAACGGACGTTTTTTTTCTTAGTTCCTTGGTTTTTTGTTTAGGTTTTTTTTCTTAGTTCCTTGGTTTTTTTTTTTTTTTGCCACCTTTCGCAAGCTGTTTTGTTTGCTAAGGCGTTGCTTAGGCGAGGGCTCTCCGCTTATCTTCCTGATCTTATTGCGCGCGACGCACGACCCCCAGTAACCTAACTGGGTTGTGCAAAAATAAAGAAGAAAAAAAAGCTCCTCTTTTTCTTTTTTTTCTCAGTTCCGTGTTTTTTTTTTTGTTTTTTTGCCACCTTTCGCAAGCTGTTTCGTTTGCTTAGCGGGCTTCTCCGCTCCTCTTTCTTACCTCCTTGCGCGCGGTGCGCGACCCCCCGTAACCAAACTGCGCTGTGCAAAAAAAAAAAAAAAAGTTTCTCTTTGTTTTTGTTTTTTCTTAGTTCCGTGGGGTTTTTTTTTTTTGTTTTTTTTTCTTTTTGCCGCTTTTCGCAAGCTGTTTCGTTCGTTTAGAGCGTTTCTCCGCTTCTCTTTCTCAGTCTGGACTTTGGGTTCACGGCGGCGCGCGAACCCAAAGTCCAGACTGCGCTGTGCAAAAAAAAAAAAGAGCTCCTCTCAATGTCTTTTTTTCTTGGCTCCATTGGATCTTCGCAAATTTTTTAACGCCTTTTGCAAGGCGTTTTGTTCGCCCACGCTGCCCATGCATTCGCGACCTCGCTGCACCAGGATAAAAAAGTGCGTTCATTTCGCACGCGTGGGGGGAGGGGGTCAAAATTTTGACGTCCCAGTTGGGGGTGCGTTTATTACGCGAGTGAAAAAAAAAAGTCGAAATTTTGAGAGCCGACTTGGGGGTGCGTTCATTACGCGAGCGCGTTCATTGTGCGGGTAAATACGGTATATCCTAACTGCTCAAGCTTCGCACCGGTAGGCCTTAGAATGATGATCTCATTAGAATGAGTGTTTCTTAACCATTTCAGTACATTAAACATCTTTGTTCAGGAGTAAACACTATTCGGGCATGAACACCATAGAAGTCCAGCTTTCAGTGGAAGACGCTGTGCACATGACCAAGGATCGAAAAGTCCGCCCTGATTGAACAGAAAAAACTGACGAAAGCCAACGTTCATTTATAGAAAGTCACGTAGGTCTCTCTGCTTTGTATTTCGACAATGCTTGCCCCACAATTGCTGATGCTGGTTCGTGTGTTGCAAGCATATCCAATTCCTTTCTTGTTTCACAATCAGTGTCTATATGCTGACAACAAAATGACAGTCAGAGAAAGCATTTTAAGCTCAGACTCGCTCAGCAAAGCCATGTAGGAGATCGGGTAGAAGTAGAAGATGCCATCTGTGGCTCTTGGTGCCTTTTAGTATCCACCACTAGTAATATCAAATGCAGTGGTGTGTAAACATTTTCCTCACTTTCACTTTTTTGCACCAACTTTCGTTTGAGAAATATGTCATTTCATTCAATTGAGGAATTTATTAAGGCGAAAGCCTTATACATCCATCGTTCAGTTGACCCAACACAAGTAATGGGCAAAAAAAAAAAAAAACATTTGCGGAATTATTAAATTTACAATTTTGGTTCTCGCCTTTTTTTTCCGAAGTGAAAGTTTTTATATGCAACAATGAAATTGACATCAGGGAAAGGCAGGGGTTCACTCTTTGGACTGTAGACTTTGTTCTCAACTGATTACAAGCAGTTTCATGGTCCAAAAAAAAATGCTATGGAAGCTAGCTCCAGGACCCGTGCAGCAGCATGAAACAAGTGCTCGGCATAATTCGTTTTTAGACTGTCCGCTCGACCTGCAAGCCTGCCTTCCCATGGCGTCACGCTACTGAAAAGCGCGGGTAGATTTGAATGTTGGTTTTGGCATAATTTTCACTTACCGATTTCACAATAACTATTTTTAATTTCGCGATACTAAATGGCATACCGGAAAGAGTAAAGGCCGATGATTCCGAAAATATAGTTACTTGGGGTAGCTAAAAAAATCGCCGGAGTACCCCTTTAAATGTCTTCCTGTAAATTTTTTAAGTGTTGATTGCGGCGGGTTGGCTCCATTGAGCATGCTTCTTACCGAGCACCGGTGCACTGCGGCGAAGCAACACCCGCTGAAGCTACAGCCGTATATGTAGAGTTTGGCCATTCATTGGGAAGTATAGGAGACAAATGAGGAGGCGCCATTGGCCCAAAAGCGGGCTGGGCGTGTTCCAAGGCATCTTCACAAATTTGAATGTGGCCAACCAGAAGCGCGGAAATAAGATCCGGGTGGTGGTCGCGAGAAACAAACCTAATAGGGGTGTCGATGTAAATCTCACTGACTGAAAATAGGGTGCATAGGATGTTTCAATCACCGTCATCCAAAATCATGGTGGAAGAATGCGACTAGCGAAACGATTGACATAATTCGTACGCTAAGCGCCGAGGGCCGGGAATCTGGCGTTCGAGCGGTCGCACTCTGTCCGAGCAAAACAAAGTTGAGCGGCGCATTCGTTTCTTACATCTTTCTGCATGATGATGATCGAAACCAACGTGCTTCCTATTTTCAACCATGAAAGGTTACTACACTTCATTGTTACGCGCTTATTAAAACCATATACCAACATATACTTTTGATTAAAACAGTTTCTTGCTACCACCGTTAAGGGATTCTTTTAGGCTTCTGGTTGGTTGGCCAAGGGAGCATGTCGAGCCCACTTTCTGCGTCTCGTGTATGCCCTGGCTCTGCCCGCACCTCCCATTGACCAAACTTTTTTTATACACGGCTCTGGCGGAAGTGAGCTCTGCGGGTGCTGCTTCTTTGCAATGCACCAGTGCTCGGTAAGAAGCGCGCTCAAGGGGGCTAGCCTGCCGCAGTCAACACTTAAAAAAATATGAATATCACAGCTTATTTCGAAGTGAATATCGAGTGGCATATTCGAGACTACTATTTGAAAATTCTGATATTTGCACAACCCGAATAGGTCGCACCAATGCATAATTCGCATCCCCTATTAATGTCCGGTTTCTTGAAAAAGTGGGTATATGACTCGTGCCATTCTATAAGTCATATTTCTTTATACTTATAAAAGTCTTCCTAAATTTCTCAAAGTTTTTTTTAAAATCTACTGATTTAGTAGTGGTTTTCGATGAAGCTCAACAAGTTACTAACTGGAATCATATGTTTTCGGTTCACTAGTTAAAAAGTTCATAGGTGAATTGGAGCTAATTAGTATGTTTTTTGTAATCCCTCTCATCCGCTATGGCTGGTAATTTGTTCCCAAAAATAGTTCTTTTTTTTTTTTTTCTTGACGGCCCTAATGTTAAGAACTTTCTAAAGCCTTTGACAAAACACAGTGCACCATAAGTGGCCGCCCCGAACATGCCCCCATTCCGCAGGCCGTTCTGTGGTCGGCCGAGAACAGCGATCGCCTCCTGGCGGCCGTCCTTGCTTCGCTGTGCTCCCCGACGGGCCAGCTGACTTTCCTCCTCCCCCCGAGCCTGGAGCGGGACGTGCCTCCGCGGCCGTGCTCCGAAGGACTCGGGTCTTCGTCCTCGCCAGACACCCCGGCCTTCTCTGGCCCCGAGCCCCCCCTGCCCGGATCGTCCAACCCGGCCACGGACTCCTCAGCCATCTACCCTGTCCTCGTGGAGGTGGCCATGCGCAGAACAGAGGTGGGGATCTCCAGTTGTCTGCACGTTCACTGCTGTTTTATTTAGAGGGGCATTCCAAAATGGTTGGGTGTCTTTCGGAGTGGCCTGCTGCAGAGAATCACAATTTTACTTTTAGTAATTTGATTAACGCACAATGTGTTATGCAGAGCGCAAGTTTGTCTGCTTCTTTTGCTAGGGTTGTGGTGACGTCAAAACGCCAAGCACTGATTGGCTCTGATTGAAGGGTAGTGAGTACACCTCAAGGCAGCTTGCTTTGAGGTCTACCCACTATCCTTCAATCAGAGCTCGGCATTCTGGCATCACCACAACCCCTGCAAAAGAAAGAAACAGACGAACTTGCGCTCCACATAGGACTCTTTTCTTTTAACACAGGATGTGTTCTGTTGGTCGATTTTTGTAGAGTTCTGTTACAGATAGCTGTAACGAAAAACCAACACCGAAAAGCATTACGCCCATAGGGAATGATATAAAAAAACTTGTCCCCTGGAAAAATTTTAGCCCACCACCTTGAGATTGTGAGCCAAGTTCTTTGCCAACTGAGCTCTCCAGGGTCGGTTGTTAGAGCGAGCAAAAACAAACTCATTCACGTGGCGCGCAAAGGCACGGTCGCGCGCCTTGCGGCTTTTCATGTTGTGCTGCGCCATCTCTCGACGTGTGTCAGAAGTGAGAGTGAATCTGTGAATCTTTGTTAGGTGCTGCCGTTCAGGTGGCCTTTTCTTTGTCTCTTGATGGCCTACCGCACATTCTGTGCCTACCAGTCTTTGTCAGCATAATCAAACTTGTATAATTTTTTTTTTTTTTTTACAATATTGCCAGTTTTGTTAGGGCCAAAGCCGGAGTAAAAGATACAAGTGAGACAACGAAAAGAAAAATGCTATACAGTGTTAAAATGTTATAAGGAACCCATCCCCTTCAACAGGGACATGAAAAAAAAGACATTGTGACAATCTTGTTTCCAAACAAAGCAGATAAAACAATGTCAAGTTCATAAATGGAGTGCAGAGCAACAACAAAACCTGGAAGCTTGTTCCACATATCTATCGCCTGTTCAAGAAGAAAGGATTGTTTAAAAATGTTTATGCAGGCATCAATGGGTAGTGAGCACTTTGAAATGATTTAGTCACTCTGAATGCGAGTAAGTTTTTGGCTTTAAATACAGGAGCCAGCCTTTTTTTTTTCAAATTCGGTCAGGAGTCAAAGAAAGGAAGAATAATTACGCAGTCAGAAAAAATGGGTAAGTACAACCCAGCAACACCCAAGTCACTGATGGTCCCGCGCCAATGTCCAAGTAATCAAGCATGTCTGAATTTTTGGTGCCTGAAAAATCGGTCGGCTACTGTATTGAAAATTAAGTTTTCAAGAGATAGTTATAAATTTAGAAATAACTGATGTCGTTATCCTAAAGAAAAGTGATATGCTAGTATGCACGAGCGGTACAGCCTACCGACACACGGGTCAAGGCCATATAAGCAATTAGCCCCATGGAGGCTGTATTGCTTGTGTGACCTGGATGTCAGTGTCTCATGTGACACACCGGCATCACTGGACACGTTGAGTTTGGTGTCACATGACATCACACAGACGTGCAGCATGTGGCAACCTCATTCACAACACATTCTGTACAATTAATGGGCAGAAGTATTCGTTCCGCAAATGAATGTTTCTGCACATTAATTACTTGCGAGTAGATGACAACCTTTTCGACATATTGTTGCGTTTCATCGTATGCTTGTGCCCATAAGAAACACTCTCGTTCTACAAGACCTTCCTATTGCTAGGTTAGTTTGAGGAAACAAAATATTTACTCTCTAGTTGTCAGTACTAAGTAATCTCGATTCAGGCTTTACCTTGACTGATGTGAGCATGTTTGCATGACCTTAATTGCAACCAAAGCAGGTTTTGCTTTAATAGCAAGTTTAGCGTCAGGTTTATGTTTGGCATGAGATTTAAAGGGGTTAATGCTAAAACTTTTTAATACACGAGCCACACATAAGTTCCCGAGGAAGTAAAAATGAACATTCCAGTCGACTTAGTTACATCTTGCACATATTATATTACGTATCACTAGAACATAATACTTTTTACGATTAAACACAGTGTAAAACTACCTCGTTTTGTATGCATCCCTACTTGTGCATGCCATATGATGTAGGTGTCTTTCAGCTAACTAGTATCGCTGTGTCATAAGCAGGCTTCCAACCTCTAAACATCCAATCTGTCTAATCAACATAACCATTGCCTTTGGCTGATTTCCCCAGTTGCACACGCAAAACTAAGTGGGTGTCTTTCAGCCGATGGACCCAAATCGTTGTGTTCTAAGGGGTTTCAAACTTCTGCGTCCGATCTCTTAAAGAGGTATAACCATTGCCCTGGACTGATTTGTGCAGCGGGAAGGGCTGCCTCCGGAGTCCTGCAGCTTCCGCGAAGTCCTCGAGAGGCTCATGGCCATCGTTGTTGCTCCCGTGCAGGGCATCCTGAAGCACGTGGGTGGCACGCCTTCCATTTGCTCGTGTTCGATTTGTCCACCTCGTTCGTTGCCCGAAACGTTAAAGACGGATGGTTCTGACGACCTTTCAGGATGCCGAGAGACCGTCGCCAAAGCTTGTGTCGAGCACGTGTGCATTCCTCTCTGCGGTTGTGGCTGAGCTCTCGTCCCAGACCATCGGCTGTGTGGTGAGTTGACTAGTGGAACTGAGTAATCATGTGACTACGTCGGGTGCTATTGAATTTCTGGTTGAACTGAAAGGCAGACGGAGACTATAGGTGCAATGTCTTACGTGGGTCTCTGTTCCGTTTGCAGCTATTACAGGTAGTACTCCCTACGCGGGTGGGCCATTTGAGAGGTACATACGCAGCAGCGTAATGGCAAAAAGAAGAAAAAATTACCATCTTCAATGGTACGGTGACAACACACCGAAGACAAATAGTGAAGGCGTGGCTTGTGGAATAATATATTGTTTGTGCAAATGCAGAGGAAAGGCTGTAGAGTGATGCCAGTGCCTAACATACCGTAAAGTTCCGAGAGAATGCTTGCCCCCGATAGATCGCCCATCTTGTTTTTCCGGCTAAATATCTGTAACATAAAAGTTCCGAAACATCGCCCACCCTCCACCGATTCCCGTCGGACGTCATGCGATGTCGACGGGAATCGCATCAATCGCGCAATTTGCTGTACCGGCATGTCTGACAAGCGAGTTTATAGCGGGTTCCATCGTTTCTGTCCGCAATCTGCGCGCGCGATATCGGCTCTCGTAACTTGCGAGTTGTTCCCGCGTGTATGTTGCATCGTGAAATGCGAGTCCGCAATCTGCAGTATCCGTTCCCTTGACATAAAGTTTGTAGTGGATTCCCGTATCTTTGTCCGCGATCTGTGTGCGCAATCTCGATAACACGCAAGTTGGTCCCGCGTGTATATTGCATCGTGAAAGATGATTCTGCTGCGTTTGCGATCCGCAGTATTTGTTCATGTAACATACGAGTTTGTAGCGGATTGCCATGGTTTTGTCCGTGATCTGCAGGCGCGATATCGGTTCCCGTGACAGGCAAGTTTGTAGCGGGTTCTCGCGGGTTAATTGCAACATAAAACTTGAACCTTTCTGCGTCCACGATTTACGGTATTCGTTCCCGTCAGATGCGAGTTCTCGGTGGGTTTCCGCGGTGTTGTATCCTGACTGATCATTTTATTAGTACTTCCTCTTCTTTTATGCTAAATTTCCCTTCTTTGTCCTCGTCATCTTCACTGCACAATAAAGACAGTCTGGTATTGGCCACCGCAGCGTTCGGTTGCACATTCCTGACCTCCCGGGTCCACCGAGGACACCACACGCGGGTCCTTTGCACCGTGAAACATGAATCTGCTGCGACCGCAACCTGCGTTATCTTTTCCTGTCACACAAAAGTTTGTAGCAAACTCCCGCGTGTTTATCGCATCGCGAAACGCGAATTTGTGGTGTCCGCGATTTGTGGTATCAGTTCCCTTGTCACGCGGTTTGTAGCCGGTGCCAGGGTGTTTATCATATAATTTTTGATCAAGTTTTGCTCTGGCATCGCCAAAGATAGCCCACCCCATATTTTTCTGTCGTCTGCGTGTGCCGAAAAGTGTTATCGCATTACTTTGCACACATATGTTGTGTGTTCTTTCCTTCGCACCGCAGCCACGGCTGCTTTGTCTGATGCGTCCGTTGCTGCTCGCTCTTGTGGGTGTGCTCGGGGAGCTGTTTCTTTTCTTAAATGCGACAGTTTTTCTTTGGACAGCCAACCCCCCCCGTAAAATTTTCACCTGTAATTTGAAATAATTTGTCCTTATCTCACTGCACCTTCCTCTCTTTATCACGGGCCGCCCCGCCCGTGGGTCGTCTTATAAGGGGTGGCGTGACGCGCAGTAATCCCGGTGGACGACGAGCACATGTCGCAGCCAATTTTGTGCCATGACAAGAGTGAGCCACTCGCTGGAAGCGCTCCGGTCTCCTTCACAATGCCTCGCAAGAAAAATTAACTTTTGTTCTTGCTCACGTGTCACCAGGTGGACGTGCAGCGTGCCACCCGCCAGGCCTTGCACTGCACCCCATCACGCTTTGCCCGTGTGAGCCAGAACCGGACGTGGAACACGGGCAACGGCTCTCCAGATGCCATCTGCTTCAGCGTTGACAGGCCTGGTGTGCTCGTCGCCGGGGCCTGCATCTACGGAGGCGTCGGCAACGAGTGGCACTACGAGCTGGAGCTCCTCGACGACGTGAGTGCCCACGAGACCGATGCAAGATGCGTCATAGAGCTTGCTCCCACGAGACAAGCGTAACATCACGAAAGAGCATCACGAAAAAACGTCGTAAAAAATGAAGGTCTGCGAACTTTGTCGGTGGAGGCGTCCTGCACCAAATTTAGCAGACGGTCATCACGCGAGGTCGTAGAAGTTACGGCGGTCTCGTCTTTAGTGACGTAGCCGCCGTAAATCGTCCTCGCGTGACCATGGCACCAGCCATTGGGAGTGACGTCGTTCCATTGGATGATGTCGCACGACCGTGGCGCCAGCCAGTGGGAGCCTGGTTAGGTCTGAACCTCCTTGCTGTCGTCGGCTGGCGTGAGCGACCATCTAGTTCTAACAACAGCCGACCCAGCGCAGCTCAATACATGCTGCTCATTATGTGTCTTCGACTTTACTTGTAGGATTAGGGTACATTTTTTAATGCAATATAGCATTATTAAGCTGCTACTCAGGATTTTCAGGTATATGGGTATCGGACTTTCTGTTTTCCTAATGCACAGTAAACCATTTCAGCTCACATTCTCACACTCCTTCACATTCGTATCCTCTTTAAAGGACCTGACAACCTTGACATTGTCCTAGAGGTCGTCCTTAAAGTCGTCCTAGACGTCGTCTTTGATATCCTCTAGGACTTCGTCCTCGACATTGTCATAGGTGGTATCCTAGAGGTCGTCCTAGACGTCGTCTCTGACGTCGTCCTCTCTGAAGTCATCCTCGACGTCGTCCTTGAGGTCGTCCTAGAGATCGACCTATGCACCAATTCAGTTTCCCTGCTAAATTTGGTGGAAAAATTAACGGCACAACCTATGCACCAATTCAGTCCCCCTGCTAAATTTAACGGAAAAAATTGATGTTGAAAAAATTTTATGCGCGCCCTCCCGCTGAAATATAATATAAATGTGCTCCAGTTCTCTGTCGTCAAGACCAAGCACCTGCCCGTGTGCACATTGGTAAATGCTGTCGCATTCATAAATAATCACCTTTGTGGTTTCTACATTAATAGTTCTACATTCCACATTTCTACTTTTATAAAGCCGGTGAGCATCGAAGAAGCGCAAAGCCGGTGTGCGGGGCAATTCCGCCTAAAGTGACGAACGAGTTTGTCTTTTTTTACAGCGGAGCTGTTGAGGCCTAGTTAACCCAGTTTCATGTCCGGTACCAAACAAATGTCGACACAAAACTACACAAAACTGTGTAGTTTTGTATAGTTAGTTTTAGTGTAGTTTTGTGTAGCGCTAGCCAAAGGTGCCCACGACCAGGCATCGGACATGTATAGATCTCGTCTTCACGAAGCGGTGTACCACAGCGATCACAAGGCTGTGGTTAGGAAATAAATAACAACCCCGGATCGTTATATATATGTCTGGTTCTTTAATCGTTCAAATAACCAATAGGGTTGTGCGAATATTCGAAATTTCGAATAGTAGTTTTGAATAATACACTATTCGATGTTCGCTTCGAGAAGAACTGCACTATTCGCGTTTTTCTAAGTGTTGATTGCGGCGGGTTGGCCCCGTTGAGTGCACTTCTTGCCAAGCTCTGGTGTGCTGCGGAGAAGCAATACCCGCGGAAGCGAGCTCTGCAGGTGTTGCTTCTCCGCAGCACACCGGTGCTTGGTAAGAAGCGCACCCAACGGGAACACGCCGCGGTAAACACTTGGAAATGTATGAATATCGTAATTGCGTGCTTGGAAGTAAAGAATACATTCAAAGCGGGATGGTGCACCTGTGCCGACTGTATGTGAAAATAAATTAAAACTTTGTGAATATGTCTATATACATTGCAGTAAAAGTCTTAAAATCAAACTGTTATGCCAGAGTATGCTATGTTAGGCAGAGATGCCCTTACAACCTGCGTTCTTCATGCATGATTCATTCGTTTTTAACTCGAGATTAAAGAAAGAATATTGTATATAGCAAGATTTGTAAACGAACACCATTGGGCATAGTTGGCCATCTCTAGAGGATTCATTTTATGTCAAATCCGTCGTTTACTTGCCATCCGAAGGCACCAGACCTTCCGGGGTCACAGTTAATGAATATAGATAGATTAAACTAAGCTTATAAATGAACAAGTGGAACAACCTTCACAAGTTTAGCTGAGTTTTCGTCTAAGTATTATGCAATGGTAATGAAAGGCGTGGAAAAACTCTTCGATATTCAAATCGAAAATATTCGGCCAAAACCACCATTTGCTTCGAATTCGCTTCGAACTCAAAATCCACTATCGCACAAGACTAATAACCAATTACCCAATCACACCTTAATCCTTACATTTTTAAATACTTCATTCCTCATATAGTACAGCTTTGCTGGTCATCCTCCTTTCTCGAAAAATAATGCTTCCTTTTCCAATTTAGCTTAACGTTTTGTGTCGGCATTTTGTCACTAATGGTGTATTCGCACGAGAGATCTTTATCCCCGGAGAAAACTGTGTATGTCATAGAGCTGAGAGAAGCAGACGGTATCAGAAGGAGAAGGCAGTGCAGAAAATCCAAGCGAGCATTCGCACGATGGAGTCGCATGTAGTTGAGTCACCAGGGTTTTTCTTTTCACACACCTGTTGGCAACTTCCGGGGGCTCATCGAACAAAAGGGCAGGAAAAAAATAATAAAGAAAAGGCACCCCACAGTTGAAAGCTATTAATCATTATTCCTCCCCAATAGCAGGGGGAGGAAAGAGGGGGCCCGATCGCTCTGACGGATATTGACGGAACGGCGGATATTCTGTAGGCCTGTCACAGATTCTCCTCGGGGGAGCATGCTGTGAGGTCGGGGGATCAGCGAACATCCGTGCCGCGGAGTACGTGACCTCAAAACTCGATGACGCTTATTCTTCTCCTCGGGAAGGAACTCCGTCGTGCGAATACACCATAACTGGCGTCTGCCGACACAAATGCCACACTCTTTTCATGGCCGTACCACGAGACAAGTATTGTTGGCGAATAGGAGGATTGATTCGCGAATCAATGTTGAATCGCAGAGTGGAAGTGGAGGCGATCCGTCCCACACCCAGCGTTGGAAGACCCTGGACGTGATCCGTGGAACCTTCGGACCAGAGGACTGTTATGCAGACGTGGCGGAGCTCAAGTTCGACCGTCCCATCCCTATCAAGGTCTGTCCTTTCCTTGTCTGTGTCTTCCACACGAAAGCCGTAGTGGACCGGAGACCCTTGTTTCGAAGAAAACAAACTGCCCGTCTCTTTGATGTATGCCAAAGGCTCTCTAAATGCATGGCAATTATAGATTTTCCGTGACATCATTGTGTCACATGCTGTCATATGACGTCACGTCACTTGACCACGTGACATTGTGACATCGCATTGTTACATAATGTCACTATCTTACACGACGTTGTGGTATCATGTGATGTCCCAGTGTCACATGGGGTCATGTGATGTGATGCTAAAGGGGATAGGTGTTGTGTCGAAACACGGGCCAACAACGGTGACGTAGTTGACAACGACAAACGGCATAGTGTGTGCTCACACTGATGCGCAAGCCCCAGCTGAATTATGCCGATACCAGATTCATCACGATGTAAATAGTTGTAATCTAGCACACTAAAGTCTACTTCATAATGGCTACAAGTCTTAATCAAACCTAGTTTGATTAAGACTTGTAGAAAACAAATCAACAACGCGATAGGCCATCATGGATGGCCTATCGCGTTCTATTGAACCTTATGAGGAAGGGACAAGCTGGAAGGAGTACAAGGAACGCCTCCATTAGTATTTTGAGTTACACGAAGAGAGGATCAAGACCGATAGGACAAAAGTGTCTGTGTTGATTATAGCCATCGGACAAAAGACATATTCCAGACTGTGGAATTTGTTGTCTCCTCTGCACCCAAACAAGGAGACTTACGAGGATCTCGTAAAACTCCTTAGTCAGTTCTACTTGCCAAGGTAGCTATTGATAGCTGAACGCTTCAAGTTTGGAAAGCAGGATCAAAGATTAGGTGAATCTTCAGTGACGTATCTGGCAGAATTGAAATGCCTAGCGGAGACCTGTCAATATGGAGACAAATTGGAGGAGCAACTGCGCAAGCGATTTGTCTGTGGTCTGACCAATCACATGTTAGCCCGAAAGCAGTGCCTGACGATTGAAAATCTGACTTTGACACGAGTTGTGGAACTGGAAGCGGGGCAAGAAGCGGCCGAGGATCAACTGAAAATTCTAAAAGATGCACATACCACGCTCAATATGAGCTCATACAACTGGCAAGTACAAAAAATTAAGTTGTGTGTATGTTTACACAGCCTAGAACTTGGTCTGCCTCAATGGGCGACGAGTCTCCCAGCTGTAGATGAGCAATTTAGCCAGTGCAGTACAACCGCTAGCCTGGGCTCTTTAAGGTGCACCACGCAGCAGTGATACACGACCGCACGCCGATACGATGCTTATTCAGATCAAAATGGGCAGGGGTGGGGATTGAACCCAGGATCCTGGGTTCTGCAGCGCGAGCTTTTGCTCCACACGCTCCGAGCTGGTGTGCTCTAGCTCACTCGGCCACCGATCCCCCTATAGCAAGTACAAGTGCTGCCTGCTGGCGTTGTCTCAGGACCAACCACAAACCTCAGTATTGTCGCTACAAAGGCTATGACTGTAACACATGTGGGAAGAAGGGTCACCTGCAGAAAGCCTGCAAAATTAGCAGCGTGCAAAGAAAAGTAGGGAAAGAGTCAAAACAAAAATATCATGAGCCATTCCACTCTGTAAAGGTAGATGTCCAGCGAAACTGTTTAGCACACGACACAGACCTGTCCTGAGGAGCCGGAAGAAACTAGACACGCGCGACAAGACCGCCACCCTGAGAGAGCGGTAGGAAAGAAACTAGGCACGCAAGCGGCTTGGAACGACGACAAAGAGAGGGCGGTGCGAGCGTAGACACGGTCGATGCGGGTCGCACAGCGGCAATCTTTTAGAAACCTTTATTATCTACCTGAGTCTACTGATCTTAAAAATGGTGCCTATTGATAAAAAATCTACTGAATAGGCTTATTGCTACATTAACCAAGCATCGAGGAGAATGCATGGAATGTTGTTGCACGTGCCGGCGTCTGCAGCAGTAATTGTTCTAAAGAAAAAGGCCAAAAAAGCATTGGGCCAGATAGCATTGGGTACTAATGCATTCTTGATGAGGTATGCAGTATGGTCACTGATATTTAAGAAATCGCTCCAGACTGGGAGCAAGCGAAAATGGTCCCAATCAACAAAACTGGTGATAGAAACAATGTTGCAAACTATTGACCCATCTCACTAACGTATACCTGTTGCAAATTACTAGAACATTTTAAAACATATAACTTAATTTGTTGAAGAAAATGAAGTTGTCCCTATCAACATGGTTGGTCTATCGACTGTAACTCACCTAATTGAAACTGTGCACAATTTTTTTTCTTCAGGAATTATACGTAAGAGTCAGGTGGACGTCATAATTTGGGATTTATTGAAGCCCTTTGACAGAGTTTCTCATACTAAATTTCTTTTCAAATTAACTAGAACCCTAGACGACAGACAAGTTGTTGACTGGATTGAGGAATTCCTGACTAACCGAACCCAATCTGTAGAAATTAACAATAGTTATTCAGCAGATAAAGCTGTGTGCTCTGGTGTCCCCCAGGGCTCGGTGCTTTCCCCCGATCGTTTTTCTTCTGTATACAGTAAAACCTCGTTATAACAAAACGGGATATAACAAACTAATGGATATAACAAAGCAATCATAATTCCCCTTGCTTGCTAATAGTGGGAAGAAATGGACATTGGCTATAACAAACTAATGGTTATAACGAAATAATTACGACCGCTCCTTCAACTTTGTTATAACGAGGTTTTACTGTATTAATGACATACTGTCAAGACCGGTTATAACGACGTCGGTTATAACGAAACAGCGGCTACAGCGAAGCGATCACGCTTTCCCATTTCCTTTTGCACTTCGTTATAACCGAAGTCGGTTATAACAAAATAGCGGATATAGCGAAGCGATTTTCGATTCCCGTTGACTTCGCTATAACCGGTCTCGACAGTAGTAAAATACATTAACATAGAAATAAAACTCTTTGCCGACAACTGCCTAGTTTATTCTGAAATAACAAACCCTTCAGACCATTGAAGGATCCAAACTGCTGTAAACCAAACCTCTTCTTGGTGTAAGGAATGGCAAATGCAAATTAATATAGATAAAACAGTTGCCATGACGATAAGTAGAAACAAAGATTGAATGAGCTACTCATATGAGATTGAGGGAAACAGTATAAGAAATTTCGACGAATATAAGTATCTGTAGGCTTAAGATTTACAAGTGGTCTGAACTGGAGTGTGCACACAGAAGCACTAACTAATAAAGCCATAACAAAACAGTGGTGTCTGCGAAGACGACTAAAGTATGCATCATGCAACACTACACTCCTAGCATATATAGTTCACTAATTAGGCCTCTGCTTCAATATGCTTCTCCTGTCTGGTTTCCCTTCACAAGAATTAACATTCCTAAATTAGATAGAGTAAAAAAGCTTGCAGTTCGCTTCATTACCAATAGGCCTTTTCCGAGAAGCGTTCTGCGCACGTGCGAGTGCCCGATGCCAAGTGGCGGAAGTCGGCACGAAAAATCAAGGAAATTCGGAAGGAGGCTGTGGATCAGCGAGTAGAGCACGTAATTGCAGCATATATATAATTATGTTACACAAAAAAAGAAAGTGGACGGGAAGAAAAACACTACGTTTAGGTGGACGCCACGGATGCCCCTCTTTAAAGTCGCGTTGGGCACGTGCCGCAGCTCAGAGAGGGAAGAAACTGGTAGCGTAGCTCCCATTATCGATTGGTAGCGCAGGTAGGTCACTTCTTCGATTTTTAGGTCATGCAGCCACCGCCTGGTGTCGTCAGTATGTGGAAAAGGTCCATAGGTTTAGCTTGTTTGACTCGCCTACAGAACTTAGCCGCAGGCTAGGGTTCCAATCATTTGAAAAAGGAGCCAAGCTCTCGAGACTAAAATTCTTATTCCGAATTGCTAATAATATGACTAACATAGATAAGTCTAAATACCTTACTGCTAATGATAGAAGAAAGACCCGCTCAAACTATCGGAAACTATTTAAAGAATTTTCATTCCAAAAATAATTGCCTTAAATCTTCCCCTCTTGCCATCAAAGAGTGGAACAAGCTGCCAGAACATTCTGTCCACGTGAGCTCTCCGACGCAATTTACGAATGATAGTGAAGTGCTCCTGACACAATGAATTTCTTCTTCTCTGCTTTGTACTGATATGTCTTATTTTGTATATGCTATGTCATACCTGCCAACTCTTCCGAATTTTTCGTAAAATGTACGAATTGGGACTAATTTTACGATTTTACGAATCTTGCTTCAAATCTTACGAAAAATATATTTCTTAATTTTTTTTTTATTTTATTTATTTATTTTTTTTTTGTTGATTTTGTAACTCCGTTGTTGGCGGTATCTTCCACCACCACAAGAGGACGATAGGTACCGTCCACAGCAGCTTCGTGGTTTTTACTATCCATCTATCCGGTGGCCACGGATCGAAAACCAATCCAAAGCTCAAAGCCTTTGTTCGTGTGTTCGGCGGTGCACGGGTGCACGTTGGTTCGGCGTGTTCAGACGTTGTTGGGCCTCGTTGTTTCGGCCAGTTTCGAGGCGAGAAGTACGGCGTCTGTGTTTGTTGCACATGTAACTGTAGCATTCTCCTGGTCACTGGCTTCGCGGCGCAACGCCGAACTCCAAACCTTAAAAGAGGTACTTTCAGGTGTTCCTGAAGTCCTACACGTCGAAATTTCCATGCTTCGTGCCGCCCAAAAAGCGAGAGAAGTTTGTATTGTGTAGCACCTACACGTATGATGTAAGCGTTTCGCACACTGGACAGGCTGACATTACGCTGCACATCTCTTCGCGTAACCCCCCCCTCCCCCCTTCCCCCCCCCCCCCCCCCCACCCCCACCCGCCGCGGCCGCGGGGCTTTTACGAATTTGAAAGTCCACAGGTTGGCAGGTATGCTATGTTGACAATGTAGTATAACAATTTCTATATTTTACTGCGGTAAAGCATCCTGCATTTGTAACCATCCTACAAAAAACCTCATATGAGGATTAGTAGTATTCATAAATAAAACAAATAAATTGTCACAGTGTCATATTATGCCACACGACCACACATTGTGATGTGAGGTCACGTCGTGTGACACAATAATGTCCTCGTGCCACATGACATGGTGTCGTCCGGCACAACTGTGTTGTGCGATGTCACGTGACGTCATCACGGTGTTCGCGTGATGAAGTCACGGCGAAGCATCTAAAATGCCGACAATGCCATGGTCACGGAAGGGCCGGGGGCTTGCCCAACAAACGCTGTGCATCTAGAAGAACCTCGCCAACCCGACCGTGCAGGAGAACACCAAGTACGCAGTGCGGCTGCGCAACCATGGCGCGCGGACAAACAACGGCGACGGCGGCGTGACCCAGGTTAAGGGCCCGGACGGAACGAGCTTCAGCTTCAGCGACTGCTCACTCAGCTTCAACGGCACCAACCACACCAGGGGACAGATCCCGCAGATCCTCTACTACAGGCAGGTGTCCCTTTCTTGAGACGCCAAATATGATAAAAAAAGACCCACAGCTTTTCACCACAGCGTGCGAAGGAGTGGCGTCGGCAGCTGTTGTTACGCCTAGTAATACCCACTTTTTTTATGTGTCTCTCTAGTCTATTTATTTACTCGATCACATGCAACTCAGCCTTGTGGTCACTTAAGTATGTAAGAGAGAAAACAGACTAGATAGAATAGAATAGAATAGAATAGACTCCACTTGTGAGTTTACATCCCTGCCTAAGACTAAATTGAGACAGATACCATTACGGGTACTGGGTTGCCTTACATCTTGCAGAGTCACGTCTCATTAATACCCACACCGGTGTTCCCCCAAGAAACCTTTCATAATGTGAGTTGTCCTTAATAACGAGACAAAAATGCAGATATTTATACGGTTCTCAAAAAGTTTGCCTATATAACAAGGTTTCTATATTACAAGGTCCACGTCAATGAGACCTCGGCATAGTGCGAGCAGATCGAATTCCACGGCGAGTGTATAGCAGCTTCTTCGCCAACTGTAGTAGTAGGAGATGCTGACGCCTGGCAATGGAGTTTACCGCCTCGCACAACGCCAACGTCGCGAATGCGGCCGAGAAGCATTTACAGCAGCCGTCGTGGTGAAACCGCGATTGTGATGGACGCGCGCCTTGTGTTCAGCACACCGCTGGACACGGAGAGCCAGCAGGCGTCGAGGGACCTGGTGGAGCTCCAGGCGCGGCGCAACGTGCTGAACATCTGCGGCACGATCGTCAAGGCCAGTGCGCAGCTGCTCTCGGAGGCAGCTTCGGAGCAAGGTCAGTCTTTTAGTCGCTCCCTCGCCATACGCCCTTGTCAGTGACGGGACGAGGTAGGCAGGGAGGAATCGGGGGAGCACTTTTTTGGGCAAGGTAAACACTCTCGTCGGAGACGCGTGCCAGGTACCATAGTAACGCTTTGGTCTCTCGCGGCCTTTGAGCGCGCACACGCGGGCAGAGCGCAACTCGAAGCAATCAGCGTGTGCTGGAGGTCGAGCTTCCGATTGTTTCGTCGGGGACTACTAGAGTTGCAGTTTCTGAGGAATTGCAGTCGCACATTCGAGTCGTTGCACTTCCATCCAGACGATGGCGTGATATCGGAGATTGGATCTTCGCACCTGATGACGCAGCTACTTCCGTTGATTCTGGCTCATCTGTGTCCCGTGGCGTCGACGGATGCTCAGGTGAGCTTATGTTCACGTATGTCGACCATTTTGCGAGGTTGTAGACGCATTTTTTTGTGGCGACGTCCGTCCGATGTGAGGTTTTACAACCAATCCCGGGGTGTTTCGTGTGAGTTGTGGCTTGACGTTGCGGGACGCCGTAGAAAATTTATTTTGTGACAATGTGGCATCATGAGCCGCGTGACACTGTGAAATTGTATAACACTGTGACATTGCGTCACACACTGTGATGCCACATGACAC
Source organism: Ixodes scapularis (assembly GCF_016920785.2). Taxonomy (NCBI): domain Eukaryota; kingdom Metazoa; phylum Arthropoda; class Arachnida; order Ixodida; family Ixodidae; genus Ixodes; species Ixodes scapularis. The sequence goes on along the minus strand of NW_024609839.1, from coordinate 73,362,265 downwards.
TGACGTTGTAAGACACCGGCGTCGTGCCACGATTTACACGAAACATAAACCAGGATCGGCGACAATTTTTGTGGCAGACGGACATTCTTCCTTGACGGACCGAATCTAAGCTTCAACCTATCACAGACCTACTCCAGGCTTAGCTTCAAACTCCTGGAAGAAATAAAGTAAAGGAGTGCTCACACTTCCTTTGTTCTTTGGCATTTCCTTGTTATGAATGGAATGTGTAGTGATTAAACTTTTCTCCACTCTTGTGGACTTCACACCTTTGTGCTATTGGGTTGCCAGAGTGCTGTGGAGGTCCTGGACTTAGTCCAGAAGCTGCTCAAGTGGGTGGCAACATTGAACCAGCGGGCACCGCCTCCGACGGACCAGCCGGAAACGACTGGCGCCGACGGAACGGGCCCCGTCTTTTACGCCACGGTGGAAAGCGACCATCCATACAAGCCGGCTACCGTCTTCGTCTCCAAGGTTTGCAACTGGCTCTGGCTTGGCTTCTATGGTCGACCATAACCTGTTTTACTTGTCATACAGTCGCATATCTTCGCGGTAGACGATAATTGGATACCTTGCTTACTTACGGTCTCGTTTCGACAAACTGTCTATTTCTGCCTTCAGTTATGCCGAGGATAGCTTTAAGACTACATTTCCCAGACCCACCGAGTTGGGGAACAGACGACTTCGACTGGCGACCTGGGCCTTAGGAACTAATGTGTCGTGCCGTCGGATGTCACGATTCCGGTGGTTGGTCATAGATGTGTTGGCGAAAAAGGCGAGTGGGTGCAATGGTCACCGTCGTTGTGGCATCCCAACTCGTGTCTGCCTCGACTTTTGTCAACCATCTGGCTGCAGAGGGACCCGCAGCAAAACAGACGTCTGTCGCATTCGCCTGTGCCGCCATGCCACCGCCGGGACCGCGACGACTGGCTACAGCAAGCCGCTTCTGCGACGTCGTGGGGCAGAAATCGAAAGACCACTTTTAAAGACGCAGTAACGCACGGGTCGGAGACGTTCTCGGGGCACTCTAATGAACGGGCGCACACGCTTGCCGACTGCAGGTGAAGTTCCCGCCCAGCGTGCGCTGGATGTCCCTGGAGTTTGACTCGCGGTGCGGCACAGCGCAAGCCGAGGACGGCCTGCAGCTCTACATCCCCAGCCGCAATGACAGGGGCACGCCGCTGAGCCCCCAGTGTACCGCGGCGCTGCGCACCAGCGACGACGCTGAAGAGGAGGACCTCAGTGCCCCCTACTGGCCCGTCCTGAGGAGGTTTGGGGGAGCCCTGGACTGGCCTGCCACTGCCACTATCTTGCCAGGTCAGCTGCAAGTCTTGTGCTGTCATAATCGTTTAAAGCTGACACTATTGACACGACGGGTGCATTTTAAAGCGGTATCTTCGCGTGGGAGCCCTGCACAGACCTTGCTTGCCCGTGTTGGTGTTGGTTGCACCTTAGCAAGGTCGCGGAAGAGAGTGTCTGCGATAGAGGGAGCGCAGCTGTTGGTTTTATGTCGTAGCTCCTGCAACGAGAAGTGAAGTGTATTGCGATGTCATGGTGTCGTGGTGTTGCATGACGTCGCAATTTCCCCGCGCGATCGCGCCCGCGCGATTTAGCGGGGAAAAATCTTTGCTGAATTTTAACGAGTGCTGCTCGTTAAAAACTCTGTCAAGTGCTGTTGCACCTTCGTTGCACTTGACGGAATCTCTAAACCAGGTGAATTTTTTTGTGTCTGCCACGAGGTAAAGGTGTGAACATACGTTAAGGACAATGTACTATAGTTGTGCAAGTATGGTAAATTTTTTAGGTGATAACCAGATCTGCCATTGGGGTGTTTCATCTTCGTCGACTTTATAAGCCTGCTGTTAGCTGAGAAATATGTATACCTAGCTGCACTTGAGAAAATGCTTTGTCATGGTTACTTGTATGGTACGTAAATTTGGCCAAATTGCTCAAAAAACATCTGGATTTGGAACAGCCTTCTTTTTTTTCTGTGCTTCAATCTCCACAAAATCACCGGTGTCTGAGAGTAATTACTATATTTAGTCTCCCAGCTTTCCGCTGGATTTGGAACAAGCTTTTGTTTTCTGCTCCGACCTTTACAAGGTTTACCAGCTTCTGGGAGTAATTACTCCGTCTAATCTCCCAGCTTTCCAAAGAACATTGTTTCTTACGCGCGTTTGGCCACCTTTCCAGGCAACGAGGTGGTGTTCTCCCTGGAGACTGCGTCGGACTACGTGAAGGACAACAAGGCGAACACGTACGGCTTCCGGTGCCAGGTGACGGGCTACGAGGGGGCCGCCCTCTCCCCGTCGGGCGGCCTCTCCCACCTGGAGAAGGAGCTTGCCTACCTCGGCGGCATGTGCGCCTCTTCCCTGCTCAGGAGGGACCTGATCCTCCCGACTGGTTGGTGACCCTGTCCTCTTGATGGCGTGGTCTTTTCTACATTCCTCACTTTTCTTCCGTGACAGTGTTGCCCAGCGAGATGGAGGAAGACATGGAACTGGCCGAATATCTCGCGCATCAGGTGAGGCTCGTTGTAGTTTACCAACCCGGCCGTGTCTAACCGGGGATCTGAACGTGCTTTCTGGCACGTCACCTACCCCTAAATGAGACCGTTTTGGTTTTGAAGGGCAGAGGTACAGTGGCATTACGGTGGCAAGCTGCGATTGGAGGACTCAGGGGGGGGGGGGGAAATGGATGCCCTCGCATCTACCCACTGCATTGTACAGTCAGAGAGCAGGTTGATTTGAGTACCGAGCTCCGGTAACGTCTGCTAGCTGTAGCCATGGCCGCCTTGATCTCATTTATAGATTTCGAAAATCCGTCGTTTTTTTTTTATTATTTGCAAAGACTTGGTCTCTGAGAAGGGGAGACAAAAAAGTTCAAAGGGTACTACGTTGTTCTTTTTTTGGCTGTGACTACCGCTTTGTCGCACACGCGATCGCTCCCTCTCACTTTTTCACGCCTCCTTTTGAGCACGGGGCTAACCCTCACTTCTAAAGCAACAGCTTCATGTGGAAACCCTGCACGAACCTCGTTTGCTTGCGTTTGTGTTGGCTGCACCACAGCATGGTACGAGATGTGACAGCTACGGAGCGCAAGTGCAGCTGTTGGGTTGATGCCACGGTGTGCCTAACCGACGACGTTGCACTCTGCGGAGTTTGGGTGAGGGAGGAAAGGGGAAAAGCATTTTCACACCGCTTACCACCCTACTCCCCACTTCGTCTGGCAGTAATGCAGGAACTGTGCATTAATGCTGTTGCACCTTTGCTACATTTGAGAAAATGTCTAAGCCAGGTGATTAGTTTAAAGCAATTAGCTTTTAAAGCGATTATCTTTCTTAGGATCTCCAGGCAACTTTGAGGTATGTTTCTGGCTGTTTTTTTTCCTCGCTCAATTCAGTGGGGAAAAAAAATGATGTCGCATGACTTGATATCACGTGACCTATACACCAATTCAGTTTCCCCACTAGATTTAGAGGTAAAATTGTTGTCTCGTGGGCTCAACGCCGATTCAGTTTCTTCGCTATATTTAGCAGAAAAATGATGTCGTATGGCTTTATGTCTCGTCACCTATAGACGTTTGCAAGTACGGCCCCTGGGTGCCGCCATCTTGCTACTGGAGCGGGTAGATCGTCTAATAGTCCAGCATTGCTGAGGCATACCTACGGTTTCCAGACTGGCGCCCAAGCAAGGCTTTTTCCATCGGCAGTGGCCACAAGAGCTTTCGAAGCGCAGATGCTCGCAATTGTCTATACACATATTTAGTGAAGAAATTGTCACATGACACGATTCCACGTGACCTACCGTATTTACTCACACAATGAACGCACTTGCGTAATGAATGCACCGACCAAGTCGGCTCTCAAAATTTCGACTTTTCTTTTTTTCACTCGCGTATTAAACACACCCTCAACGGGAAGTCAAATTTTGACCCCCCCCCCCCCCCCCCCCTCTCCCACGCGCGCGAAATGAACACGCTTTTTTATCCTGGTGCAGCGAGGTCGCGAATGCATGGGCAGCGTGGGCTAACAAAACGCCTTAGGCATTAAAAAAAATAAAAAAAGATCCAACGGAAGCAAGAAAAAAAATCATGGAGAATAACTTTTTTTTTTTTGCACAGCGCAGTCTAGATTTAGGGTTGTGCGCCGCGCGCAAGGAGATAAGAAAGAGAAGGGGAGAAGCCCTCGAAATGAACACACTTTTCTATCCTGGTGCAGCGAGGTTGCAAATACATGGGCGTGGGCAAACAAAACAACTTGCAAAAGGCAGCAAAAAAAAAAAAAAAAAAGAAAACCCCACGAAATTAAGAGAAAATAAAAAAAATAAAGAGGAGCTGTTTTTTTTCTTGCACAGCGCCAGAGGTGTTGACTATGGGGGGGCATCGGGGCTCGTGCCCCCCCTGGCGAAATCCGGGGGAAGGCAGAGCCCCCCCGCCCAGGCCATGATCCTTACCGAGACGCTGTTTACGTGCCATGTAACGAGTTTCTAGTCGCGGCATGTAAACAAAATAACGCCCACGTTGCCTTTATTGACAAAATACATGGGAAATGGAATCACAGCATGTTTTCGTTAGCTTCGATCTCCAGTTCTGGCGAGGAAGTAGCGCGCAGCACTCTCCCCCCCCCCTCCCAGGAGAACTCAGCCTGCCCCCCCCCCCGGGAAAGTGGAAAGCCTACGCCGCTGCACAGCGCAGTTTAGTCCCGAGGTCGCACGCTGCGAGCAAGGAGATAAGAAAGAAAAGCGGAGAAGCCTTCGCAGAAGCAAAGCGCACATAATGAAGGCATCCTGTCCTCGCCTCCTCCTCGCACTTTGGAAAGAGAAGTGAGAGGCCCTCGAAATGAACGCACTTTCCTATCCTGGTGCAGCGAGGTCGCGAATGTATGGGCAGCATGGGCAAACAAAACAACTTGTAAAAAATGGAAAAAAAAAAAAAAAAAAAAACGGAAGCAAGAAAAAAAAACATACAGAGAAGCTTTTTTTTTTTTTTTGCATTACAGTTTGGTTTTTGAGTCACGTGCCGCGCGCAAAGAGATAAGAAGTAACGTCGGTTTTTCGGGATAAAAGGTCCGTTCAATATGTGAGTAAATACGGACGCAAAAATTCTACTTCGCGTTTAGCGGGACAATTTACATCACGTGATCTTAACACCAATTCAGTTTCCTCGCTAAACTTAACGGGGAAATTAACATCACATGGCTCGATGTAGCGTACCCTCCACACAAATTCAGCTTGCCCGCTAAATTTAGCGGGAAAATTGAGACGCAACCTGCCGCGGCTCTTTCAATTATGTCCACAGCTAATCGCTTAATCAGACAACCCTATAGTTGGTTCTGCTTGAATTTTTGCCCCGTTCCAAGATGCTTCTTTCCCCTCTTTTTTGTACGTCCCGTATCCGACGTGCAAAGGGACGCGTTTCAACTTGCTCTTGCCGTACAGCCCAAATGCGTTTTGGTGTCGCACCTTCCAGGCCCTGAGTGGTCACTCCGCCCTGCTGTCCCGGGGCTTTGCCTTGGCCCACCTGCCGACGATCCAGCAGGCCCTGGAAGGCAGCCTCTCCCTGGGGGGCGACCGGTCCAACGAGCGGCCCTTCCTGCGGGACTTTGTGGCGTGCAGCGGCGCGTCCACAAGCGGGGGCCGCCTGGCGCGCTGGCTGCAGCCCGAGTGCTGCGTGGACCCCCGCCAGTGCGAGCTTGTCTGCAGCCAGGAGGAGCTGCGCTGCGGCTGGCCCTCCGTCGTTACCGTGCTCACCCGGGACCAGTACGCCCACCTGGTCCACGTGCCCAACATGAAGGTAGGAATGGAAGTTTTTGCAGTAACCTTCCGCACATGCGTATACCCCCTTCCCGGCCTCACTTCCTGCCGTCGCCGTTTTTTGGAGGGCGAAGTTCCAGTCGGCCAACGTATTTGGCACCTATCTTTGCGCATATTTTGCCTCTTTAGGCCATTCCCATTTGAGTATACGCTAGTATTAGGGTGTAAAAGGCAACGAAGATCGATATGACGGCACAGTGCCGATGTATTCCGACAGGTGGAGGCAAGTTGGGTTGCCCTTCGTTTGTAGTTCATAGACTGGAAATGGCACCCGTTACTGGGAAAAGGTCCAGTGTTTTGCATGTTTGTCTGGACAGCAGGAAGTTGGACAGCCCTAATGGACGTTCGGTATCTTCGCCATAAGCGAGAAATTTAGCTGGTGTGGTACCACGGCTGACCCAAAGGTTTTGTAGCATGAGGTACACTGGCCGAGGTTGAGCAGTTTCACGTGTCTCGCATAATGAGCCGTGCTCCGTGCTGCGCATGCGCGAGGAGCAGTGACGTCACATGGCACACAGCTGGCGCGCCGGAGCCACCACCGCCGCGCCCGCCTCGCTGGTCTGCGCATTCCAGAGGAGTGACGTCACCGCCGTGTGCCCAGCTGTGCGCCTCCGTTCCACAGTAGCCAAGTCTGATGCTGCCCCAGAGCCGCTTGATAGAGCCTCTCATTTTGTGCGCATAAGCTCACGCTACGTATATCCTGGCATAGCCGAGCTAAGCCACCGGAATTCTTTTAACGCGCATCGCGCAGTGGCGATACACAACCTCGTGCCTGTGCGGTGCTCACGCAGGTTGAAATGGGCAGAGGGGGGCGTCAAGCCCAGGACCCCTGGGTTCTGCGATGCGAGCTTTCAGTCCTCGTGCTCCGAGCTATGGTCTGCTCACACACTCGGCCACCGGGCTTCTTCTGTCGTGCGTGATTCACTGTGGGGCTTTCTACGACGGCAGCCGATCCCTAGGGGCGTTTCTCGAAGGGCCGTTGTGGCTGGGAACTTCCTACGCCAAATTCAGTGGAAAGACCCCCATAAACATGGTGATGTCACATGACATCACATGACGTCGTGGCTAGTTTGCAGTGTGATTGTGTGTGGTCCATGTGCATCGCCACAGCCAAGAACCGGGAATATTTTGCGTCTTGTTTTGTTCGCCTAACACTTTCGGCGTGTGCTCTAGTCTCCACGAAGGCGAAAGGTATTAGTCCTGTTGGCATGAGGTGTCGGGCCCCATACTCTGGATGCCTGCCATCTTTCGATCGTCGATCTTGATGATATTGAGTAATGAAGATCCAAGGTGGGACTATTACGAGGCCATTGGCACATTTCCTTCAAACGTGCCAAAACCCAGTGTATTATTATTCTCAGTATTGACTCTCTGGAACTGCTTTGTTTCAAAAAGAAAAAAAAAAAAAGAAGCTCTGGAGTTCTGCTAAACTAATCCGGCAAAACTTAGAAAAGTTGGGGAGTTAAAATACGATAGAACAGCTTAGTTTTTTCATGAAAATTGTTTGTGACATCAGTGTTTTTTTTTTTTTGCTGTACTACTGAAATATTCCGACAGATAGCCCACCTAAAATTGAGAGCAAATTGGGTTAAAATAAGGAGTGGGCTAACGTTCAGCGTACAATCAATGAAAGTTGAAGAATTGCTATTTTTAGATCATGTTTTCCTTCCAAACTTGTTATTGCAGTGAGGGACAATGAAGCAAAGATGACTGCACTTCCCATTCTGCAGTGTTTGCTTATATCCCGCCATAGCTAAGTAGCCACATTTATGCAGAGGTCATCATTGATCAGACACTATGGCTATGTTCCATATCTTACCCTTGTAACGTGCCTCCTACATCAGAGGGTAATACCACGTGACATTGCGAGTAAACGATCCGCGACTCGATTTTGAAACGACCGGGATAATAACCTGGATACTACGCGGATTGGCTTCGTCTTGGGCTACAGCAATAAGAAAACACAGCAGCGGTGGCAGAAAAGAGCAGACGATCCTCTTGATCACGAAGAAACCACTCGAAGAGACGATAATATTAATGCCGACGCATTCTTTTTTTAGGTAAATCCACCAGCTCCTTTTACTCACCTTTCTTTTGAGGTGTATATTGAGATAAAAATTACTTACTCCTTACAGTTAGATATCAAAATTAATCAGCGCGATTGTCCTAAATGCATATTCCACGCATTGTAATTTGCACCGATTATGTTTAGCAGAAATTGATTCGACACGGTGTAGTGGTACAGCGCGAGGGTGCTTTCTCGAGAATGAAATGAAACTGACGTTCGCTTTGGCGCGAATATGATTACAATAAAATCATCGAAGCCTTCACAGCTTTACACGCGTTATCCTCTCATTACACACACTCTGGAGGAATCAAAAATACTACCTTATCATTTATTCCGTTCAAACATTTTCAACCTTGAACGCCCAGGACGAGAATGCGGAGAAGCTCCTGTTTACGCTCGCACTCTGATAATAACAAGTATAGCTTCCCGGGGAAGGTACACGGTCTGGATGTAATGCAGTCAATTCGTGCGTTGAAAACAGCAAATCGCAATAACCACGCATGCTGCACCTATTCTTTGTCATTTCGAACGTCCGCCACCAAAACCAACGGAGCAGGCGAGCTTTGACGGCTGTCGGCACAGAAAGCAGATGACGAGCAGATCACGTGACGTATTTACTCGATTTGATCCGACGTTACCCCCCAATCGAGGGGGGGTAGCATGAGTAATTACTCCGGAGTAAACAACCCGCTTCTGCAACGCGAGTTCTGACGTCATCGAGTAAGCTTGAGTAAGTTTTGGAACGCCACGGTACGAAAACTTTACTCCGGAGTCGGATCAAGTAAGTTTTGAAACACAGCCTATGATTACTAAAAGTGTTGGTGTCTAACAGAAAATAGCAAATCAAGCCAAAAGTAGCGGCGGGTTATCTGTCGGGGGTGAGGCATCTCTCGAGATATTCCGGTAGTTTCAAAGACACCCTTATCAATATTGGAACCATACTTCAACTTTGCTTTACCACGTCAGTCTTTGCTGTAAAGAGCTTCTACTGGGCGATCTGGACAGAAGTCCTGGCGCAACCATTGTGCCGTTCCACACACCCGCAGGTGGAGGTGAGGGCAGTGCCAATGAATGCGTACAACCAGGAGGGTGTGGCGAGCCAAGGCGCATCCGCCAACCCTGGGGAGCGGGGGGGTCTCCTCACTTTTGGAGGTCACCCGCCTCCGACCCTAGACATGCCCTACGAAGTCACCGTCAAGGACAAGATGCTCTACTACGCCATCACCGTCATGAAGGTGAGGCCAGGGGGTGGTGTACAGCTGCTCATTTGCCATTTGTGGATATCTGTAGGGAGAACTCTTGGGGTGTACGAATATTCTAGTTTTCCTATAGTATAGTTTCAAATAATGCGCCATTCGATATTCGTTTTGAGATGAACCGCGATATTCATAGTTTTCGCAGTGTTGATCGCAGCAGGACAGCCCCTTTGAGTGCGCTTCCCACTGAGAACATTTGCACTGAGGGGAAGCAGTACCCGTGGGTTCCGCGGGAATTGCTTTCCCGCAGTGCACAGGTGCTCGGTGCGAAGCACACTTGACGGGGCTAACCCGCTGCGATTATGCTAGACAAATGTTAGCTGTGATGGCTTGACTACCTGTGTTCACCATTTGTGCTTGTTTATTTTTTTTTTAACAATTTGAAATTAGAGAAAGATTATTGGCACATAGCAAGCAGATTTTTAAATCCCCTCAATTAGAATAGCTACGACAAATTTGTCGTTTGCATGCAAGAGTTAATAAATATAGTACCTAGTGTATTAAGATTTACTGAGTTTAGAGTTGGACAATTGGAAGGTTGGGAACAAGCCATCACGATTTAAGCTGCATTTTGATTTAAGCATGGTGCACGGTAGTGAAAGGCTAGAGAAACTACTCAGTATTCGATTAGAAAATGTTTGGCCAAAACCACTATTCGCTTGAATTCGCTTTGAACTCGCAATCCACTGTCGGCACATGATTCACTAGCAGTCAATTTCTCGCAATTCACGTAAAGCTGCCTACTGTCTGTTGGGAACCGCGGCTGTAGCAGCGGTGCGAAAGGACATATAGCACAAGCTTGCACACATCTATAGTGGCCAGTTAATTCATCTTACACTTATCTCTAGTACCTGGTGACGTACAGGATTTTGGCGAGCTCCGAAAATTACTTGTACGGTAGGACGAGTTATTATTTTGAGGAAAATATGTGTAGTATTGCTTACAGTTGCAACCGTTTCCACGACACTTGTGCTGAACATCTTCGCGTATGTTCAGTGCTTCGGCGGAACCCTTAAGGTTATTAGGGAACACCGACAGAAAACACGGCATTATTACAAAGTTAATTATGGTGCTTGGAACGTGTGTTCAACTGGCGTGTTTAGCATCCCCTCCTGTCCATACATCAAAAGTGGTCCCAAATGGGCAACAAACGACGTGATAAGATGGATAGAATGCTTTTATGATAGCATTCTATCATGATTTATTATTTTAGTTATTTTAATATTATTATTTTTTTATTATTCATAACTATCAATCTGTAGTATTGTTATTACTGGCAAGTTAGGCGAGCACTTATCACGAATGTTTTTGGGACAGCCGTACGAGGACTACTCGTTCGAGGAGCTGCGCTACGTGTCTCCGACCAAGAAGCGCCTGACGGAGAACATGCTGGTGAGGGCCAACGACGACGGCACCTACACGGCCAACTGGACGCCCGGATCCGTCGGATGGTACCTGCTACACGCCATCATCGACGGCTTTGAGATCGGCAAGTACCTTAGACGCCGCCCTTCCCCGTGTCGGATATATGGAGCCACGAGCGTGTGCTAGCTTCGGAGTTGTGGTGGGAGATCGCCGAGCGGGTGCTTGGGCCTCTTCTCGAATTTGCTTCTTCTAAGAACTCGATTGTAGTACCTCCCATCTGGCTGACGGAAAGTTGCAAAGCGGAATTCGTTGAATTATTGGAACGTTGAGAAGTATGGTTTCTATGAACCGTAATTAGGTTTGCAACGGACTGAAAGCATGAAGGAGAGGTTGGCGGGGTGCCCTACCAACGTAGAAAATCTGGAAAGCCTGGAATTGTTGGGGAATTTCGAAAGCATCCGGAAAAGCCGGGGAATTGTCCGGGAAATCATCAGAAAGTTGCTGCCTCGCCGACCACTGTCGGCAGCACGGTGACATGCGTCGAAGCTGAAGGGTGTGGTGTGCGGTGGCATGCCACACCCTTCGCACCGAGGAGTGACAGTTGCCTGAGGCATCACCATGCAGCATAGACTACCACTCTATTCACCACTGCAACCCTCATCATCTGCATTTTCTTTTTTTTTTTAATGGTCAGGGAGTTCAATCGAAACAGTTGGGGAAAACCTGAAAAAGTAGGGAATTTGAAGGACCCTATTTAGTAAGACCCTGGTTTAATTCAGAAAGAAGTATCCAACACCATTTTTTGTCTTTGTAACTTAGGAAATGACAATCTTCTCTAGCATGGTACAAAGTTAGCACAATTTACATAAAGCGTGCGGCGCAGTTAGCCAAAGCACATCATTGATGCTCGCTCGCGTCTTGTCTAAGCGCTCTGGGTCTACCACCGCACTTTACTACCTATGATTACGCTGCACATAAGCGTTTTCTGTCACACTCTTATGTGGTAATAGCCACTGAATGAGTATCCATGCTAACTGTGTTGCACACTGCACAATATTTTACTTTTTGGTAATACAGGTGACTTTTTCTAACCTGGCAGGAATAGCTTTTTGAGTAACTCTCCATAAACATACCACACAGTACACTGTGGATTCAGACCCGTGTTGTCCGAGCTCTACTTCTTCGACAAAAATGTCCGAGCACATGTTGAAAAGGCGGCATCTGTGTTTCCAGGGAGCTCCCAGTGCCGCCTGGTGGAGGTGAAGGAGCCCCCCCAGGGTTTGGTGATCCCATCCAAGAGCAGTACCCAGAAGTCGTCCCACCAGCCCAACAGGGTGAGTTACCGTAGGCTCGGTCTTTGGGGCGCTTTTCTTGGTCACTTCAAAGATGCCACCAGGACTGCAGAGCCAAGAAGGATGTGAACGTTTTGATTTTGGTTGTGCAGAGCCAAGAATGAGTGATTTTTTTTCTTACTACTAGGTGGCAGAAATTTGTGCAAATGGTGAAGGAAGATCAAATTGTATGGTGCAGTTGTTTGTATTATGTAAGGAATCGTCAGCAGGACTGGCAGGAGCCAAAGATAGTCCGAAGAAAACAATGCAACGAGTAAAAGGTGTAGTCAAAGACACGCAAGTAAGTCGGGTATAAATATAACTCGCCGTTCACAACCAGAGTGTCGAACCGGAACCTAACTGAACGAACACTGGAACCGGACCATTACCGTATTTACTCGCAGAATGAACACACTTTTTTTCCCGAAAAATTGATGCAAAGTTAGAGGGTGCGTTCATTACGCGAAGTAAAATTTTTGCGTCCGTATTTACTCGCGTAATGAACGGACCTTTTATCCTGAAAAATCGAAGTAACTTCTTATCTCCGCGGCGCTCAACCCCGTAACCAAACTGCGCTGTGCAAAAAAAAAAAAAAAAATAAAAAGAAGAAAAAAGTTCCTCTTTTTGTTTTGTTTTTTTCTCAGTTCCGTGTTTTTTTTTGTTGTTTTTTGTTTGTTTTTGCCGCTTTTTGCAAGCTGTTTCGTTTGCTTAGAGGGCTTCTCCGTTTCTCCTTGCTACCTCCTTGCGCGCGGCGCACGATCCCCCCGCAACCAAACTGCGCTGTGCACAAAAAAAAAAAAAAATAAAAAAGCTTCTTTTTGTTTTTGTTTTCTCTTAGCTCCGTGGTTTGTTTTTTTTTCTCCCCCTTTCGCAAGCTGTTTCGTTTGCTTAGGCCCGCTTCAGGCGGGGCAACTTTTCCAGCAATTTTGAGGTTGCTGGCGGGTTGTTCCCTAGCTTTCCCTAGATCAACACGAATTGCTGAGATGGGTCCGGCTCGAACGAGCGAGCAACTCGGAGCAATTCGAAGACGTTTGAAACGGCTGCAGCCAATCAGGGACGCGATATTTTCACGTGACACCCCTGGGGTGGTGATGACGACAGCTATGAACTTGGTTCTGGTTTGAAATGGATCGTTTTTGGAAATAAACTGCTTCAGAAAGATGAGGTACTATTCTCAACACCATTCAAACATATAAAAACACGTTTTTAGCGCGTAGCTGTGCATCTAAATAGTGCAGGAAAAATCAAATTTCATGATGATGATGGCAAGTCTGAGCAATTCGGTTGCTGCGTGTGAACGCGGGCTTAAGCGCGAAACACATGTACGACGAAACCGTCATATCCGACATGCGGACTGCCGGTATGACCTTCGGGGGTGAGGGTTTTCGTAGCACCGGAGAGCGTTGAAAACCCTCGCCTCCGACCGTCGTATTGCGTGGTCGGACGTCGGATCGGATGGTTTCATCGTACATGTGTTTCGCGCTTTAGAGCGCTTCTCCGCTTCTCTTCCTTACCTCCTTGCGCGCGGCGGCGCGCGAACCCAAAATCCAGACTGCGCTGTGCAAAAAAAAAAAAAAGCTCCTCTCCATTAACGAAAAAGTAGTCAGGGTGCAGGCGAGCTGGTGTAAGTTGAACATGATTGTAAACCTGAGACTGGGGCAGGAAGAGAACACAACAAAACATAGTAAAAGAGGAGGCAACGACTCAGACGTTGCCTCCTCTTTTACTACCTTCTGTTGTGTTCTCTTCCTGCCCCAGTCTCAGGTTTACAATCATGTTCTCCTCTCCATGTTTTTTTTTTTGCTTCCGTTGGATCTTTGCCAATTTTTTAACGCCTTTTGCAAGGCATTTTGTTCGCCCACGCTGCCCATGCATTCGCGACCTCGCTGCACCAGGATAGAAAAGTGTGTTCATTTCGCGCGCTTGGGGGGAGGGGGTCAAAATTTTGACGTCCGAGTTGGGGGGTGCGTTTATTACGCGAGTGAAAAAAAAAGTCGAAATTTCGAGAGCCGACTTGGGAGGTGCGTTCATTACGCGAGTGCGTTCATTGTGCGAGTAAATACGGTATTTTACAGCGGAACTGTTTATGGCTGGGGTTCCTTAGATTTTTCGTGTGCAGTGACTAAAAACTATACGCTCGAACCGCCGCACGCACACACCTTCCCCGCATAAAAGATTTGAAACAAATAACCAAAATAAATCATTGACGAACGTGCGTGCCAGTTGCCATTTGTTTTAGGCTTTTGCTTTAGAACAGTTGCTGCTGCAGACGCCGGCATGTGCGGCGCGTGGAACACCATTCCCTGCATTCTCCTTGATGCTTGGGTAATTTAGGAATAGGTCTACTCAATAGATTAGTTATCAGTGAGCACCATTTTTAAGGTCATAAGACTCTCAGGTAGATAATGAAGGTTTCTCAAAGATTTTCCGCTGTGCTACCCGCGTCGGCCATGTCTACACTCGCACCGCCCTCTCTTGCGTTGTTGACACCGTGACGTCACATAAGATCATAACTTAGCATTGCAAGTTGCGTGACACCGTGACATACTCGATTGTCAAAATTAAATAATGCAATTTTTTATTTGTGGTGCCTAAAAATAAAAGTGGACAAACAATAAAAAGAAAACTATGTAGTTAGTCGTTTCACTGTGGAAATAGTGCCTATCGCAAAACAATGCCGGAAATACCTAGTATATTCTCAGTTTAGTGGTTCAAACCAGTTTGAACAATTATTTTTGCTCCCCGGAACTGAACCAGGACTGAACCGAAAGATGTGAACCCAAACCGAACAACTAAAAGTTTTGGTTTGACCCTCTTATCACAACTGCTTTTATTCTATTCAAGTGAACTCTACTTCTGTAGGCCTGTTTGTATTTTTTATTTCATTTTCTTTCTTTCATCTGAACACAAACTAATGCAAAGTCTAACCTCCTTTCCAGATGAGGAAGTTCTTTGCCAAGTACAGCGCCGGACTCCGGATTCGAAGCCACCCGTCTTTGCAGAGCAAACAGATCGGAATCGTCCAGATCAACGGGACGGTCACCTTTGTGGACGAGGTGAGGACAAGGGGGCAGTCCCCTGTTTCTGGTTTGTAGCTTACCTCTTGGACGTTGCTGCAAACCTGTGCCACACTACGGCGAACACAGTTTTCAAATAATTCTAGATTTTGTAGTGCAGCTTTTGTTTCTTGACGCGGCTGAACCTGAGACAGGGAAGGAAGTGTAAGACGCAGCGTCCCCTTCCTGTCTCACATTCAGTCATGTCAAGTATTCACCAGCCCACTCGTCCGCTCATTCCAACTTACGTCATGCAGCATTTTTCTTGCTGCTTTTGTCGCGCGACTCTTTTCACGCAACTGTTATCATTCAACTCTCAGTGTTCAACTTCTCCCATGCAACTTTTGTCACACAGTTCTTGTGCAATTTTTTTTCATGCAACTTTTGTCACACGATATTTCATCGTGCAGTTCTCTGCATAATCGGAGTTATGAAATAATTTTAGGTGCGCAGACAGGGCATCTAGCCTGTTGCATGACACTCAATAGCGGTCTATGTCAACGACAGTCTATATACTCAGCATAGAAGCGTGTAACTGACTTTGAACGGTGTCATTGGTGGCACTCCTCAGCTGCACAATGACGACGGGGTCTGGGTGCGCCTGAGCCCCGAGACCATCAAGACGTACTGCCACAACGGATACTCCGAAGCCTGGTGCCTGCAGTACAATCAGCACTTGGGCAAGACACTCCTGGTTCCCATCGAGGTCTGTATTCATGCTGCTTCCCTGTGGAATCGGAAACTCTGAGAGTGCACTCATGCAGCATCCTTATATTGTTTATTGGCAGGAATTTTGTAAATAAGTAGGAGTGTTTTGTTTCTTTTTCTAGATTTTTTATGGTATTGAACGTCATTGTTGTCTAAAGGCCCGTTCACACTCTTGCGACCGAGTACGACTGAGAGAGACGAGATCTCTTAAAACTTCTTAAATGTTTTTAGAATGAGAGAACACACTGACATTGTGGCGCCATCTATGCGGTGACCCTGGAACTGCATTTCACAAGAGCGAAGGTTTTGCGGGATTTCCGAGGTCAAATGTGCGCAATACCCATAGAAAGGCTCGTTTTATAACATTGACAAAAGTTTTTCGAGCCAAGAAAGAAAGGATAATGCGCGAGAAATAAAAAAAATATGCCGGACCGCCGTGTTTACACTGCTTCCCAATAGATGGCGCCAGTGTGTTCTCAGGTTTAAAAAGTTTTAAGGAACCCAGGTTTAAGAGGTCGCAAGAGTGTGAACGGGCCTGAAGTGCTGAAGTCAGTGTGTGTGGTATATTCAGACGTTAGCGTCTGAGGGAGCCAATAGGGTGGTATAAACGTTTCTAAACTCAGTGGCGCCGATGCAGCTTTATAAAAAAAAGACTATACTAATGCATTTTTCTACTCTTCATTGATTGAAATGGATGCCGGATTTTGTCCTTCTTACCAAGATAAGAGAGTATTTTCAGAACTTCACTGTGCTTGCAAACAGAAAGGAAACTTTGCATTCCAAAAAAACATAAGAAGGAAATGAAAATTAAGGAAGAAGAATACAAATGAAGATACACAAAACATGATTTTTAAGCTTTTTTTTATGTTTTAGGAGTCTAAATCAGTGCTGGAGGAGTTCTTCAGCGACAAGGTAGCACTGAAGAAAAAAGAGGAGCTGAAGGAGCAGCATATTCAGCAACAGCTTCATCAGCAACAAGCCCAACAGCAGCAACACCAGCAGCAACAGCACCAACAGCAACAGATGATGAGACGGGGTGAGTTTAAATTTAGCATTTAGACTCCTGTTTTTTAAACTGATATACTATACTAGCATTGGATCTTGCAACTTGTGTTCCAAATAGTAGCGTTTATTTTTTAATTGTTTTATAAACAGTTTTGTTATATGTATGGGGTCATAGATAGTTAAATAATATATAAGCTCAGTAGGTAAGCAGTGTATTTTTAAAGCATTTGTTTTGTTTCATTAATTTTTTTCGGCAAAGATCTTTTCTGTCTGCAAACAAGTAATAAAAATAATGTTTTTAAAGTGCAGTGGTGGTTCTTTCTAGTTGACAACTTTATAAAGACAAGTAAATCTTGATTTGCTGTGAGGAATTTGCAGAATCTGGTGAAAAATTAAGCAGTATTCTCGAGAATTACAATTTTTGTTTTTTACGAGGTCTTGTGATGGTGTTTACTGATGGCTCTGCTGCTCTACTTTTTTCTTTTTTTTTATGCGGTGCGACGTCAGGGCCTGGCATGTACCAAGTGGTCCGGTGTGGCGCATCTGGTCACAACATTCGCAGCAAGCCCAACCTCAAAGCGCCACCCGTCGGCATGCTGGTCATGGGAAGCACGGTTGTCGCCCTGGAAGAAGTAAGCTTGGCTCAATTTAGATTTTTGTTCTTTCAAATAGTATGAGGGGTTGGCTGGTCATTTGAAGCATCTCATGCAGTTCCTTTATATATTTTATTTGTGGCACTATGTGGTTGTGATACGTAAGCACGATTCAAGTTGTCTTCGTTGCGTTGCCTCGATGCAAGCAGCTTTATAATCCAAGCCTATGAGTTGAGAAATTAGAAAACAAATTGGCGAGAAAATGAAAAATATAATGCTATTTGTGAATAATGAAACGAGTTTTTGTGTAACTTTTATTTATTGTTGTCCGCTGTAATGTAGAAAAGTTCTAAAATTTTGCGAGCATGGGAAATATTCCATAAGAGTTCCAAAGTTTCTTCATTTTATGTAATCAGATCGTCAGACCTGTCGTTTCGATGTGCTTTCAGATTTGTGAAATTACATTGAAGTAAGTGTTTTCAAAGTGAGTATGGCTTGTAGCAATGCGAGTATGCTGTGTTGCACAGCGGGTTCCGTCGGTACTATACTAAATAGAGTTCTGTGTTTTTGGAACAAATTTTTTTTCAAAATAAATTTTGGAGAGCTGTTTTTTTTGTTTTTTTTTTTAAGACGTTTTCTGGGGGTGTTTTCTAAGAAAAAAACAGCATACAAAAAGTGTAGGGAAGACTGTGTGCTGGACCAACACACAATAAAGCTGTTGATAAATACTTATTTTTGCTTTCCTCGTTCAGTTTTCACCGACGTGTGATAAAACCGAATTGGGGGTACATTTGCGGGGTTTGTCGGAAACACGGAACCCTAGTTATATAGTTCTCTTATAAATTATTTCATGCTTTAAAACAGTACCAACTCTCATATCTTCTCCACTCATCAAGATTTAATGTCATTTGTGCGATCGAGCGTCACATGTGCCCAATCACGAGCGCTGCGTCCATCACATTGCTCTGGGAGTAATGCGCACCGACTGCCCGATCGTACACTGTCGTTCAACAGAAATGACACGAAATTTGGTGCTTGGCAGGGATGTCGGTTATGATGAAGGAATGCTCGAAATGACGCAGGTCGCCAACGCGGAGGGCGTCTGGCTCCGTCTCAGCCGAGACAGCATGCAACAGCATTGCTTCAGTGCCGAGGGCGAGGCGTGGTCGTTGGCGCGCACCTCCTCCCTGGCGCCTGAGGTGGTGTACCTGCGCCATGAGTCGGAGCTGATGCAGTCGGGCGACAGCGACGAAGAGGCGGCGCCAGCCAAGGATGGTGCGTTGAACCACGTGGCTGCCTGGACCGGACCGAAAGGCTACGCATTTACCGTTCCTGCCGGAAACTCAGAGAGGAACGCAGCCGGGGCCGGCAGTGCGTCGGTTCAAGGTGAGTCGACCAAACCTTTTTTCCCCTGTGCCTCGATGACTTTTTGCAAAGTTCACCGCACCATGGATTGCGCAAGATAGAAGATAGGATGTCAGGAATGAGAAAAAACTGCCCATCTCTTTGGTATATCTCAAAGGTACTCTAAATGCATAGTGTTTGTATGTCCCCTGTGACATCCTGGTGTCACCTGACACGCTGAGACGTCATGTCATGTCACACCATGTGACGCAACATGTCACATCATGTGACGCAACACCAGCTGACAGTGTTAAGTCAGGTGGCATCATGATGTGACATTGTGACGTCACTTCATATGGCACCGTGACGTCATGGTTTCATATGACACGACGTCATAATGTGACGTCATGGTGCCACCTGATGTCAAGGTCTCACGGGACTGCGTCACATGACACCCCGTAAAGGTCACGTCATGTGACATCGTGATGTTGCAGTGTCAAGTGATATCATCGTGTCACGTGACTTCACACTACCATACAACGTCATATTGTCACGTGACGTTGCTGTGTCGCGTAGCGACCATCACGTTGATGACAATACACAAACCACACAAATCTCTTGACGTCATCGGTGTGACAACACCATTGAGGGTGCAAGCCACGGACAGGAAAGCGCTAAGGGCAGGTCGTATAAATGCTATGCATTTAGAAAAAGGATAGATGGTTGTAAAAACTGAAAAATAAATGTTTAATAAGGCATTCTTGGGCCTGCGACTAAAACAGAAAGCTACCATACACCCTGCGACAGCAGCGAAAGGGTAGAGACCGCTGTTGGTCTTTCATGGTTACCCAAGAAAGTTTGAGAGAGCCTCTGGGTTATCAGCGATTCATTATGAATCTGGAGAGGGGAGCATCACGTCGGTTTGCAGTCGACTAAACTATGTGAACTTGATGTATGTGGCAATACAAAGGTAATTGCATGGCTGTCCTTGTAGAGGTATGTTTTCACTTTTTGCTTAAAAACAGAAAGAGGGACTTTAGTGTAGAGAGGTGAAACACACCTTTTTTCACTAAATACTGGTATTGTGAACATATGGGTATAGGGAAGCAATGTTAGAATATGCTCATAGTACCGGTATACAGGCATTAAAGTGGTTACTGGCATGGTGAAGTACTAGTCTAGTGAATAGATTTCTGGAGAAAATGGACCTTACTGTATAGGGTGGTTCTCCTCTACAAACTTTTTTAATTTGAGACAAAGGTTAGTGCTTGAGGTCACCAGAACAATCTCGGAAGTCGTGGGGGCAGCTCATTGTGTTAACCTACTTGCAAAAACTTGGCAAGAAAGATTTCAAACTTTTTTTTTTTTTATGTTTCACTAAATACCCAGGGCTCTTCACCTTTGGAAGCGGAACATCCGATCCGGAGGGCGGGTCCTCTGGATCTGCGAGTCCTTTTGTTTTTGGATCACCAGGTGAGTTGTTGCTTGGGTAGGGGCATATTAAGCAGCTTAGCATAAGCATGTAAGGTATTACATAAAGCCATTGCTTTACTAATTCAGGGACTTGTGGACTTCTTTTACAAATGTTCTTGTCCAGCTGTCACAAAATCGAGTTTGTATTTGTAGAGTTTCTGCAGCCACAAGTACAATTAATTGTGTCTAACTGACCAAATATATCATCTCGCTGCAGTTATTTCTGTCAACAATGTCAATGGAACAGAATATATAGGTAGTTTTGAACGTTGGCTGTTCTCATCTCACTGCACAGCTGATGGTGTGATGGAAGCCACTTGCTTGTTGGGCCAGTCGGAGTACGTCATCTTTTGCCACATGATCACGCTCCCGCCCACACCCATGCGCAGAGAGCGGGGTCAGGTGATGAAATGAAGGCAGTTGATCGATCCAGCGAGTGCGTAGCTTCCATCGCTTTGTTAGCTTAGAGCAGTGGTTCTCAAATGTCCTTGCCTCAACCCTCCCTCCCTGCTTCCCCTCTTTTCTTGGAAAAAAGTGCTTTCTGTGTTGACCATGGCTAGGTGGCACAAGCTACTTCCCGTTATAAAGGGTACAGCCGTTACCATCTATCCATCTATTTATTCTTTTACGTGTTGCTTCTCACTTCTTCTATCTGTGACAGTAAAGGATGCGCTTTTCATACTGCAGTTAGTTGTCTTACTTTATACCGCCCCCCCCCAAACTTTCCCTTCCCCCACTGGCATGGGGTACCCCATCACTTTGGTCCCTGACAGATTCATGCTTGAGAACCATTGGCTTAGAGGTGCATGGAGTATATGAACACATTTCCTGCTCTGGAATCCGAAATCTCACTGTGCTTCTATTTTCATCCATTCCTCCCAAGCGTCTACTCCGTCCACTTCGACCAACGCGCTCGCCGAGTCTGAGCGCACCGATCCGCTGTCGGAGCGTTCTGACCCGCCCACCTCGAGCGGATCTACATCCGGCCCAGCCCCTCATCACCCCCAGCCTCGCCATTGGACCAGGACAGACTCCCCGCCCCCTCCTGTGCGGACGCTCCCTCCCGAGCTCCGTGGAGTCTCGGTCCGCGACTTGGTCCGCGCCATCGGAGAGAGCCGAGCCAATGGCAACGGAGTAACTCCGCCCGGAACGCCGCCAAGCACTCCGCCTGTCCGTCGGCGCCGGTCGTCTGCTACCAGCCCCAGTCCGGCCGCGAATCCGGTCCTGCATCCGGTCACCATTCCGGCCCTCCGGCCAAGTCCGAAGTCGGCTGTGGCGACGTCTAGTCCCGTTCCGATTCCTGGCACGGGAGCCATTGCAATCTCTTGTTCGGATCCTGCGGTTGGAGGAGGGCTGGACGGCGTCGGCGGGAGTCGTCGCCATGGCGACGGAATGGGGTCGCAGGGGTCGCAGGGCAGCTGGGGAGAGTCTATGTCTCCAATCAGGCCCCCGGTCCCACTACCACGGCGTGGGTCGGTGCAAAGGTACACCTTTCTTTGCATTCAGCCTTTCTTGAAAGGGGCACTAAAGTGGATTTGGAGAATGTCTTTTTATGGCACAAACTCAGTCCATACACCTTAGGCATCCTAGAAAACCAACAATTACACCCACGCATGTCCTTTTCTTTCCTGAAAAATCTGACCAAACATCAACACCTCAGGGGTTGCCTCAACTCTAAAATTTTCTCGACCGCTCTACTCTAAAAAAGTGTTTTACAGCGATAGCTGTTATGGGCTCTTCGCACCACTAGAAATGACGTCCGTTGTTGATGTCGTAGTTGTTTGACGATGTTGTAATAGTTGTAGTGTGCAATGTGGGGCATCCGTCTTCGATGTTGCCAGATCCTCGAAAAAGATTGCCCGCCACCCGCGGAAATCGAATCTCGGTCCGCCGCGTGCGAAGTGCAGGCGTTTACCACTGAGCTGGTGCCGCAGTGTTAACAACCCGCTCTGTACTTGAGAGTTTTTGTAGTACCGAACACCTACTGTGTATGCTCTCTGAATAAAAAAAGGAAATGGCAGATAACAAAATGTTTTTGTAGCACTTTCAATGCCAAGAGTTTCTGCCCGGAGACGCGCTTTCATGCGCTCCGAAACGGAAAATATATGAGAGCGTTCAGAACAAAATGGAACACAACAAAAGTATTCGGTACAAAAGAGATGTCCGTTTGGTTCAGAGCGTTTTTGTTCTTCACACGCCCCAGGGTGCGTGAATATGACGCCGATGCCCAACGACTTTGCCGAGAAATGGACTGTACTTTGGATTATTCTTTATTCTTTATTCAGGGAACTCCTGCAGCGCCTAGAAGGCATTATTGCAGGGGGCGAATAATAACGAAAAGAACATATCAACATTTGCAGCACAAACTATACATTCCTGTAAAGCGTTCCAGTCCTTGACCGTCCTCACAAAAAACGAATTTTTGCAGAGCTCCGTCCTAGTACAGTATTCGCGTATCTTGTGCACATGATCATTACGTTTGGAAAAATAATTTGGTTTTAAGAGGTATGATGAGCTATTAATACCAGTAGCTTCATGATAAATGTTGTATAAAAATTTCAACCGTAAATTTTTTCGCCGAAGATCCAATGACGCCCATCCTAGTGATTGTTTCATGTTAGTTACACTAGAAAAACGGTCGTACTGGCCCAGGACGAAGCGTGCGGCACGATTTTGTATTTTTTCCAAGCCATCAATGCGATTTTTTTTGGAAGGGTCCCACACAGTGCATGCGTAATCTAGAAGTGGCCTTACATAGGCAAGATATGCTAGTTCTTTTATTTTTTGTGTAGCGTTTTTTAGGTTTCTTTGGACAAAGCCCAGTGCGCGACCCGCCCTCATAATGACATCATCAATTTGCGAATCCCACGTGCAGTCGGATGACAAAATGACTCCGAGGTATTTTACTTTATTCTCATTCGTTACTAGCTCATTGCTTAAATAATACTGTGTGTCAAATTAATTTTTTTACGTGTGAAGCTAACATGAACACATTTCTTTACGTTAAGTTGCATCCCCCATTCACCGCACCATTGTTCTATTCGATCTAGGTCAGCCTGCAGTTGTCCGGAACCCTCCCCGTTCTTTATATGCGTATACACAGCGCAATCATCAGCAAATAATCTCAGCTGGGAAGTTACATTGACATGAATATCATTGATAAATATTAAGAATAACAATGGCCCCAGAACCGACCCCTGTGGTACACCAGACGTAACTTCAACAAAATGAGACGCCTCGCCGTTTAAAATTACACATTGCTGACGCGAACTCAGGTATGACTGAATCCATTTTAGTGTGGTAATATCTATGCTCAAACAATTCAATTTGTGAAGTAAGAACGAGTACGACACTGTGTCAAACGCTTTCCTATAATCAAGAAAAACACAATCAGTCTGTTCACCCGTATCTACGGACATGACAAGATCATGATAGAGCTCGGTTAGTTGCGTGACACAAGAATAACCTCTCCTAAATCCATGTTGTGAATCTATGAAAAAATTATGGTAACTAAGATGTTGCATTATCTGGCTGTACAAAATGTGCTCAAGTAGTTTGCAACAAATTGATGTTAAAGAAATCGGCCTGTAATTTGTAACATCTTTTTTGGGTCCCTTCTTGTGTATTGGTATTACATGAGCTACTTTCCAATCATTCGGTAATGAGCCCTCAAGCAAAGACTGGTTGAAGATTATAAAAAGATATGGGGCAATGGCGTGAGCACAGCGCTTCAGAACCCTAGGCGAAATTTGATCAGGGCCAATCGCTTTAGTTTCGTCTAAATTTTTTAGTAGCTTTAGGACTCCCTCGACACCAACCTCAACTGGAGGCATATCATCGTATCTGTTTGTAAGCGTTACTGGCGTTATATTGTTTGCAGGCAAAAATACCGATTGAAAATATTCATTAAAGATGCAAGCTTTTTGACGGGCATCTGTAATTAGTTCGTTATTTACTAATAGGTCAGGTATTCCCATCTGGTCATTTCCGCAACGTTTCATAAACTTCCAGAACTGTTTATTGTTATTTTTCATTCCGTCTTCGAGCCGCTGTAGGTAATCGCCTTTTGCTTTCCTCACGGTGACTTTGTACTTTGTCGTCAGTTCTTTCAGTTTCCCATGGTTTACTGCTGACTTTTTCTTTTTGTACCGTGCGTAAGCACGCTTTCGTTTTTTTGTTAATCGTAGAACACTTCCGTTGATCCATGGTTTGGCTCTATTTTTTAATTTGGATGCATCAATACATGGTATGTATTTCTCTGTTAGCTTTATCACTCTCTGCCTGAACAGTAACCACGTGTTGTGCACATCTGTTTCTTCGGCAACGCATTCAAACGAAAGAAAGCCACTAGAAAGCTCAGAGCTAATGCCTTCATAATTTCCCTTTTCATACAAAAACACCTTTCGATCTGAACTCAACTTTACACGTGCAGATTGAAAACGAAGCGTCGCGACTACAGCGTCATGGTCGCTTATGCTCGGTATGACATCGATTCGTTTAACAATGTCGGGATGGTTGCACAACAACAAGTCGAGTATGTTGTGTCCGCGCGTAGGTACACGTACATGCTGGGTAAAACCTAGACTATCAACCATGCACTTCATATCAATATTAAGTCGAGTCATTGTTTTACAGGCACACCCGTCATCGCTCCATGTCAAGTCTGGCAGATTAAAATCGCCACCGAGTACCACACATTCATTGGTAACACTAGAAACTATTTCGTTTAGGGTGTCTATACAAGTAGAATCAGAATTTGGAGGCCTGTAGAAAACTCCTACGGTAAAACATAGGTTATTGGGCAGCCTGACCCGACACCATACGGATTCTATGTTTTCAGCTAGATCGAGTTGGTGGCTTTGCAAATTATTGTTAACCAACAGAAAAACCCCTCCCCCGTGTAACGACCTATCCTTTCTGTAGACGTTAAAGCATCTAGGGAATACTTCATGATCTAAGATAGAGTCGTCAAGCCATGATTCAGTGCCGAGAATGATATCGGCTTGAACAGATAGGATTAAACCCGATAATTCTTCTACTTTATTTTTTACGCTTCTGCAATTCACGACCATCACAGTGATATCCTTTTGCACCGCTTTCTTTGAATTCGTTTGACGTCAGTTACGTTGCACAGGTACAACCTCCTCTCTTTCACTGTTCCAAGTAAACATTTTCGCATTAATTACAAGCTTATCGTTCGTTAGATTTACTTTGCTGATACCTTCTTCCCTTCTAGCTTTTGCGTATGTCCAAAGATGGCGGCGCTTTTCTCTTACTTCTATTGAGTAGTCGTTCGACAGAGACACCGTTGTACCCTTTAATTTAAACGCGTTCTTCAAAAGTGCAGCTTTTTCGTCTAGAGAAGAAAAGCGTATTAATATTGGTCGTGTTTTATTGTCCAGATGCCTTCCGAGCCTGTGTATTTTTTCTATCGTTGATACCTTCACGCCTAGCTTCTTGTCAAAAATTTCGGTAACCACTTTCTGGTTCAACGAAACGGGTGATTCAGTAGAGTCTTCCGCCACACCGTAAATAATGAGGTTGTTATGCCGGCTCCGGTTTTCAAGGGCGTCAACCCTTGCAGCCATTGCAGTGACGTTTCTTCCTAAATGCTGGACATAATTCTCGCATCTCTTAAGGTCAGGCTCTAATTTTGAGAGACACTCAACTTTAGTTTCTATTGAGGATAGCCTTGATTCTGTTTGTCTAATGTGTTCGTCAAGTTTACTTTTAATTTCTGATATGCTGTTGTTTAGCGTCCTCTGGCCATCAAGAATCGCTGCCAACTGAACCTCCGTCAGCGGGCCAGGGTTGAGTTCCACATCCCCGCTCAAAAGAAGAACGAGGAAGCAGAGTGAATCAAAACAGGCGGCAACACACTCCAATAAAGCTCCTGGACAGGGCTGTTGAAGTTTTTGTAGTCTAAGCACTATTTCAGCATGTCTGAGCCATCCACTGACGCGTAACTGTGTGCCTTACACTCCTTAGTGCGCTCGGTGTATTTTATAAGGTCTGTAGGCTTCTGTACTGCATCATGGCAACAACACCGAAGCCGGTAGACATTTTTTGACTGTCACTTAGTAGAGATACACATTCCTCGAAATTCAAAAGCTTGAGAACTTCCGCTTCAAGCCATTCTTTATGAAACTTACACATCATAGACAACTGTTCAGGTCATCCGGGATGCACGTAATGTACGAACACTGTGCCGTAACGAACAGTGCATGGTATACGTTTTTCCCACTGGCTAGCGAATTCTGGCAGAGTCTCGCGCTAATATGGAGTGTATCCTTTTTAATTCCGACTTTTGGCACGCCAATTTTTAAAGGAGCGTGCACGTTGACGTACCGTCTGCGCACGGTTAGGCTCGTTATTTCGTTGGCAAAGTTACCTAAAGCTTCAGCTTGCTCCTTCTAAGGTTATCCTCTTTGTTCTTTTGTTCACAGCGAGGGCAGCGTCAGCTCGCACTTGGGTAGCTTCTTCCGCGAGCTCAGGGACACCTCCACGACGGGCTGCATCGGCTGTATCACGCAGCGCACCACGGACAGCCCGCTGAGCACTCCCGGCACTCCCAAGAAGGTTTGGTTGATGGCACTCTGCCACTTTTCGCAGCACTCGAGCGTGCCAATTTCCATAAAATTATACGATCCTCGATCACATAAACTCGGACACTCCCAGAATGTTTTGGAAATGAGCCGGGCACGTGCTTTTTCTGCGCGTGTGACCTCGCACGACGTCGTGAGGTTGAGCGATGTCCCAACGTCGTGCGACACTCGAACCTAACGTCAAGTTGTGTGATGACGCAGTCGTGTGAGGTCACGATGTCATGGATGTCATGATGTGAAGGATTCACATGATACCTTGACCTGTCTGTCAGCCGAGCATAACGTGTGTAATGTGTCGCTTCTCCCATGAAGCCCGACCTCGTAACGCATCTTGTGTTACCACTCCAAAGGAATGCAACCGAACTATCAAAGTCTTAGATATAGCCTCTCGGATTATTTTATGGTCGTTCGGCCACAGTATAGGCGTACCGCTAGATGTTAGTTATGATACGAGAAAGTGTGGGTCTGTTTTCCGCAGGAGAGTCTCTCGCCCACGGCGTCGTTGAAGTCCTTCACCCAGACCGGCACCCAGACTAGCCCCGAGGGCTCCAGTGTACGGGGCCACTTCAGCATCGGCAGCGGCGGCAGCAGCAGCGCAGGCCGCGACGAAAGCCCCCGCGTCTCCCCGAAGACCTCCCGCCGGGATCGGACCGGCGCCGGAGGGAACGCCCGTCACCCGCTCCGTAGCAAGCGGGAGCGTGCTCTTCCGGCCGAGCCGTCGGAGCGAACGCCTGTCTCGGAGCCGTTCCGCCAGGGCACGTCGCCGTCGGTCGCCGAGTGCTTGCGCGCCGTGTTTGCGGCCTTCCTCTGGCACGAGGGTGTGGTCCACGACGCGATGGCGTGCGCCTCCTACCTCAAGTTCAACCCGGACCTGCGGAAGACGATGACGAAGAGACCGCCCACGGCCGCTTCCGCATCTGCCGCGGTTCCGCTCACGCGAGAGCAGAAGGCCCGCTTCCGACACTCAGTGGAAGTGACCGCTCCAAGCTTGCTTCACCTGCAACAGCTCGAAACAATGCCGCCGTCCGGAGAACCGCTCAACGAGAACATCAAATCCAAGCGTGCCTTCCCTCCAGCGGCGGTCACGGACGCGAGTCCGACGCGAGAAGACGCAGTCTCGGATCTCCCACGAGCATTGCGGTACCTCGTGCTCCTGTGGGACCAGGTGACGAGCGCCTGCACGCAGGCCATCAAAGAGCAGCTGGTCCTCCCGAGCCTCTTCGCGGGGAGCAAGACGTTCCAACGGATCGAGCGGGCGTTCGTCCATGGCTCGGAGCGACGCAAGACCAAGAAGAAGCGGGACTACCGCCCGTCAGCTCCAAACGCACGCGGTGCTGTGGCGCCTCTTGGTGCACAGGGAAGCATCGGGGAGCGGGAGATGGTGTGCGAGCTGTGTGGGATGGTGTGCACGCACCCGGTCACGTACCACATGCGGCAGGCGCACCCGGGCTGCGGAGACCACGCGGGAGGCAAGGGCTACAACAGCGCTGGCCTCTTCTGTGGTGGATGGGCAGGCAACTGCGGGGACGGCGGCGTGGCCAGCAGCAGCTGGTACCTTGTCTGCGACCGGTGCCGCGAGAAGTTCCTCCGCCAGGCCGGAGCCACGACGGCGCACCGACGGTCCTCCGGCTCCGGACGACGCGCCGCCTCCTCTTCCGTGGCGGCGGCTGCGAGGCTACTTTCCCCGACCGCACAAGACGACGTCCACCAGAACATGAAGAGCAACGCCGTGTTCCTGCTCGAGCTCTCTAGCTCGGGGCCGAGGTCGCGGCGTTCAGGGCTGCCCAGCCTGTCGGAGGGGGACACTCCGATGCCGTCAAATCCATTCGCGGCCACGGGGCCGATCCAGTTCTTCAACACACTGGGTGCTGGCGTCCTCAACGGACCCGCGCTTGGTTTCGGGGAGGACTACCTGCCGCCGGAGCCGGGGGCTTCGAGTTCGCAGGCCATTGAAATCGAAGCCGAATCCGCGGCCGCCCTCAACGGGAACGAAGCGGTGGCGGAGGACAACTTTGCGGGAGATGAGGCAGGGTCGTACCCCGCGACCGGGGGCCGTGAGGGCGCTCGGGCGTTTCACCGCTCGGTGTCGGTGGGGCTGACGCACCTGGACTGGACGGAGCGGGACCTCATGGAGATGGCCGTGCAGGAGGCCAGGGCAGCGGTCGTGCCGCGGAAGCGGAACAACAGCAGCGGAAGCGAGGGTGAGCATGTTCTGGGTGTAGTTGTGTGTATGAACTGTGGGAGGTTGGTCGGCCCCAATGTGCAGCCCGTGTCTTCGCTGCAGATGAGAAATTCAGCCAGTGTGGTACAACTGCTAGCCTAGAGTCTTTATAGTGCATCACGCGGTAGTGACATGCAACTGCACACCAGTACGACACTCGTCCAGATATAATCGTGCAGGACCTGGGATTGAACCGAAAATGCCTGGGTTCTGCTGTGCATGCTTTCACTCTGCGTGCTCTGAGCTGATCTGTTTAACAAACTCCGCAACCAATCATTTCTCTGGTCTTGCCCTTGCACTTTGGCTGTGGCGGTCGGGGGAATGAGTTGTGTGTCAGTTTTGTTTTTGACCTGTGGTACGAAAATCGACCGAAAACACGTTTATCCTCTTCATTTTTTGGCTTCATTTTTTTTTTTTGCCAATTTTTAGCCTTTATCCGATACGAGACATGACTATTCTCTTTTCGTGAAGATTAGTATCTTTCCCCCTGCTCTAATTTCTGGTTTACACTCAGCATGGGGAAGAAAATTTAAACCACAGAATATGATTTTCTTCTTGGCATATAATTTACTGAGTAACCAAAGTCCCCACAAGCGTTTTTTTTTTTTTTTTTTTGTTGTAGTAGTAGTAATTATAATACTTCTTGATGAAAATCTTAAAATCCAAGCTTGAATTTTGCAAATTTTGATTTCTGATTTCTGCTAGCAATCAACAATATTAAAACTTTTGCAGCCTTTTGCAGCCACTATATGATATTTTTATATGTATACTAGTAGCATAAACATACTTATATATATGCTGACACACCGACCCAATGTCTTCATCGGAATCAGAGTCGTTAGTGCTAAAGTCAAACAGCTCACTGGCTTCACAGTCGCTGCAGGATGAAAGGTTTATGTCCTCGTCGTCCGACTCAAAGATATGTCGTGAAAGCTTTGTTTTTCCCGCATTCTTGTTCCACACTTGTTGCAAGGGACACCACCTCCAGAAGTGGACGCTTCCATTCTTTTAAACCCTTGTTGCCAACTTTGAACCGGTTTCATCAAGATATAGGAATTTACCACATCTTTTGCGCCATCTTTTGACAACACGTAACACTAACTCACGTAAACTAGCCTAGTTTGTCTTTGCTAAAGGACAAGCGTTTTATTCAGTGTGGACGAACCCAGCTCTTATTCGAGAGGAGCAGTACAGACAGTGGACGAACCCAGCTCATCCGTGGTAGGGAAAGGGTTAAATTTGTTTAGAAGATATTAAACAGTCATTTTGGGGAGCAAACAAGAACACATTGTTTAATCATCGCCCCGCTAAACTTGGTGGGGAAATCGACATCATAGTATTACGTGACATCACGATTTAACACCGTGATGTCATGTCATGTAACCATGTCGTACAACGCAAGTTAGGTAAGATCATTTTCCCCGCCAAATGTTAACTTGAAATCAACGTCGTATGTCAGTTTGTGACGTCATGTGACCTGACGTCATGGTTTGAATTTGTGGCATGTGATCTGACATTGCGTGACCCGACGTCATGTGACATAGTCACATGACGGTGTCAAGTAAGGGTGTCGCATGGTACTGTGACGTCATGCGACATCAATTTTTCGGCTGGGATTAAGTGGCTCCGTTAAAAAGTGTTCCATGCTTTAATACAAAACTGTACAGACAGCACTGTATACCACATGAAAATGTGCTGTTTCTGTCTGTTCCTTTTGTATACTCATTTCAATGTACTCAAGTGAACAATCCTGCTTGTTTCATCAGCGCCATTAACGTTCGATTTTGCCCTTCACTTTTCGTCCCCGCAGGGGTGTCTTCCATTTTGTGCCAGCCGTCAGCGGCCCTCACCAAGCTCGTCTCCTCCGAGCTGGACTCCTCGGCGGCGGACCTGACAATCCAACGGCCCGTGATGCAGTTTGTGCTGCAGCGGCACGACCTGGACAGCATGCGTGTGGCGATTCAGCAGTCGCTCCGTAAGGCAACCTGCCGCGTGTACGCCATGCAGGTATGTCGTATTTACTCGCATAATGAACACACTTTTTTTTCCGAAAAATTGACGCATATTTGGTGGGGGCGTTCATTACACGGAGTAAAATTTTTTGCAATTACACACTCCGTGCAAATGTCATATTATGTGCCAAAATGACACGGCAAAGTACTGTGGCACGTCTTCAGTGATGGAGGCGCACCCACGGCTGGTCGGGGGCGCGCCACAGTAACCATGCTTTATAAATAGTAAACTTTTTTAGGGCACTTTCGGGGTGCCTTTTACTGAAGGAAAAGCGCCCTACGAGCTCACTCAGCTCGAAAAGGAAAAGCAACGTGACCATTCTTAGGCCATATTTAATGCTAGTATCCGGAGGCATGCTCAGGTATATCGGTTACTACGCGTATAAGAACTCTTACGAAGTCCAACCGCCGACCGCTGAAGCCCGCTCGCACGGATCAAGTTTCTTTCATGGAGACAAGAACTCGTACAAAGTCCAACTGCTGACTGCGGAAGCCCTTTTGCACGGATAAAGTTTCATTCACGGAAAGGCCACTAAACACTCGCAGCCTACAGCGCAGCGTGCACCTTGCTGTGCCGTTGTGTTACGGATGAAATGCACGCATTTACCCCGAGTATGTGAAATTAGGCCTAACTTCTTTCACGATTTCACTGTCCAAAAGTGGACCACAGACGACGGCTTGTTTGTTGACATCAATGCATCCGATAGGCGAAGAACATCTGGGGCTCGGGAATTCTTCAACCCTAGGTTCGTCAAGTGTGCGTGACACTCGGTTTCACGGTTGATCACTTCCGTAACTACCGCAACTACGCACTTGCGGCCATTACGCTTGCGCGGATCTTGGGCTAGGCCACTGTTGCTCGGTCAAGTTCGTCCATGGCTGCGTCCAAAGCTGTGGCATCGTTTACCAATGCTGCAGGCCTTCAACTGGCTCCTGCGCAATGTGACGCAACCAACGTGCCTGCACGATCTGCTCTGGTGTCTGGTGGCGGCGTTGTCGCCTCCCGCACCCGAGCGACAGGAGGAGGACGCCGAGGCCAAGGACGACCTCTCCCATCGGAAGGACGTCGGCGGCGCCGAGCTGGTGAGCTTTTTTTTTCGACAGCCCGCGTGAGACTCAGTGTCCGAAGGCTGCTTCACGCACGCGCGTTTGTGCTCCATTGCCTAGCGTTCCCGTTTGACCGCTCATGAACAGAGAGACCACAATGGCAATTGGCACCACGTTTCAGGTAGCCCCGGGGCACTTTCAAACTGCATATATATAGGGTGTCCAAGTCACCAGGCTGGACCTAAAATGGACCGTGAAAATCGAAGCCTGCATGTAGCAATCTAAGTTTTTCGTCAAAAGTGTATTTCACAGGTCGGTTTTTTCTTGTAAAATTGCAAAACGTAGCTACCTTTTTGTAAACAACGGGGCCAAAAAACTTGTCAGGGTCAGCGCTGAACTGCAACGTAGACGACCAAGTCGAGTAGCAGGGTGCGTTTGGCGTGCGTGTTAGAAGTTTAGTTTCCTGGGTAGCGGAATAAATGTTTTGTTTGAAAAAAACCTCCATTGCAGGATGCATTATGCACTATGCTATCTATATGCGCATTCCAGGGCAAATTGTTGGTGAAGTTTACTGCTAAGTACTTATATAATGTTGTACATTTAATTACTTGGTTTAAAAGGGAGTACTGGAAAAGTGATGTTTTTTCTTACTTGTAGCTGGCCCGTATCTCCGGTAAAGGGGAGCTCAGGTGAAATTTCAATAATAATTGATTTGTTTCAAAATTGGTTGAGCACATTAATAGACACATCTGGACTATTAGCCCATGTTACAAATCAAAATACATATTTTTTTTTAAGTTTTTTTTTTTTTAAGTTTTAAATTTGGTCTGAGAGGTTGAGGGGTTCTATTGGCAACAATGAAAATGCAATGTCAAATGTCGCGATAGGGGTGTAGTACAGCTTGTTCCTGACAGGTTGCAAGAAGTTTGATTGTGTGAAATAAATGCCGAAGAAGCTCAGCACAAAAAAAGAAATGTGCAGAATACCGCTTTATTTAGACTGTCTGCTCGACTTGCAAACTATAGAACGTGCGACGTCCCCCCACCGAGGAGTGGAGGAAAGTTCAAACGTTGGCAGCGGCTTAACGTTCGTTTGTCGTTTTCTCGGTGGCTATTTGGAATTTAGAGATAATGAATAGCATGCCAGAAAGAGTAATTTCAGAAACACGCTTAGGTCGGGGGACTTAAAAAAACAACGCTGGAGCTCCCTTTCAGAGATGCAATATGCTTCCATCGACCCTTCTCTCGACAGGACAGGGAGGCCCCCTGCGAGCACCCACTGTCAGACATGGCCCTGGCAGGGGAGGCGTGCTGCGGGCCCCTGCGAGCGTCCTTCCACGCGCTGCTCCAGACGGTGTCGGACCTGATGGTGTTCCTTCCGGCGGGCGCCGCGCTGCAGCAGATGGCGATGCAGTGCTGGCGGCTGCGCTTCCTGCCCTCGGACCACGCCTTCCTGCACCGCAGTCACGTCTTCTCCAACATCTCGCGCATCCTCTCGCACTCGGAGGAAGAGGCCGCCACAGGAGGAGACCTCGCGGCACTCCCGGTGGCAGCGCCAACGGCGGAGCCAGGCGCGGCGGCCCAGGTCAGGTGCATCGAATTGAATTGAATCAAATTGAATTTTAACGCAGAGCATTTTTAAGGGCCGGCATTCGCGAGGAGAGTATGGCAGAATGCCACGGAGACAGTTACAAAATTTTTATACTTCCTTTCGCCCTAAGTCCAGATGCAACCAACGCCACGAGCTGGTGGGACCAATGAGGCGTCGTCAAAAGGGCACCGTCATGGTGATCGTCATGTTTTTGTATGTGTTCCGTCATTGCCGAACCAATCATAAACAAAAAATTGGTCGGCGCATAGGGTTACTATGCTGCATACATTTCCGTTGAACTATGGCCACAGCTGAAGAAACGTCCACGGGTTCCTACCGCATGACGATGTCGGGCGCGCAAAAAGCGAATGTTTGTGGTTCGGAGTCTGACAGAGGCAAATGTGCAGCCCACTGCACGGCCATCTCTGAGGCGCACGTGCGGAATCGCGTGCGACTGCTTCTAACGCTTCGTCGAGCCATGCGAGGGAGTCGCGTGAACTGCCCGTGCCGCAGGGCACGCGAGCTCGACCTCCGTTCAGGCGACGAGCGAAGATTGTGGAATCGCGGCTGCCAGAGCGGCGCCTACCGCCATCGCTATCAGATGGGCGCGCGTCGCATTGAAGCAAGCAAATAAGCCAGACAAGCAAGCCAGCAGATAAAAAAGGACCTGCGTGCACACTGCGCAATTCTTGGCAACAGGCGGCGATTTGTGTGACGTCACTTCCCGGGTCCGAGTCTTCGGGACGTCGACCTCCCAACTTTACACGCGTTCCAAGAGTGGAGAAAGACTTAAGTTTTACGTGAAAAGGCCCGGTGACTTGCGTTTTTGACGCTCTTTGATTGGTCCCATTAGCTCCTAGCATCGACTGCGTCTGGACTTAAGCTGAAACCAAGTATAGCGCATACTTCGGAGGACACTCTGCACAAAGGAATGCATAATTGAAATGAAAGCACGAAATTCTGGACTCGCCCTGATGCAAATCAAACCCACGACCCCGTGTTACGGGCCCGACACTCTACTACTGCACAAGAGGAGCAGTGGCAGAGTGGCGGCGCCGAGTGGACTTTGGCGAGCATGAACGCCAGGTTGCGGTGTTTGGTTTTCGATCGCATTTGAACGGCGAGTAGAGACAAAGGTTTTTGCGTCTACCCAGTGATCATTCCAACCAAAGCTCGGTGCTGTGACATCCTCGTGTGCTCTCACATCCTTCTCTCCGCAGTCTCCATCCGTAGAACCAATGAAAGTAAAAAAAATGAAAAGTAACCGCAAGGTCCGCCACAAATTTACCAAAGAATGCCAGGAAGCACATTATCTGTATGATAAAGATAACTCTTTACTAGTCAGATTCAAAGTATACCGTAATATCCCAAGAGATGCCCCACCCCCAAAAGATGGCCCTCCCGTATTTGGCACGATTTGCTTTTTTCTTTCTGTAACACCGAAAGATAGCTTACTCCTAGTAATTACAGGATTTTGGCCAACGGTGACCTCGGCGAAAACTGTGTTACTTGATCACAGCGGGATATGAGCGAATAATGCTGACTGGAAAGGACAATCATATTTGGTTCATCGCCCCTTCCTGCTATCACGAGTTTCGAGGTGCACATGATCTAAAACTAACATTTTTTAAACTAAAACTAAAAGTTTGCCTACCCCTTATTTTCATTCGATTTGCCATCGATTTTAGCTGGGCTATCTCTCAGAATATTATGGCAGTTATTTTGTTTTTTACTGCCACAGTGATAGTGATAGTGATATTTATTTTGGCTCAGGAGAGCCGCGGCGCCGCATAAAGGCAAGTCACCCATAGCATGAAGGCCTGCAGCGTCGCGTCCATCGAGGTCAGAAAAACTTGACTGCCCCTTTAGTATTTTTTTTAAAGGCAGTCTATGTGCATAAGCACGCCTTTGTTCACATCTGCCCAAAATCACAAGCCATCGCACACGTTTCACACCGCACCGAACGATGGCACTCGAGCCGCCGGTCAGTTTGCCGTGCAACGGCAACTGGCATTATGTTGCTGCTGGACCGGCCGCTCTTGCTTTGAAGCTGCATCTAGCCTTTCCCTCTTCGCCCATGCCCGTGTCCCGCTTTTTACAACAAAGCTGTTATATCCTAGGGTCTGGGAAGAAATGCGTCCTCACATGTCAACAGAAAACTCCCCATTGGTTGTGGCAAGCATGAATAAATAAAAACAAAAAGAGGGGTCAAGTATGAATAAATAAAAAGAAAAAGAGGCAACCAGCATGAGTCAGCCTTCCTTGGCATTATTAGATAATGATTTCCTGATCCCTTGTTATCATCTCTAGTCATTGTCCTCGAGGTCGTCCTAGAAGTAGTCCTCGAGGTCGTTTTAAAAGTCGTCCTTAAGGTTGGCCTAGACATCGTCTTTTAGGCATCATCCTTGAGGTCATCCTAGAAGTCGTCCTTGAGGTCGTCCTAGATGTCGTCCTAGATGTCGTCCTCGAGGTCATCCTAGAAGTCATCCTAGAAGTCGTCCTTGAGGTCGTCCTAGACGTCGTGAAGGTAACAGCTTCGCTGGTCCTCCATCTTCACGTAAAGTGGAAGGGCTCTACAATGTTTTCCTACATAAACCCTGACGAACATCGATTTTTGTCCAACACCAAACATAGAGACTGGAAGAAACCCTGTAGAAACAGCCCCGAGTTCCGAGAGAAATAAACGCTAAGAACATAGAGCCCTTTGCGCACCGACAGCATGAGAACGTCAAGGAGCTGATACGGTTGTCCCCGGCTTTAGTTATAAAGCCTTCTCCGACGCCTCGTTAGAGTCACCAATTGTGCGTGGCCCCGTACCGTTGCAGGCCTTGACCACGACGATCGAGGTGCTGCGCGACCTGACCCCCATGACCGAGGTGAAGGCCTCCAGCCGGCAGGCCATGGCCAACAGCCTGAGCGACAACTCAACCGAGACCTTCTGGGAGTCGGGGGACGAAGACCGCAACAAGACCAAGCTGCTCACGCTCAGCTGCCCGCCCCAGGCGCGCCCCACCATGGTCTGCGTCCACGTCGACAACTGCAGGGACCTTGCCGTGAGTTTTCCTTTGCCGCCTTTGGCGTTGACACCGCACCCGTCTCTTACGACGACAGCTGTTATGGGCTCCTGCCACCACTTGAAATTATGTCCGCTGTTGATGTTGCAGTTGTGGTAGTTGTAGTTGTTGATGTTCTAGTTCAGTTAACTCGCAATTATTCGAGCAAATTAAAAAACGTTGGTTGTCCCACTATGTCTTTAATGCCTTCATAAGCTGTTTAATAGACCTTTTTCAAAAGTCAGAGTCACCATGTGGCGTTCTCAAAAGCTCCAATATTGCCGCTATAATGGTGGTAATAGGAAGCTCGGCTAAATTAATCACTCTCAATTTCATGAATCGAAGGTGATGTAAAAGGACCAGCTCCTTTTCCCCTTTCTGCTCTCTGCTTTTGAAGATGTTTGCTTTTTCTGGTATAGAGCAACTGTGTAGCGTTTTCTCCTAATTCATACTATTCGTTCATCGCAATGAGTTAGCCCCGTTAAGTACGCTTCTCCCCGAGCACCTCTGTACCGCGGGAAAGCAATACCCACGAAGCTCGCAGTCATTGCTTTTCTACAGTACGAGGATGCTCCATGGGAAGTGCACTCGATAGGACTTACCCACCGTGATTATGCAAGCAGAACTGTCGTGGCAGTCTGCTTTCATTGTTCATGCTTGTTTCCTTTATTTTTCAGTGGTGGTTAAATTGGAGATTAAAGAAAAAATATTTGCATATAGGAAGCAGATTTATAATGTCCCTAGATTATGATAGCTGGGCATCTCTTTAAGTTTAATTTAATGTCAAATCTGTCCCTTACGTGCAACCCCAATGTAGGCATTTGACCTTCTGAGGCCACAGTTCAGAGATATAGTTATATTACTACTAACTGAGCTTAGAGGCGGGCAAGTGAAAGGTTGGGAACGACCTTCACGAGATCAGTTGAATTTTCGGTTAAGCATGGTGTACAACGGTAGTGAAAGGCTTAAAGAAACCATTTGATATTTGCTTAGAAAATATTCAACCAAAATCACTATTTCCTTCAAACTAAAGGCCCGTTCAGACTCTTGCGACCTCTTAAACCTGGGTTCCTTAAAACTTCTTAAACCAGAGAACACACTGGCGCCATCTATCGGGAAGCAGTGTAAACTCGGCGGTCCGGCATATTTCTTTTTATTTCTCGCGCATTATCCTTTTTTTCTTGTCTCAAAAAACTTTTGTCAATGTTATAAACGGGTCTTTCTATGGGTATTACGCACATTTGACCTCGGAAATCCCGCAAAATCTTCGCTCTTGTGAAATGCAGTTCCAGGGTCACCGCCGCATAGATGGCGCCACAATGCCAGTGTGTTCCCTCATTCTAAAAACATTTAAGAAGTTTAAAGAGATCTCGTCCCTCTCAGTCGTACTCGGTCGCAAGAGTGTGAACGGGCCTTTAGCCAATGTCTTATTTGTGTGCTTGCTTACAAGTACACCTGTGAAGAGGAAAGTGTAAAAAAAACTTGGAGGACGCTTAAGCTTCGCTTTTAAGGGTGGAACGCAGTAGGAAAGCATATACACATTTAAACTCCCGCTCGTTCCGAAGACGTGCAAGCGTGTCTTGCATGGCCTAGTCAGTAGCGTGTCTGGCCCGCAAGCAAAGGGTCGTGGGTTCGAATCCCGCCTGAAATTCTTCAAATTTTTCGTTAAGGCAAATGAATTACTTTGTAGAGTAAAATCATTTGGGACGTGTGGCGACCTTTCATTTACATTAATGTGATGTTTTTTAATCACCTTCATTCATGCGGTTGTGACATCATGATCCTATCAACCAATCAGGATTTTTGGGTTCGCAATTTTCTCGTCACGCCACCGACGCCAAATTTTCTGCGACACAAGCTCGTTAACGCTATCACGCTAAAAATCTGCTCGGTATGTACTGTGTAGACCGCATATTCACCACATTCGGTGGGAGTTGATACCACGAGGGCGCCACAGTATTCGGTGCCCCAGTAGACTTCCGGTAGTATATTTATTCATTGTTCAGCAACGCACAGTGGTCGGGTTAGAAGAGTTTGCTTCAGAAAAGTTTCTGTAGTAGGTTTGTAAGAACATTAGTGCATTGTACAAAGTAGTGCAAATAACAAAAGGAGGAGAGACAAATGGAAAAGAAGAGGAAAACCGGAAGTGCGCAGGGGTCCGCCGATAGGGGGTTGGTAGTGAGCTTGTTTGCAAACAAACATCGGTGAATAACGTATGTCGCGGGAGTCGCGAAAATCCGCACTATAAGCGGTACCGCGCTATAACCAAAACATCAATTTTTCAGGCCAAAATACGTGCCATGAGACAACTTACCTTTGTAAAACAATTTATTTTATGTTAGATCAAAAATAAAGCTTAGTTTGGAGGAAAGTCTTTATTTCACCAGACTAGTACACTTCACTCTCAAGTGTGTCACACATTTTGAAAGAAATGAGTGACTTTTGCCTGGCGCAACCTTTTAACAGCGTCACGGGTTGCGGACGGACGTTGCGGGTGTTCAGGATTGCTAACCCTAATCACTTTTCTCCAATGATGAAAACGGGTGAAAATTCGCATCCTTTATACGGTAGGCGCATGAAATGCTCCAAAAAAGGCATGAAATGCTCCAAATAAGAAATCCGGGAGATGTTCGAAAACACAAATGCTTAGAAAGCACCACAAAGACAAACACGACGACACGGGCGTTTCTGCTGTCTTGAGAGTGCCGCCACGAGATCGCCGCACGAGTAGGTGGATCTTCCGTTCTAGTATGTGCTGGGTTATCATAGTGACACACAACGAAAATTCAGTCAAGGATGGCGCTTTTATGCGGAACGATGAGTTTCCACTACGCCGTCGACGTCGACGATTACCACCGACGCCATGTTTGCGGATAGAAGTGGAAGAAACCGGCCCGCGACCGGCATGCAACGCATGCGAATGGCTGGTTGGGCTCGCTCCAACTGCTCCAACGCCCCGCCGGCCCCGCGCCATGAACGACACGTGCGTGCGTCCCTCCGTCGCTATGGCAACTGAAGCCTCTCTCTTCGCTTTTCCCCGCTTCTTCGAGCAACCTCCTTGCCATCCTTGGCCCCGGGAGTGCCGCTTGCGGCTAGAGCCGTTATCTAGTCATCTAGTGTCGCACAGGGAAGCGTGCTCGCTGCGCGGGTCGGTCGGCGCCAACGATTTTGGTCGGCGCAGTCGGCGCGCTGCTCCAGAAACAGCACTATAACTGGTATTTCCCTTCGCGCACCTGCATTTTAAGCGGTATGTAATTACATGGAGTTCTATGGGAGGCGAACCGGTGGTTTAAAAAAGCCGCGTTATACCCGGTCCTGCACTATAACCGGTTATGTTGTAAGTGGTCTATACTGTATATAGCTATTCCTATAGCAAATTGCTACTTTGGCTTACATCATATATAGATGAATTTTTGATATTTCAAACTGTGGCTTCCTGAAGTTTGAGTTGATGAGAGTCGACTGTAGCTGTTGATGTTGTTGATGTTGCAGTTGGCACAGTAGGGCGTATGTCGTCAGTGTTGCCATATCCTTGAAAAAGATTGCCCACTGCCCGCGGAAATCAAAGCTGGGTCCGCCACATGTGAAGCGGAGGTGTTACTGCAGAGCTACACCACAGCGTTAAGAACTCGCTCTAAACTTGGGAGTTTTGTAGTACCCAGCACCCACTGCGTGCGTTGTCTGAAAAGAAAAAAAATAGCAGATAACAAAATGCTGTTGTAGCAGGGTCAATGCTAAGAGGTCGTGCCAGGAGACCAGGAGACGCGCTTTCGTGTGCTCTGGAACAAAAGAGAAACAAAAGCATTCAGAACAAAAAAAAGCGTTTGGAAGAGAACAGATGTCTATTTTGTTCAGAGCGCTTTTGTTCACGCACTCCTCGGTACATCAACAGGACTGCTCAATTTTTTTTTACTCTGTCTGTTTTATTGACTGTGTTCTCTATGTTCGACTAGAGCGGGGGGAAAATGATGAATAGCTAGGCTAGCTTGTGGTCATCAGACATGTCATGATCACTAGCTTGGTTATTTGCCAGACCGACGATGCCTGGCATCAAATAAAATCTTGATTGTTTGATTTATTAATTAATGGATGGTCTTTTTTCTTTTTTTACAAGATATCCCTCTGTTTGTGTTTTTTTTTGCCAATGAGTAGCTGTGGGGATCGGTCGAAAAGCTTATCGGCGTGCCGGCTGGCGTATGGGACTTGAGCAAACAATTAATAATTCAATAATTGGAGGCTTTTACCTTGCCAGATTAAAACAGCTCTCCCAAGGACAAATCTAAAACAAGAAAGTGACAAAAAGAGACAGGCTCAGATACATTTGTTCATTACCTTAGCTTTTTTTATGTATATTATTTCTGAATGTTTATGTTTTTATGCAAACATGTGATCAGCTCCCGTGCACTAATGAGCAAGGTCCTTCATCACTGCTTGCAAAATCCTTCATTTTTTTTTTCTTTTCAGAATAAAGTGAACAGCATTACCTTCAAGTTCGGTTCTAACCAGGAAGAGATGCAAAAGCTGAAGCAGGTATGTTACCAGACCAAAGCAGTAACAACTCTTCTTAGCCGCTTGCTCGAGACGGTACCACCGGAAAAAGGCGTATGACATGTCTTAAACTGAATCATAGAGATGTGTTAGCACCAGCTTATATCTCCTTGTTCATACTTTTTTGCAGCGGAGCTGTTAAGGGCTAGTTTCCCCAGGATCGTGTCCCCTGCAAAGAAGTGAAGACGCAAAACTCTGGTTGCCACTGTCGCTCATAGATGGCAGTAGCTGCCCAGAGTGTTGTGTTTGCCGGTTGTCCGCCTGCCGCCGTCACTTATAGGTGGCGCAACCTTTCCAGCCTTTCCACGCTGGCCTGCCGACTTGCGGCCGGCATTGCTTCCTTCCCCACCATAGTACAGCTTTGCTGGTCTTCCTTCTTCAACAAAGTGGAAAGGCTAAAAGTTTTTTTTATTTATTAACACGAAATGTTCTTTGGCTATATGTTCGGCATTTCATGAAGCCTAAAAGTGAAGCCTGGATAAAAGTGTGGCCGTGGGGCTCGATGCGGATTGGTTAGCGAGGATGTGACCAGGGGTGGAGTGAGAAGGCAAGGAGACGAGGTCGAGAAGTGGGAGGGAAGGAGTGGGTTAGAAAGTTCTAGAAGATCACCGGGATTATCATTTCAAGTGTACACATGCTACACGTTAAATTATGTGATGAAGAGTGCCCTGAATGCAGGCGTCTGGCCGAATAGGCTAGACGTGCTGCTAAACGACAATATAAATGTTTGTGCTGCTAGAATGTTTCACGTATGCAACACAGTTGCTTAGCAAATTTTCCATATTTTCTGCCTGCGCATTTAGGTGTCCAGGTTTACAGAAAAACTCGTTAATGTGGAGACGTCCTTTGTACTTCTTAATGAGGCATCAGCAGCTAAGGCTATACTGCACATTTCCGTCCAGCTGTTACGGCAATCTAAAGGTTTCTCAATCTTGTTTATTTATTTATTTACTTATTTGTTTGTTGATGATATCCACCAATGCTTTTTGTTTGGATGAGAGGCAAGAGCTTAGAGCTTCTACCCACACAGAACAGTCCATTCGACCTCGAAAAACAAGAAGGTGCCCGAAACAACGAACCATTGCCGTTTCCCGCACGCCCGCAGCTCGAAGTGGAGAGCCGCTTTGCCGGCTGGCTGAGCTGCATTCTGCCGGAGAACGGCCGACTGCCGGCCGGCGTCGGGGCCACCGGCTGCGTCTGGCGCCTGGAGCTGCGGGGCCCCGACAACACGCTGCGGCTGCGCCAGGTGAAGGTGCTGGGCCACGGGGTTGGTGGAGGACCTGACCCTGAGC
The DNA here is from genome assembly GCF_016920785.2 of Ixodes scapularis. Taxonomy (NCBI): domain Eukaryota; kingdom Metazoa; phylum Arthropoda; class Arachnida; order Ixodida; family Ixodidae; genus Ixodes; species Ixodes scapularis. The sequence continues at coordinate 73,319,888 of NW_024609839.1, read as the reverse complement.
CCCGGGGAGACTGCCGCTCCTTGCGCATCCAGCAGCGCAACTGCGAGGCAGAAACCCTGCGTGTCTTCCGCCTGCTCACCTCCCAGGTGGGCTCCACCACCCATTTCGGTGCCTCGTCTCCCGCGTGGCCTTCCGCATTCCGTTTGGGCCGCAAACTTTCGAGCGTCTGCGCGCGTCTCGAGGATTGCCGGCTCGCTTCTTTTGAGACGTTTAAAGACTGAAATTGGTTTGCACATTTGCATTCGAGCGTGATCGACCGACATACGACGGCTTGTAACCTCTTACGGCAAGAGAACGCAGTGGCAACACTGGACACGCTTGTGTTTCGCGTATATATAAATACAGTCATTACCGGGCTAAGAATTCGGTAAATACTCTGGCCCCCAGTGCAAGCTTTCCGCCTTTGTTGACACTTGCTCACACGTGCAGCCAAAGCCCGACAAAAGGCAACGCGCATGTGCTGGAGGCGGAGCATCCGCTCAGTTCTTAACCTGTCACCAATTATATACTGAAGGTTTTGCTGTATTTGCGGGAGGAAGTTTATGTACTATCTATGAGAAGTGGTTGCTTACGCTTAAACCTTATTTCATGCACATGTACGCTGGTTTTGATTACGTATCCCCCTCCCCTTTTCTAATGCCTTGGGGTGCTGAAGGGTACCTCGAATAAGTAAATAAATTGTCAGGATTATTTGGAGCATGTAGCGAATGAGTGATCTGTAAAATGTATGAGAAGTGTTCCAAGGCTGCAAAATAGGTGGCTCCAGGGTGTTCCCTTGGCACCGTTTGAGTGCACTCGCTAGCACTCAAATATAAACGTGTGACCCAGCCTTGACCATACAGTATGCCTTGTCCCTTTGTGCTCGCTTTCAAATGTTTGGGCGGACTTTCTCCTGCCCAGGTGTTTGGCAAGCTCCTTGGGGGAGAGGGCGAGGAGGAAGAGGCGGCCCAGCCGAGGCAGTCAGCGGCCGAAGAGGCGGTCAGCCCCGAGCGCCCCGAGACCAGCAACGACCTCAAGGAACACATGGTCGGCATCCTATTCAGCCGCAGCAAGCTGACTCACCTGCAGAAGCAGGTAGGCTCACGGTCTGCCCCGAACGATTGCCCCCCGCCCCCTCGGAGCAGTCGACTTGTTCGAGCTGTGCCGACCTACATATATATATATAACTTCGGTTCGTTCTCAGGCATCACTCTGCGGTGATAGGTGTCATGCGGTCATGCGCCGTGAAACTGAGAGGGAGGAGGAGTCAAGAACGTCGGAACGCCGAGTTCTGGTCGAAATGATTAGTGAGTGGCCTCCACTGCACTCGTCGAACGTGTTCGAACGCGAGAACCAAATGCCCGACGCCGGCGTTATGCGTTCTAATACATTCGACGAGTGCAGTAGAGACCTTTAGGTCTACCCATTAATCATTCTAACCAGTGGCCCTAATCTGGACACTTGGCGAAGAAGTCAGCGAGAAATCCGGCGGATTTGATTGTCCGGCACCGTGCTTGACCTTTGTGCCGGCCAGTCAAGGCCACCGAATTTTTCGCCGAGTGTACAGATCAGGACCCCAGAGTTCAAACTTCCGACGTCCCCGCGCCCTCCTGTCTCCTCGTCTATCTCAGTTTCTCGGCACATCGGGGTCTCCCAGCTGCATTCGTGGCATCAGCATTGTGCCATACACTAAACTCTGTTTCGTGTGTGCTTGCGCGTGCGCCACCTTGTGACGCCGGGCAAAATGCGCACACTCGGCTCTTGCAGGCGGCAGTGTTTTCTACTCCTATGGTGGTTGGGGGATGCTGCTACACATTCCTCACTGAGGAGCTCAATTTGCATGTAGTACTGTCAGATGTAAAGCAACCCACCACTCATAATGGTACCTGTCTCGATTTAGTCTTAAGCAGAGATGTTGACTCGTGTGTGTAGTGTGTTCTATTTCCTACATGCTTCAGCGACCACAGGGCTGTGTTGCGTGTGATTGCATATGTAGAGAGTAGATATGAGTAGGCGTGTGTATTACTGCATGCAATAACAGCTGTCGCTGTCACTTCGCACACTGCAACAAAAAAGCTGCAGGTCTTTGTTTTGCGTCAAACATATAGTCTTTGTAAGTGCACCCCTCTCCCCCACGTTGCAGGTGTGCTCACACATTGTGGCCGCTCTGAAGAAAGAGGCGTCGCGCGTCAGGGAGGAGTGGGAGGCCCTGCTTTGCAGCGGAGACGTTCAGGGGTGTGGCACCACTCCCCGTGCGGCACCGGAAGGGGTATCGCTCCGACACCACGCCGGCAGCAGCGGTGCCGCCGCCGCCACAGTGCGCGTGGTGGGCGCGCCCGCCTCCGGTGGAGACACCTACTGCTTCGAGATGCTCTCCATGGTACTGGCACTGAGTGGTTCAGCTGTTGGGAGAGTCCACCTCTCACAGCAGGCCGGACTACTCCGGGACATCTTCAGCCTGCTGCACACGGGCTCAGCACGGGTGCAGAGACAGGTGCGGGCTCTCGGTACACGTGAAACAAGTGGCTGAGTTTTGTGTTCTGCAGATTGGGACGGTGCTCGGCATATGCAAATAGTGCGTTTTGAGTTCAAAGCGAATAGCGGTTTGGATCGAATATTTTAGATTCAAATATTGAATAGTTTCTTCGAGCCCTTTACTACTATTCCACCATCCCGCTTTAAAGGTGTGCTTTCCACCTAAGCACGCAACTGTGATATTCACACTTTTCGAAGCGTTGATCGCGGCTGGTTAGCACCGCTGGGCGCACTTCTTATCGAGCACCTGTGCACTGCGGAAAAGTAACACCCACGGAGGTCACTTCTGCGGGTGTTGCTTCTCCGCAACGCACCTGTGCTGCAGTGTTGCTAAAACCAAAATGTAAACGAAAAAAAAAAACAAAAAAAAACTCGCCACTTAAGGGGTGTGATATGGTAATAATAATGATACTTTATTCCCATTACTGGTAGTTAATGCCAAGGAGCATTCACAATTTTCGCAAAGGTGGTTGTAGAGGGTCGTCGACGCACGTATTTGCAGGTGAGCGCTCTGCTCAGGCGCATCCTGCCCGAGGTGCCACCGCCAGTGCTGGCCACCATCTTGGGTGTCCCGGGACTCCCGCCCAGCGAATATGGGGTGCCGCCCGCCACCCCGGACGGCGATACCGCCGGGGCCACCGAACTTGGCGGTGCTGGCGCGTCTCCGCTGGACATGCATCGCGCCGGACTGCTGGACGTCTTGTTGGCATGTGTGGCCAAGGCCCTGACGGTGCAGGCCAAGGCCAAGGGTGGCCGGGGTGCCGCGACCACCTTGGCCACTTCAATCCACCCTAGGGACCCCCTTGGCGCCCGCTGGTGGCTCAGGGGCTCGGTGTCCCGGAAGCTGGCGCAGGGGATTGTGGCGCTTCTCAGGGACATGGCTGCCGTAAGCGACGACTGCCATGTTTGTTGCCTTTTGGGGTTGCCATCGGGATTTGTGTGTCCTTCATGAGCATCATAAACAAACTACTCTTTGATATCACATTGTCTTGAGATTATTAAAAGAAAAAGAAAAAAACAGCTAGAGGAATTAAATATATTGCTTTAACGAAACCTGGTTAGCACTTCACTGAAGCTGCGGACCAGCCTTGCAGTCTCGTTTGCTTTTTAGCTACGGTTACTCGTGGTATTTTCTAGTCGGCTCAGGGCCTAATGCACCCTAGTGTGTGCATGATTGTTAACAAAGTCTATAGGCTTATGCACTGCATGAATTTTGCAATGCTGAAAAGGGCAGGTGTTCCTCGATATCAAGAAGCTTGAGGAGGACTCCTGTTCTAGAGAGATGAAGATAAAATGTAAGACACTGTCGCCAACTGAAATGATTGCATGGCTTGAAGGCTGTATCTTTTAGTTCATTGTGCACTGTTAAGAATGATATGTGTTTATTGGGGAGATTGGGAGGAAAGCTGACCTTTGGCTAAGAAGCTAAAGGCCCGTTCACACTCTTGCGACCGAGTACGACTGAGAGAGACGAGATCTCTTACAACTTCTTAAATGTTTCTAGAATGAGGGAACACACTGACATTGTGGCGCCATCTATGCGGTGACCCTAGAACTGCATTTCACAAAAGCGAAGGTTTTGCGGGATTTCCGAGGTCAAATGTGCGTAATACCCATAAAAGGCTTGTTTATAACATTGACAAAAGCTTTTCGAGCCAAAAAAGAAAGGATATTGCGCGAGAAATAAAAAAAAATATGCCGGACCGCCGAGTTTACACTGCTTCCCAATAGATGGCGCCAGTGTGTTCTCTGGTTTAAGAAGTTTTAAGGAACCCAGGTTTAAGAGGTCGCAAGCAGCCGCAAGAGTGTGAACGGGCCTTAAGTTTAACTTTCTTAAAGGAGCTAGTATAAATAATAGGGAAAACATAAAACACGAGGACGTCTTGTCTGTCCTTGTGTCTTATGTTCTTCCGAATATTTATATTATTCTTACCAGCATGCTCTCCATTCCAAGCAGCTAAAATATGCCTCTTAACAATATGTAATCCAAAATGTTCCTCTTTCAGCTTTGTGTCCTTTTTTTAGCCAGTAACATTGAGGCTTTTCAATACGTTCTGAATTCGTTTTTCTGTGTGGATTGTTCTGCAGGGAAAGCTGACAGAACCATGGGCCAGGGTGACCAAAGGTGCCATCGCGGAGAACATTCTCAACTTCACCAAGATCGACGAGAAGTACAGGACTCCCACTGAGTGCCTCAAGACACCTACGGTGAGCGATCTGAACCCTTAAGCTCTCTTATTACAGCCTATAAACACTTTGTAAAAGCTAGTCAAGAAACATTGAAGGTCGCCGTGCATTGGAAATAACTTTCAGCGCGAAGCGTGTGATGAGATCCGGATTCATGTCAAACGCTGTTGCAGCGCTTGTGTCTGCAACATGTTCAGCGTGCCCATCTATACACCATTTTACCTTACAATGAACCGCAGCAGACACATCGAGCCATCAAAGCCAATTCAGTGCCACGCAAGTGTCACATGACCTTCTGGATAGGTGCAGTGACGCATGGGGCACGCAGTCATGCAAAAAACATTCACAACGCTGGATTGACGGGGACGGTGCATAGCTCCTGCAGCAGTCCATCATAATGTAGAAGGGAGTATAAAATATGTAAGGGTCCGTGACTAAAGGACACCTCGGATGACGTCGGAAAGGCTGCCTTAATCGCATCATCCATCTGGTTTGTTTTCTTAAACAGTTCACGTGTATGCCTTCGGCTCGTGTGATTTCGTTGCGGGGTTCGTTATTGAAAACAATGATACTTAGTGTTGAGTGGGTGACATGTGGAACAGCCAAATTGGTCGACTCACAGTCGTAAGTTTGAAGTTTGCAGTCGACGTCACCGCTCACTGGAACATCGATGACATCGTCACTGATGAGAGTTGGACTACCGTAATATCCCGAGTCATCGCCCACTCCCCTGCTGCCTGAAATTCATAAAAAAAGTCGGGTGCGCCATGTCTCGGTGGGTGAGCACAAAAAGTTGAAAAAAACGCCCCTTTTTCTGTGTGTGCGTATCTAGCATGGCTGCACAAGAGATACATTAAACTCAAAACTCGAATTAGTTTCATTGTTTTATGCAAAAAATGCTCATGAAAGAATGTATTACTATTGTGAAGTCCATTGCTTACATACGCGCTATGAACACCTCCGATCAGCATACAGCGCGAAAAAGCATGTTTCTAACACCATTATGTTCTCCTCGTTAGTGAAAAAAAAAAAAAAAAAAATTAAGTCCACAAGAAAACAGAAAAACCAACCAGGCGCAGCGAGTGAGCGGGCAGATGAAAGAAGCAACGAAGAGCGATGCTGGGGGAGCAGGAAAGCCAGCAATCACGTTGGCAAATACTTTGGCATCGGGCCAAGTCGGGCGCCTTGTCAATCGCGAGTTCTTGCTCAAATTTCTTGTTTAGTGCATACATGTGTGCGTCCGTGCACAATGTTTTATTAGCGTGGGTTAAGGCGACGTTGATGCGTGGCGTGGACGAACACGGCGCTCGAAATATAATGCTCTACAAACGTCTGTGTGCGGCGTTCCCGCAAATTTTTATTTACCCGTTGGCTTTGTCTTGAACATTGCACAACCGCTGTCACGATGTGTTGGGAGAATGAGTGGGTTCGCGGTGACTTTACATCAGTGGAAACAGACTTTGACCTTGTTATGTCTATCGTTTTCCTTTCACACGGAGGCACTACGACTTCGGGGTTGCTCGCGGAGGAAATGCGTAAAGAAAGAGGAGTGTCTTTCCTTTCTTCGTTTCACTTTGTCACGGACGTCCTCCAACTGTAAGGTCTGCGGCCACATCATTCGGGTAGGATGAATGTTTGCGGATCGCAGAGTGCGCGTTGGGGCATTTGTAGGAGTGGGAATTTGGTTAGCCCCGTTAATTGGAACTTGTTTCTTTTTGGTTCTGAATGTTGAATGTCCTTTTCACTGTGTTTTTGGTTCTCGTTGTCTTTGTTGAGCACGTCTGTGTATTTGCGTGTGCAGCTTTGGCTAGCGCTGGCTTCGCTGTGCGTGCTTGACCAAGAGCACGTGGACCGGCTCTCCTCCGGCCAGTGGGTCAAAGGCCGCGGCGATGGGCTCCAAGTGCCTCCGCGGGTGAGTGGGTTTGTCCGACTCTAAATATCGGTATACCATATTTTTTTGTCTATAAGTGTATAACATAACGGGTGCAAGTTACTGTAAGTATATGAATCCCGCCCCTCTATGAATGGTCGTTTTCACAGAAAAATTTGTATATATATGTCGCACCTTTGTGTAACTGTCCCATATAGTCGTGAAGCGCCGCGAAGGATGGCACGCAGTGTCGTAGCAGCCACAGACCTATGCCCCTATGTTTCGAACCAGCTTCAGATCTCCAGCAGAGCCGGCCATCGGCAGGTGCCCTGCCGTTCCTTCCTTGTCATAAATGCCTGTATGGCGTACAATATTCAGTCAATGTTCGTACTTATAAAAAAAAAATGCTTCTAAGTTGCACTGTTGTATGGGACGAATTGTTGGAAATGGGGGAAAAAAATCTCCACTCGTGAACTGGAGAACATGGTACATTGTGATAAGTTCCCGAACATCTTTGTAACATTGCGACACTCTTGTCTCGCTTCCAGCCGACATGCGACAACCACGACGACGGGGAGACGCCGGCCATCATCCTCTGCAACGTGTGTGGCAACGTCTGCGCTGACTGCGATCGGTTCCTCCACTTGCACCGACGCACCAAGACACACCAAAGACAGGTTCGTTGGGCATCCGCCTCTGAGACGAGTTCTCGGAGGATTGAGAGCGCATCGTGATGGATGAAAATCTTAAACGTACTGTCAAACACAACTAAGGTGCTCTTGGCAGGTTTTTAACAAGGACCACTTTCTGTTGTAAATTTGCGGTGATATATTTTCCTGCTAAATATGACGGGCAAGTAGCGACGTCGTGTCACGTGACACTGTGAGGTTGTGTGGAATCATGACGTCACATGGCACTGTGAGGTCATGTCACATGACATGACATGACATCATTTAGTCACATGAAATTGTGACATCACATGACATTATGACATCATGAAGTCAGATGACATTGTGACATCACATGACATCATGAATTCACATGACATTGTGACATGTGACATTCTTACATCACATAACACTGACGTCACGCGATATTATGACGTCATATGTCATGCGGTGCGACGAACAGCAACGCGAGCAAGCAGGGTGCATTGAGGGTTCCCAAATGAAGTCGTCGCTTTAAAACGTTGTCCCCAGGTCTTCAAGGAGGAGGAAGAGGCCATCAAGGTGGACCTGCACGAGGGCTGTGGCCGCACCAAACTCTTCTGGGTGATGGCCCTGGCCGACTCCAAGACCCTCAAGGCCATGGTGGAGTTCCGAGAGGCCACCAGGGGTTGGTGCCTTTCTGCTCCTGGTGTCTTGAAGCACGACCAATAGACCTTTCTGGAAAATTCCAGGAAACCTCACGGCGAGGCGAACCGTAGGGCTGTGCCGACTCGGGCGCTTCACATGTTCTCGAAGTGGCACGATTGATTCTCTCTTATCATTAGGAACTCAGAACACGCATACAATAAAGCAAACAGAAAAGGGGGTCATCACATACTTTGTTTTGCTTTCCTTCTGCCTTTTCTGTGTTATGAAATCGCAAAGTGTTAAACCCACGTCAACTTCTTCGATCTCTGAATAATCTCGTACATCAAAACGTCACAATGCGTCAAGCAGACGGTGAGGGTGCCACATTTCTCCTGAAGGGCCTATTGGAGAATAACAAGCATGACAGCTCACGAGAAAGCAATTTTTTTGCGGACTGACAAGAACGGGTGATACGAGATCTTATAGTTCTCACATCTAGATCCTTAAATTTGCCATTGTCAGCTGTGGGGTTCAATGTCTGTCATGTCCGTTTTAAGTTAAACTTGCCCTTTGTATAGACTGCAATCAGTGTTAGCCGGCTTGTCTCAAAATAAATTATGAAATGGATGGGTTGTGTCTAGGTTCTGAAAGGTGAGGTTTCCTGTTTCCTGGGAACGTATTGTGTGCACAACGGTTTGCAACCTTATTGGCTTGTTCACAACAATTCCCTGTTCTGTTACCATTTTACAAAGTTTATGCTTTGAAACCCAATGTAAGTATTCGATTACCCAGAATCAAGCATACTAGATTCAGCTCTACTTGCTCAAAGAATGCGTTTGTCGCTACAAGCCGAGTAAAGTGAGCGGCCCTTTAAACGAGCGGGGCCCACTGTTTTGCAGGCAAGTCGGCATCGGCGTCGACGGGTGGCGTCTGTCGGTTCTGCGGCGCTCCGGGGGCCACCGGCCTCCTTTCTTCTGGGAACGTCTGCTCGGACTGTCGGGTGAGTTTGCGGACAACAACATCTGGGCTAGAGACCACATCATTGGGCTACGGTTCAGTTGCTCCTGATACAGCAGTCCGACACCGTAGTAATCAAGTTCACCACATTCTTTTAGTGGTTTCGAGATGGCGGTTGGAGGTCTTCGTTGAACGCCAGTAGTTTACATGTTTCCCAAAGTACAATTTGAGTGGAATGATGCAAAATAGGAGCCATAAAAAGAAATTGTGTTTGTGGCTGTTTTTGAAGTTGTTGTTTTTTTTTTCGTTCCGCGATTGAAATGATTAGCATCGGCTCTTTTTGGGTTGTGAACGTGGTCCCAGCCTGTCTCGACTTGACTTCTTCACTACTACTGCGCAGTTTAATAGACGGCACTTAGCCTCACATGCTGTCGTTAATTAACTGAAGAGGCTGCTCTTCAAATGTCTAGTTTCATTCTTTGCTCCACGATTGTCGGAACAACCAGCTAAGCACGGTCCCAATTAGATAGCTACACCGACTTCGGAAGGTTCTTCGCCATAGTAATTGGTTAAGGATGGAAAGAAAGGGGCCTTGTAGGGTTCTTTCTTTCACGACAACGGCCGTTCTAGGTTTCGCAACGGATCCCCCGTGCGTCTCGTGTATGTATGTCATGGCTTGCTAAATATGGTGGGAACGTTTTGTCACTTTACATCGACATCAGGATTTTCTTGCTAAACCTGGCGTAGAAATTTCTGCACCACATTTAGTGGGGGAAATTTCTCCGCCAAACTTTACTGGAATCTAGCGTCGGGCGACGCATCATGTGGCACTATGTGATGTTGTGGCGCTGTGTGAACACCTTTGAAGTGCGTCGGTGTGACTGCGCACAGCTGTGGCAGTCGCCGCAGTTTGTCCACAGACGCGAGGAGGAACGGGGAATTTTGTTCTTTCGACAGGATCATGCGGCAAACGCCTGCTCCAAGACGCACCTGTGCGGCCACCTGTGCAACGGCATTCGGGGCGAGGCGTCCTGCCTGCCCTGCCTCCACGGCTGCAGCACGGCCAGGGGTCTACGGCAGGACGCGGACGACATGTGCATGATCTGCTTCTCGGAGGCGCTCTCCTGCGCCCCGGCCATTCAGGTGGGTGGGATTTGTACAGTTTGGAGGTCAATGATCGAGTTATCAATCGTGGTAAGGGGCTACACTAAAAGCTTGCAGTGGAAATAGGTAATTAAAAGTTAAGAAGCTTTTTTTAAGTTAGTTTTTGGCGTCAATTTGAACGTTCTCAACTAAACATATTTTTTTAATGAGCATGAGACTGAGCGCAAAGCAGCGAGTAAATTTTTCAAAAATCATTTAGATAGTTTTTAATCATAGAAATACGATAGAACTGAAAACGGAATTAACCTGCAACTTGACTGGTCCGCCATCTTGTTGCGACCTCAGATGTTGTACAAACATGAGCACATGGGCAGCTTGAGCCTGCTTCACCAAGCGTCAGAAGCAGTCGGAAGGTCGTCGCGGTTGTCTGTGGAAAGCTCATAAAGCTCGTTTTAGCTCGTCTTAGTCAAGCAATGACCAGCAAAATTTTTTTTTTTTTTTTAGGATTTTTAACACAAGATTTTAGACGACTCGCTGTCCGCGTTCGATTTGTAGGCATTGCCTTCGAGGGGACCTCCCGTGGGGGCTGCATTCGCGATCCGCCAATATTTACAGACAGATGCCGCTTTGAAGCAGAATGGCATGGAAGGCTTTAGCTGCTAGCGAGGTGTGAACTGTTTTCTAGCTTGACGCAAATGCTAGGAGCCAGCGTTTGCGTCGGACCGCGCGGACCCACTTCCGTCGCAGGGACTTCTAGGTAGGAAACCAATCAGACGTCTCTCTGCTGCATTTCTTTGCAGCGTTATTGCACCCCACACTGTTCCAGCTGTGAATTTGAAAAGGATGATGCACGTTACAATGAAATAGAGCCCCTCCCCTAGGAAGTTGGTCAGTCTCTAAGTAGTGTATGCTGAGGCGTAACAACGTAAGACGAAAACTATCTGCCTTCTTGACGGGCACTTGTATACCAACTGTGCTAGGGTCATGTAACCCTTTGCTTTGTAGTAGTAACGCAGTTTGTGCTGTTCTGTTCCGAACTCTCGCAGCTGTCTTGCGGCCACGTGTTCCACTACCACTGCTGCAAGACCGTGCTCTCTCGGAGTTGGTCAGGACCCCGAATCACCTTCAGCTTCTCTCTTTGCCCCATCTGCAAGGTGAGCGGACTTTTCCTCTCATCTCGTTCGCGGCACACAGTCTGGCACTGTGAAACCAGTGCTAGACTTTGAGCGTGTTAAAAAGGAAAAATGTTATGGTGGAATGAGATTAAGGAGAGGTATTGGGACAGTGTTTGTGTTATTCATACCCCTTCCACTAGGTCAAGGATTGTAACATATGATGGACCCGGTTGTTTCGCATTTGTTAGGCTGGACACTCGCTTGCCAAAATCCGGCTCGACGTCAATTCGCCCCAACTTCTCGGTAAACACCGAAAACCAAAAGCCCTAGGGATCTGTCTGTCGCTTTGCGGCAACTCTCGTCGAGCTCGGGTATTTCCGACCCGGGGCGGGTCGGGGATCCGCCTACGACGACGTTGCGCATTATTTGTCTCCAGGTTGGTACTGCAGTAAAACCTCATTATAACAAAGTTGAAGGAGCGATCGTAATTATTTTGTTATAACCATTAGTTTGTTATAGCCAATGTCCATTTCTTCCCTATTAGCAAGCAAGGGGAATTAGGATTGCTTTGTTATATCCATTATAGTTTGTTATATCCCATTTTGTTATAACGAGGTTTTACTGTGGTAGCAGACTAACGACAGCACTAAGAAATGACCCGCACTGCCTCACACCGTTTACGTCCGCAACTCCAGGCCCCGATGGAACACGGCATCCTGAGAGATCTCCTGGAGCCGATCCGTGCCCTGTTCGAGGACGTCCAGCGCAAGGCGCTCATGAGGCTAGAGTACGAAGGGCTGCACCGGGCGGAGGCCATCACCGCTCCAGGCGCACGCTTCCACGGCGACCCCGCCGGCTTCGCCATGGAGCGGTACGCCTACTACGTCTGCTTCAAGTGCAAGAAGGTATGGCGATTTCTTTTGCCCAGGTTCCAACGAACGGCCGAACGTGCGATCCGGTCGCGCCGACGAATCCCGCGCTACGTAGAACGCGTTCTTGGTCTCTCGCAAATATTGGTGCGGTCGTTCGTGTATCGCAACTTCTGACGGGAACGCCATTGGTTGTTGGTATGGTCGTGCGATTGCTTCCACCAGCCAATGGGAGTGAGGAAAAGGGTCCAGATTTGGCGAGCAATCGCGGACGAGCGTAAAGGCCCGTTCACACTCTTGCGACCGAGTACGACTGAGAGAGATGAGGATCTCTTAAAACTTCTTAATTGTTTTTAGAATGAGGGAACACACTGGTATTGTGGCGCCATCTATGCGGTGACCCTGGAACTGCATTTCACAAGAGCGAAGGTTTTGCGGGATTTCCGAGGTCAAATGTGCGTAATAACCATAGAAAGGCTCGTTTATAACATTGACAAAAGTTTTTCGAGCCAAGAAAGAAAGGATAATGCGCGAGAAATAAAAAAAATATGCCGGACCGCCGAGTTTACACTGCTTCCCAATAGATGGCGCCAGTGTGTTCTCTGGTTTAAGAAGTTTTAAGGAACCTAGGTTTAAGAGGTCGCAAGAGTGTGAACGGGCCTTAAGTGTTAACGTGGAATGTGTTTTACGAGCCCTTTTCTAAGAGACATCGCATTTTAGGATAAAAATATGACACTTTGTGCAGTAAATAGAAACAAAGTATAGTGATGGGCACTATTAGGAAAGCAAAGTGAAAAATTATTCCAACAGTAAGTTTTTTAGGGCAGTGGGAAAGAAGAAAAGTGCTGCGGAGATGACATCAGTTGGTAAGTTGTTCCATTCGTGTATTGTTTGTGGAAAAAAAAAGAGTGCTTAAATATGTTAATTCTGCATCTGTATTCACATACTTAACTAATGATCTGTATGCGGCGACACATGACTAGGTTCTTCAAAATAACGTAATTTCTCGATGCCTGTTTTATGGTTTAGTATGGTGAAAAATAAAGTGGGCCTAAAGTACCTTGGTCTGTCCTCGAACAGTGGCCATCCCAGGTTGCAGCGTACTTCAGATGATCTTTTGAAGAAATCATAATTGCCGGAGACAAGCCAAGCTGCCCGTTTCGGAGTATGTTTGAGCTGTTTAATGGTGTGGGATATATGCAAACCTTATGCGGCACATGCATATTGCAAAATGGGACGTACATTCGATATGTACAACGTTTCTTTAAGATTAGTAGGTGCCTGACCAAAGTTGCGTTTGAGAAAGTTTAATGTGCAGCTGGCCTTAGTTGACAAATAATAAACATAAGCATTCCATGGCAAGTTACTAGAAAATAAAACTCCTAAATGCTTATATGCAGGTACAACAGTCAAACTCGTGCCACCTAGGAAATATTCTGTAGCCAGAGGTTCTCTTTTGTTAGAAAATCTGACTAGTATGTCACATTTGTTTTAATTCAAGGTCATAGACACTATGACATCACAGAATGGAGATCATCTTGCAGTGTTTGAGAATCCGCCTCACACATGCCATCACCGTATATACAACAATCATTAGCATACAGTCAGACGTGGCTAAAAGGATTACCAGCAAGATCTTATATGTACACTACAAAAAAGAAGGGGGCCCAACACCGACCCTTGCGGAACACCTGATAAAACACTAACATTTGTGGCGCTCACACCGTCTAAAACCACGCATTGCTTTCAACAAGATAAGCCTCAAGTCGGGGTAAAAGTTAATCCGAAATCTTAACAGCTGCCATCTTTTGTAATAACAAAGTATGAGATACTGAGTCAAAAGCCTTCCGAAAGTCCAAAGAAGACACATTCAACTTGGAAATCATTGTTAATTGAAAAAGAGAGATCATGGGTGAATTCTACTGATCGTGTATCGCAAGAGAAACCCACTCTGAAATCATACCGCATAGGGGAAAAGAATGCATTATTCTGTAGATGATTGATTCAATTCGAGCAAATGATCTACTCTAGCATTTTACAAGGAACACTCGTTAAAGAGATAGGCATATAGTTTCATGTTGGTTTTATCTCCACTTTCATGTACTAGGACCATGTTGGCACTTTTCCAGTCAAGAGGGAGTTTGCTCTGTTCAAAAGACTCTTTAAACACGGTTAGGAAAGGGGAAATAGAAACAACCCAGTATTTCAGAATAAAGTTGGAAATACAATCTGGGCCTGGGGCACTGCTTACTTTGATTTTTTGTAATAATGACGTAATGCCACTCTCAGAGAAGTCTATGTTATTCATTTGCTTAACTATGTTTGAGGTCGGTAATCTATTTACCGGGTTGACCGGCTGAGTAAAAACTGGAAGTACAGATTAAAGGTTTTGGCCTTGCTCTTTAGGTCTGTTTCATAACTGACACCATCTATGAAATCGGGGATAGCGAGGCTAGGAGTTTTCTTGTTTTCGACATATTTCCAGACCTCTTTAGGATTCCTTTTCAGTTTGTCGGGTAAAGTGTCTAGATATTTATTTTGTGTCCTGCACATTACGTTCGTTATGATTTTGCCTAACTCCTTCATTTTGGAATATAATCTAGGTTCTTGTGAACGACCATACCTACTGACCGAACGATCCTTTTGGTTTATCAAAGTTTGAATTTCCCTGTTCATTCACGGCTTATCATTCCTTCTCTTTCCTGATATGATGCACGATAAACGTATGTCTGTGTCAAAGACAACAATTTTTTTTTAAGTAAATTCCAGGTAGAATTTATATTCAAGTTTGAACTATGCGATTGGAATACAGGGAAAAACTAATCCAGTTCTCGGGATAGCAGGACAAAGTCGCCTCTTTCATAAAAAGGTTTTTATGAGTAATGTTTTTTTTTATCACACTTTTACGGAGAGGGAAGGGGGGAAAGGGGGGGGGGGGGGGGGGGGGGGCAAGCCAGTTCAGAAACATATTCTATGTTAAATTTAATAGAGAGGGGTTATATCACTGCCAGTGGGGCCACATTTAACAAACAAGAAGTCAATGCATGCGCCACTAAAGAAGTGGGCGTGCAGCGGTGTGGAAGTCTTTTCATGTGTACATACAAGCTGTTTATTTGCATGTATGTTCATCAACAATGTGCAATATGTGTCATTGTTCTGGCACAGTGTAAAGGTTTGTATCTCTTGTCTCCAGGCGTACTACGGTGGTGAGGTGAGGTGCGACGTGGAGGCCGGTCCCGTCGACGACTACGACCCCGCGGAGCTGGTTTGTGGTGCCTGCTCAGACATCTCAAGGGCTCAGGTATTTTTTTTTCTTGTCATTCGTTAATCATTCTTGACTTTGTTTTTATGTATCCTTCAGTTTGCACATGTGCCAGGGGAAAACTTTTTTTTTTTTGTATTTACGATAATTGAATGAAATGTTTACAGTTTATAGCGCCTGATCTCCTTTCTTGCAAATCTAGCATTAGATTTCTTATAGCTTGTTTTTTTTTATGTACTGGATGCTATGGACATGTAGAAAAAAGTCATGTTCTTGCACACACTTAAAAGAGCCCAGAAAAATAAACTGTAATTTACTCCTTTTAAATTGCTGAATGCAATTAACAACAAAATAATGTGTGCTAGAGACCTATTATTTTAAAATAATTGAAAATCGCAAAAATGCTTTTTTTGAGAGGTTAACAAAAGTTTTTTAGATTTTTTAATTTTTCATAAATATAAAAAATGGTGGTCATTCCATCCAAACTTTGATAGTTGCATTCAACATATCCTAAATTATATGTATGTCAAATGTGGTTGTGATAGGACAATATTAAGAACAAAAATTCTTGTGTGCAAGCTGTGACAATGCCTCAAAATTACATAAAAAGAAAAGTGGTCGCATCTCCACGTGATGAATGATGTTGATTGGGGCGAAGCTCTGGTGGTGCTGGTGATACTGATTTTATTGTTCATAGGTAGTGCTGATGCTGCTGACTTTTTTTTTATTGCTCATAGGTACTGCTGAGTTCCGGGTTGCGTTTTGACTTCATTATTACTGCTTTATGGTCGGTGAAATGCAGAGCCAGTGGTTCTTTTAGCGGCTTGGATCCGCTAGAAGCCGTGGTAACGCATCTCCATCACTTAAGTCAACGGTCCATGTCAGAAAGAGAATCTGTTGTATGGATCGTGGTTATATACGCAGTTAAGCATTTGACCACAGCACCCTCTCGTCTATAAACGTTGAGCCAATGCATGCAAAGTTGAACGCGATTATATACGCATTTGACCGCAGCGCCCTCTCCTGTATAGACAATGAGCGGCTACATGCAACGTTGGAGTGAAGCGTAGTGGTTAAGACGTCTGCCTCGTAAGCAAGTGGTCCTGAGTTCGAACCCCCGTGCGGGCGTATGTTTTTTTGTTTTTTTTAAAACTGGGCCAATCCCGGAGGCAGTGCAATCGATGTTAGAACGGACGCCAGGCAAGGCTAAACCCTAAGGAGCTTCACCCCTAAAAAATGTGTTTGAGTGTTACCTTACAGATGCGTGGCAACACTTTTTCGTAACGTGGAAAATAACTTTTCTTGAGAAAAGTGCGCGAGAAATTGAAGCTACAGAAGGCTGCAATGGAGAGGAGATGTCTAGGCCTACTTCTCAACATGAATGGGATGGCGGGCGACGCCACAATTTGTAGAACCACGCGCACAAAAATGACAACAGTTTATGCCATCCAGCACTTGTGTTGTCTGCACCTTTCGTGTCTTTGCTATTTGTGCACCATTTCCAGCCATATTGTGAACCAACTCGCCTGCATCACCATTGTTATAACTGGCTTCGTTAAAATCGGTCTCAACAGTATACATTTTTTTGTTTTTTGTATTGGTTCACGAAGGACGTGTTTCAAGGCATCCTGGATTTGCCCCCGAGAAATATGCCGACCGTGCGAACGCTCATTGACTCCTTCGGTGCAGATGTGCCCCAAGCATGGGACGGACTTCCTGGAGTACAAGTGCCGCTACTGCTGCTCCGTGGCAGTCTTCTTCTGCTTCGGAACGACGCACTTCTGCAACGCCTGCCACGACGACTTCCAGCGGGTTGCCAACCTGCCCAAGCAGCAGCTCCCTCGCTGCCCCGCCGGTGGGTCGACCACGCATTCCGTTATCACTATGTAGCCAATGAGATTTCAGCGTTAGTCGACAGAAACGCTGAAGAACGAATCGCAAAGAGAGATGAGCGACCCCAATAAGCCACGTCTGGCATTCCTTAGGCTGCATTTGATTATAGGTGCACGTGTCGAGATCCCCCTGAACAGAGTTCGAGGGACCCAAAGAAACATTTTGCTTCAGTGAAAGTTCACTGAAGCAAAGCCTCAAGAAATTTGAGTGTAAGTGCACCATTTAAAGGGACACTGACAGGGTATTTATGCTCGCCAAGGTTTTTATTTGTACATGACATATGAAAGCCCAACTACCCATAACACAATTTCCTGCTCGAAATTCGTTTTCTTTCCGCCTGAAAACCGCTGATTGAGAACTGGTCGGTTTGAGTTGCGCTCACTCTTTTCTCTGTGGTCACGTGCCGTTTTTTATGATTATTTTTGATGGTTGTGTCTAAACCAAAGTCATGGGTCATTTTAGGCACACACTCATGCCAAAAATAGACAGAAAATATTATACCCATTTTTTGTGGCTGATTGCCTCAAGCATGGGGCAATCAGCATCTAATTGAATATGTTGATTGAAAAAAAAAAAAAAAAAAGTTGCACAGTTGCATGATTTTTGGTAACTGTCTCCTCCTCTATATTTCTTCTTCCTCCCCAGTCATTTCGGTTTCGAGCACTTGCGTTGCACTGTAGCAAAATATTGATTGAGTAGTTTTCTGACACCATTATAAATCGCCTGGCAAAAAATAAAACAAAATTTTGGAGGGTGTCAGTGTCCCTTTGAAGACACCTTTGTCAGAAGTGTAATTGCACTCCCTTCGTTTTTTTTTTTTTTTTATGTGAACTTTTTTTTGTGCTTGATTATGGTACTTGGGAACACCCTGTTTGCGAACATTTTGAATTTTTGTATATGTAGTATACATTTTAAATTTGATAAATTAAAAAAAAATTATACAGTAGTACATTTAGATTTTCAAACACGATTATGAATGTTTACACAGTATAAAAAGAGCAAGCGCCTGCCTCAATCAGCTTTGTAGCGCTGTTACGCAAAGAAGTGACGCAAATGTTGGCATACCCCTGTGGGCCTCTGGTACGAAACGGTGGGTCGTCTTTCCGGCATGCTTCGAGCGTTAGTTTCTAGAGTAAGATTTGGCAATGGATGGCTCGAAGCCCCTGCCCAATCCAGGATTTCTAAGAACTGGGCTAGCCTTGGACATTGACTGCTTCCAATATCGTAACAGAAACATGTGCCCTAAATCCTCTAATTAAAATGTTAATTAGTAAATTCGAGTTAATTGTGTATCTTTTAGATGCATTATCTCTTTAACATTGTGTCTGCCTGGACGTATAACTTATCGGCACAAACTGCAATGCTGTAGGTTTTACTTTTCTTGATTTTTTTACAAAACTGTGTAAAAGAATAAATAAAAGCACCCGTGTATGCTTCGCAAGGTCACTTTCCCCGCAAGCATCGTAGTCGAATTTGGCGCACGTGACCCCGTCTTTGCCAATGAGGAGTTGGTGGCAAAAAGAAAAGCAAGGCGAGACTCCGCCACTTAGTTACCTTCATCGTCACTTGCAGGTCCCAAGGCCAAGCAACTAGAAGGCGAGGAGTGCCCTCTTCACATCAAGCATCCGCCTACGGGGGAGGAGTTTGCACTGGGCTGTGGAGTCTGTCGAAACGCGCACACCTTCTGAGCGCCGCTTCAAGATGTGTTCCCCCCCCCTCTGGTCATGTATCATATTTGAATACAAGTTTAGGCACTGTGTTGACTTGGTCGCTTCTCCCTTATTCGGAGCCTGCAAGGTGGCTTCTGCGGTGGATGCAACACAGGTAGGTGCGGGATGGCCATAGCCTGCTGCAGGTGCAGTCCCGCCGTTTATATTGTTTTGCTTCGTTTCTTTTGACGGTAAATTAATGTTGAATCAAAGAGCTGTCATTTAACTTCATTTTTGTAAAATTAGTACATTCATTATTAGTTGTTAGTTTATTGTTGAGCTTTTAGTTGACTGCACAGTCTCGGAGATTAAACTTTTGTATCTTTTTTATTTAGGACGTTTTAACGTTTACTATAATTTATGCGAGTGGTCTGTCAGATAGAATGAATTTAAAAAAAAAAAGGTAAGCAATGAGTTTGACAGATACTGTATAGTGTTTTAAAATAAAAAGAGAAAGCTTAAAGTGGTATTATTTCCTCATACCATAAAACCTCAATCGCATCAGCTAAGGAAAATTATGAGACATGAAATTGTAAAGTATCTTTCAATATTATATTTTTCAACACTTTCATATCGACAGATTACATGTCAAGCGTAACCTGTTGATGTGTGTGTGGCGACAAAGCCAACTTAAACGTAAAAGGCGAAAAAATTGTACTGTTTTGTACTAAGCACTTTATTCTGCGAGCATTGTGCGGATGAGCCTTGGCTGCTGTGTAAAGAAGAGTTCCCCTACTGTAAAACAATTTTCAAACACATTGTGTCCCTTTGGTGTGGGTGTAAGCCTCCTCATCCTATCCTCGTTTTCTTTTTCGGCGGATCAATGGAGGCAGTCAGTCATCAGGAGACGGCGAAAACCGGGCAACTTGAACATGAGATCCGCATGAAACTAAAAACAAACAAACAAAACAATACCACGATCACTCCCCTCCCTTCCACCTTCCAAAAAAAAAACGTAGAAAGGTCGTTTGAGCTGCCTTCGTGCAGGTGAGCTGTACGGTCAGGTAAACATTTGATGGAGGAATAATCGTCGCAAAATGTTGGGTAATTACAAAAGCAGTTGACGATTTAAATATTCCTTAAATCGTATTATGTCGCATTTGCAGTACTGACATTAATTACTATTAGAGACCGAACAAATTATAAAGGGGTGATGCAACAACTTTTCTACTTTGAGCAAACACCGCTTAGAAGGAATCCCCGACGTTAATGACTTATGAAGCACGTTCGATTTTCACCACATGTAATAGAAGTTGCGGAAAAAAAGAAAAATAGCAGCTTGCTCCCCCTCAACTCGCAGCCAGAAGAAGTGGCCACATGATCTGGAGCCGATTAGTAGAACCTTGTGTTCCTGGTTCATACGATTTCCCGGTCAATTTGCATTGTTAATGCCAATCATGTGTCTGGTGTGATCAAGAAGTTCTCGGACGGCCGTACAGCAAGAGACTACCGCATGAAACGCACTAAGTTTGCATCGTTGATAAAGAATGTACTCTATCTGCATTTCAAGAGTGACCTTGCTGCAGACATTGGAGAGAGAAGGTTCAGCATCATCATCAATGAATCCGCTGACGTCAGTGTGACCAAACTTTTGTCTATGGCAATCATTTACTACAGCACAGCGAAAACAAAAATAGTGATGAGTTTTCTTTCAATCTGTGTCCTTGAGACATGCAATGCCGACCCCATACAACACCCGGTGTCCCAGGGACGTCCCAAAAAGGTCCCCCTGGGACCCTCGCGTCCCATACCCTATTGTAGTTGTCCCTCGGACATCCCTGTGATATTTATTTTGGACACTCCTGAAACCTTCCCCAAGGTGACGATTGTGGGAGGAAAGGCTGATTTTTATTTTCTTCCCAGTTCTGTAGGTTCTGCTTGAGTAAATAAAACTACCGACGTGGTCCCAATGACACACACACACACACACAAAAAAAAGAAATAATTATAATTATTCTGGTTTCCAAGGCCTATGCTCCAAGCGTTCCAAGGATCCTCCTTGCTGATTTCACAGCCAAGATGGTGTAGCCACTACCAGAATCCAAGCAAGGTCAGAAAAATACAAGCCAATCCAAAGCAATCCATTGGTTCGCGGGGTCGGCGGGGTTCGCGCCGTTTTTGCTCCGAGGATGGTTGGTTGCGTTTTACTATACTTCGTTTCAGCTTCGGTCCGAGCGCGGCCAATGTTATGAGCCGAAGGGCCAATCAAACAGCGAAAGAGGCACAACGTCATGGCGTCCTTCCTGCAGTTGATAGGGCCAGCCGGTATTCGCCGTCCCTTTGTGTGCGCTCCTCCGCCGGCTAGTCGTATCAAGTGCAGAGAGCACGCCATGACGCTGTGCTTTTTGCGCTCTTTGATTGGCCCTTCGGCTCATAACACCGTCCGCGCTCGGAACGAAGCTGAAACGAAGTATAAGGACACTACACGCCATGGAAATACAAGGTAATTTAGAATAAGGTACGCAATTTTAGCGCACGCTAGCGCTGAATTTAGCGCTTGTATTAGCGCACGCGACGCAGGGGAGTTTTAGAATAGCGTTTCTCCGCCGCGACGCAAAAGCCCAAGCATCTCGCGCTTGCGACGCCACCAAGATACAGTCAAATTTTTATTTCACACACGAAGTGATGTAACTTTAAAAGAAAACGAGTTTTTTGGTCTAGAGTAGCACTTTAATTTGTTTAAACATGAGAGCACGACGCGAGCGGTGAACTGGTCGTGTCCGCTTGCGTCGCCTCGGCAAAAGAGGTCTCGTGTACTGACCTTCGCACATCGTTCCTTCGCCGTGAAATGTTCGCGCGTCGCAAGCATCAAGTTGCCGGTGATCGCTGCCAAACCGAGTACAATGTCGTCCCGTATTGAAAATTGCAGTCGCGAGGATGCCGCCGACGTCGCACTCACGACGCCGCCAAAGCAGCCGCCGACATAGTCCTGGAAACCGCCATTTTTTTTTTAAACTGTGCTCAGTGGCGACTACGCTATTTTTTGCGTACGCAAAGCTTTAGCGTGCGCTATTCTAAAACTCCCTATTCAGTAATTTCCGTTAAAAAGTAGCAAAGAGAACGATGTTGACATCGTTCTCTTTTTTTGCTCCGTCCCGGACGGGCGCTCGGCGCAGCCGTCGCGCGTTGACATCGTTCGTAGACCGCGCTGCCCTTTCCGCTAAGCGTTCCGCAACGAAGAAGTTGCTACTGCGCCTGCGCGCAGATAGCCTTGACTGTGGAGTTCCCGGTATCGTAGCGTGCTGCGGAGGGCCTTGCGGGACGGCGAAAACGATCTACGAAAACTCCCTATTAGGGAGTTTTCGTAGATCGTTTTGTAAGCGTCCGCTAGCAAAGCAGCTCGCGTAGGCTTATCCGAGATTTTGGTAGGTGATGTGGCTTGAATCAAAATGCGGCCGCGCTGGCGGACTTGCTCCGCTCGTTGAGCGACGAACCGAGCGTCGTCGTCCTGTTCGTGGTCGACATCCCACTCGTCGTCGGTATCGTCATCGGGTTCGTCATCAAGGTAGTCGTTAAGGTTTTAGTCGCAATTGTCGTTGAAGTCATTGTTCGTTTCGTTGTCGGCGTCGTCGTCCAAGTCGTCATCATGTTATCGTCGAGGTCGTAGCCAGGGCCCTTATCGAGTGCATAGTCCGGGTCGTTTTCAAGGCCATAGTTGAGGTCGTCGTTGATGTCACGGTCTCTAGTCATCTGGAACATTCCAGATGATTAGAGAATCATGTTCGTTCGAGAGCGGAAACTCCTAGATACGCACGTGCTTTCAAAACGAGCTTCGTATGGCTGCTTGAATCCTGCCGTCGCCGTCAGAGTATGTTTGGTCTTTGTTACTTTGTTTCAAGGTACAAGTTCGCCGCATTAAACATTCATTTTATGTCTTATTATTAAACTTTTTTAATATATAGGTTTAGTGGATATGATAAAGACTTTACACTTATTGGAAAAATAATAAATGACTAGCTGTCAGTAGTTTAACAAAGCCTGGATCAACTGTTAATTAAAATTAAAGGAATGTCTTCAATAACAAAAAAGTGAAAGCCGTTTACAAACCCCTGTAACGCCGAATTGGAGCACAGCTCTTGAAGAGGAGGAGTGAAGGGTACTGAGGGGAGGGTAGACCCCTCCTCCTTCTCCTCCTCCCCTCATTCTTTAATATGCCCCGGGGGGGGGGGGGGGGGGGTGTCACGTGACTTCGGGGAGGGGGGTCACGTGACCTCGGGGAGGCGTGGCCTGGGGGTCACGTGACCTTGGGTGTCACATGGGGGGGGTCACCTCAAGGTCACGTGACCCCCAAGGTGACCCCCACGTGACCTCAGGGGGTCACGTGACCTGGAGGGGTCACGTGGGGACCTTGGGGTCACGTGAGCTTGGGGAGGAGACCACGTGACTTTCAAAGGGTCACGTGACCTTGAGATGACCTTGGGAGGGGTCACGTGACCTTGGGATGACCTTGGTTACGCCGACGCCGCTCAAGCCGGGAACGGGCCCCTAAGAGCTCTAAAAAATAGTCTTTAATTCCGGGAAATGGCCCCTAAAGGCTCTAAAAAATAGTCTTTAATTCTCCTCGCCTTCCTCCGGTACCATCCCCGCAGCTTCCCTAGAACGTAAGTGGAATACCTATAAGCGGTTATGTTTTTCTCAGTTACACTAGCTCTTCTACGTGAGAACCCCAATGGCTTCAGAAACTCAGCAATCAGAGATAAGTTTGAAGTGGACAGACGTACATGGCTTGATATCTACACTCCCAGGTGTGCTGAAAAGTTTCCGTTTACCACGGATACTCCCTCTTCGATCAAACTTGTTTGTCTTAATTCTGGCTGTTCCTTTTTTTCTAATTACTGTTAGAAATTCCCATGGTTCTGATATACAACACTGCAGCACTCACGCGCAGACCAATCTTGCATACTTACCCCTTGCGGCATTTCTCCAGTCGTTCTTTGGCGTGGCGCATCCACGTCATTGCTGTCCTTTCAATGTTTGCTTTTGGTATTACCTCCACTTCCTTGTCGTTCTGTTTTACTGTTAGGACACCCGTAAGATAAATATATTGCTATCTGCAAATTTAAGAGTAGTAGTGGTACAAGTGATATTGGTTTAGGAGATGTTAGCAGCTTCAAAGTGCAGGCTACTCCTCAGTAAGGCAAGTATACTGAAATACTAATCTATATTGCTGCGAGCGCAACCGACCAAGAAGGCAGCGCGCTCGTGGTCTAACGGTTATCGCGCATGCTTTCCACGCAGAAAACCAGGGTTCGATTCCTGGCCGCGGAGGCGCATTTTTGTTGACTCTAGAAAGTAATGTTCTGGTAAATTCGAGAACCATGTCGGCTTGTTCGAGGTCAGAATGTTCTACACGCCGAACCTTCTACGCCGATTATTCCAGAAGCCCACACGTGTACATAAGGGGCTCCGCGTGGCGATTTGCAGTCAGTCTCGCCCCAGCGCTCGAACCTGCTGTTACGCCGACTTCGACGCCTGCGACACTCTGCTGTTTTCTTCTATTCCCTTTTTGTTTTGTTTAGTTTGGGCACAAGTTCGCCTCCATTAAATGTTTCAGTTTCCCCAGTTATTCTTTGTTTCCTTGCGTGTTTATTAGTGACATTCTGGTGGAGGTCTTGGGTAATGCATGTCCCTGCAGCGTACCCCTCCGAGGGCCCGCAGTGCAAGTCCGAGAGCAAGCCCCCAATGACCCGACGAAGACACTACCAAGACTCGATTAAGTCGCCGCATTCAAGGCCTACACCCGGAATTTGGACCTTTGCCACCCAGGACAGAGCAGTCAAACAGGACGACGATGAACAACCAGTCGCCGCAGACCTCGACCGCTCCATCCGTCGTCTTCATGCCTGTCGCCCCACGCAACCCGACGCCGTTCCATGGTGAGGCCCATGAGGATGTGAAGGATTGGCTACAGCATTACGAACGAATGGCCCGCCATAACCAGTGGACACCAGAGCCTGTGCCTTCAAAACGTCTACTTCGCTCTGGAAGGCATGGCATGCACCTGGTTTGAGAACCACGAAGCGTCGATTTCAACATGGGAAGAGTTCCAGGCCGAGCTGCGACGCACCTTTGCCAACCAGCAGCGACGTCAGTGGGCGAAAGAACTTTTGAGAATTGAGATACCGCCTCCCCGCACAAGGCGGCCTGGGATGCGGACAAGGAGCGCATCTACCTCGACAAGATCCCTAATGGTGGGCACGGTTCCTCGGTCGAGCGGGCTGCAGTGGCACGCGGTTTAGTCGGAGAGCACCAGTGATGTGGTAGGAAGGGAGAAACGAGTAAATACTAATGTCTTCTCTACTCGATGATTAGCATTCAATATGAGGTCTGTACAACTCAGCAACTTAGTGGTATATTTGTGGATCTGTGTTGAATTGATTGATTGAGTTTTAATGGCTCAAGGGCCAAGTTTGGACGGAGAGCGCCAATGGCGTGGTAGGAAAAGGAAACAAGTAAATAATGGCTAGGCTACGTAATCGTTAGTGTACAATACATTGTATGTACAGCGCAGCAACTCTGGGGTATATTTGAAGGTCTCGATGTCTGTTAAGAAATTAAGCATGTTTTCACAAGATGCAGCGGACACGTGGCAAAGTAGAAGAGAAAGAGAATATGGTGCCTGCTACTTACAAAGAATGTGAAAGTGGTGTTTTCAATGTCTTACCTACGCTAAGCACGAGATTAAGGCATGTAGAACTATCACAGTGCACTTGCCACCCTTTTCACGTTCAGGAGGGGGAGTCGCGGCTGTCATGGTCAGCTATTTCAACTCTTAATTTATTTAAGGGCTTTGTCTAAACACCACCAAAAACTGCCCCGAATTGTGTGACACGGATCTCGAGGGAAAAGTTGTACAGGAGGACACACAACCGAGAAGAATAAATGAAATTCCAAACGTTTGTCAGCGAAAACTGAATTTGGGGCCCCAGGATTTAGAATCTGACACCCTCTACCGCCAAGCCAAGGGGAAGACTCGTGAAGTGATAGTTACTTTACTACACTGAGGGCTCTGCATGACTACACTATTATCATTGTACTACCATGTTACGTGATTTTAATGTAACGGGAAAGATTCCTAAGATCTGCAGGAGAGTGGGGAAGCAAGCGAAACCGCCAGATTCTGTGTAATACCAACTTTGTTCGTAGCCTAAAGGAATACCAACAGCACAAAGTGTGAATTTTGTTCTTCTCGTGAAACACTAGACAAAGTGTTCTCTGCTAGGATAACAAAATATGGTTTATAGCTCGCCGGAACAGCAGCACTTGCCAAGCCCCACGTAGCCCCGTCGTCCTTCTCTTCTGGCTCTGCACCAGCTAGTCCCTTCACGTGCGGCTACCACCGTAGTCACCTGCAGCTCCCTTGTTACAACTGTCACACTCCTCCCCCTCAACTCACAGTGTCAATCAAGGAGAGTACCGTATCGGAGGTCTGCGCTGTCTAGTTGTACGTCTCAAAGTGTAATTTCTCACAGGTTCGGCCTGCACATCCTGTCCTGAGCGTTCCCGCACCGCACTCGGAGTCTGTATATCGGCTCTAGACACACAAGAACCACCCATGTCACGCACACGCTCACTAGGTAGGTTTACCACACTGCCTAATGGTGTCTGCCTAGCTACGCTGTCTTCGGGCCGCATGAAAGTTTGTTGTCCAAGAGGCATGTTCACTACACTCTCCAATGGTGGCTGCACATCCATGTTGTCTTGTGCACTCTCCAATGGCTGCTGCACATCCAAGGTGTTTTGTGTTGGGACTGGTGCTCGTTGCCTCAGGTGATCCCCGTGACGACTCCAGGTGCCGCCCTCTTCCAGCATCACTCGTGCCGACGATGCACTGGTGGGATGCTCAGCTATTGCAGGGACCCAACGATCTCCTGGTCTGAAATTTCGAGCCCAGACACGATCACCAGGCAGTGGTAATCCGTCTCTTCTTGCAGATTTGTCCGCTCGCTCCTTCTGCTGTAGCTGCTTGAACCCTACTCTGACTCGGAGATCTGGGTGCAGCAGGTCCAGGGGAGTCTTTAGGCGCTGCCCCATCAACAACCCTGCTGGTGTTCGTCCAGTCAGGTGATGTGGCGTCGTTCTGTAATTAAAAAGAATTCTGGGAATCTTGACTTCGAAACATCCTGGTTTAGCTTTCTTTAGCTTTTCTTCTATCGTTTGTACCACCCTCTTTGCAGCGCCGTTTGAGGCAGGGTGATACGGTGGAATAGTGATAGCACGAACTCCATTTCTTGCCAGGAATTCTTTGAATTCCGCACTGACGAACGCCGGGCCGTTATCACTAACGACCACATCAGGTAGGCCGTGTGTGGCAAAGATTGATCTCAAGCACTCCACTGTGGCTTTAGCCGATGGTGAGGGCACCCGGTGCACGTCTACCCACTTGGAGAACGCATCAACTAGCACCAAGAAATAGATGCCCTGAAACGGCCCTCCAAAGTCAACATGTAGACGTGACCATGCATTTTCCGGGAATGGCCATGGTGTTTGTTGTACCGACCTCGGTGCCCGCCGGTGAACTTGGCATATGGTACAACCATTTACTTTGTTTTCAATAGCCTCGTTTATGCCTGGCCACCAGACATGGCTCCGAGCGACCATTTTCTTTTTCTCAATACCCGGATGTGTCTCGTGTAGCACGCTCAGCACCGCTGGCCTTAGTGATGTTGGTTCTACTATTCGGCAACCCCACAATACACAGCCGTCCTGCACTGAAAATTTCTCTAGTCGACATGAGAACGTCCTCCAATCAGCAGATTCCGGCAGACTCTTCCCAGACCACAAAGCCTCTCATACTGTCGACACTATGGGATCCTTATTTGTAGCCTGTGCTACCGCTGCTGCCGACAACAACGACGGAAACGCCTTTTCCAGCATAAACACTTCCCCAGCCGCGTGGTCCTTGAACGAGGATTCAGGCAGTGGCAGCCGACTCAGCCCATCCGCATTTCCTAGATTGACCCCTGGTCGATATACCAGTCGATAGCAATAAGCGCTCAACGTTAACGCCCATCGAAGCACTCGAGGAGAGCACTGTTGTAGGATTCCCCGATCATGTCCTAGAAGACCCAGCAATGGCTTGTGGTCTGTGCAAATGTCGAATTGTCGACCCCACAGGAATTGGTTGAATTTAGTCACTCCGTATTTTACGGCCAGGGCCTCTTTATCTAGTTGGCTGTAGTTTTTTTTCAGCTGTGGTTAGACGCCTGGATGCAAAAGCGATAGGCCTTTCTTCCCCGGAACTTGTTCTGTGCGCCAATACCGCACCAACACCATATGGTGATGCATCGCAGCATAGTACCACCGGCTGGCTCGGGTCATAATACACTAGCACTGATGCAGACGTCAACATCGCTTTGCTTGTATTGAACGCCGCTAGTTCCTCAGCACCCCAACTCCAGGCCTCCCCTTTTTTCAGCAGTTTATGGAGGGGATGCAACACCGATGACACGTTTGGCATAAACTTTCGGTAAAAGTTTAGTAATCCAAGGTAGGTCTGTAGTTCTTTGACATTCGAGGGTTCTGGTGCCTCGATTACCGCTTCGATTTTTTTGGGTGCGGGGTGAATTCCTTCAGCGTCAATATTGTGTCCCAAATATTCCACACTTCTTTGGAAAAGTGAACACTTTGCCAGTTTGAGTTTCAACCCGGCCTCACTTAACTTTTTTAAGACTGCCTCCAGATTCTGGCAGTGGTCATTTTCTGTTGCCCCTGTGACCAAGATGTCGTCAAAATAGACAATGGTGCCGTTACAATCTCGTAAAAGATTTTCCATCTCTCTTTGAAATATGGCGGGAGCCGACGCTACTCCGAAAGGCAGCCTGTTGTATTGAAACAGTCCTTTCTGCGTGTTAATTGTGACAAACTTCTTAACTGCCGGCTCCAGTTCAATCTGCTGGTACGCATCGCGGAGATCCAGCTTAGAGAACGTTGTTCCCCCAGCAAGCTTCGCCCACATCTCCCAGTCTCGGTACCGGATACACTTCTGTAATAGCCGCTTGGTTGACTGTGAGTTTATAAAGTCGCCACAAATTCGTATCCTACCATCCTTCTTTAGTGCAGGTACGATAGGCGCCGCCCACTCTGACGTTCGTACGGGGGTCAAAATCCCGTCGCGCTGTAAGCGTTGCAACTCTTGCGCTACCAGGTCTTGCAACGCAAAAGGTACAGTTCGCGGTCGGAAAAACCTGGGTCTGGCTCTCTCCGGTACGCTGATAGTTGCTTTCATTCCTTTCAGCGTCCCTAATCCTTCAGAAAACACGGAGTGAAATCTGCCTGCCAACTCTTCAGTGCTGCTCACCTGATGCACATTGACGAGCTGATCTAGAGGCATGGTGAAAGCCCTTGCCCAGTTCCGTCCCAGAAGAGCCCGGGAACCACCTCGTACAACAAACAAAGGTAGTAGCTCAGCTTTCCCGCCAAACTCCGCCATGACCGTCGCCTTGCCGACTACGGCAGCCAGCTGACCGAAGTAGCGCCGCAGTTTAACGGTTGATGGTTCGATGACGGTATCTGGAAACCGTCTTTCGAACTCAGTCTCATCCATAACCGAAAACACAGCTCCGGTGTCCAGCTCCATTTGTACAGTTTTTCCTTGTATCGTCACTTCTGCAAAAATTGGCGGGTCCTTGAACTCTGGTGCCTCTTTTCGGCCGTGTTCTGGTAGCGCTATTTTTTCGCTCGGGTTTAACGGCCAAAGGTCCCCCACAACGCTCGAATCTGACTCTTCACTGTCTTGAGCTTGCATGACGTGCACCGAACGGTTTGCTGGTGTCTGAGTTGAGTTCAGCGTCTGCTTCGTTTTCCCTTCGCAATGTTTGTCGTTGCTGCCGACTCTGCTCTCGTGGCTTGTCTTTTTCTGGCACAGTCTTGATATATGACCTCGTTGCCGGCATTTGAAACAAACACTATTTACAAACTTGCACGTTGATTCCCAGTGCTTGCCGCTGCAACGGAAACAGCTGCGTCGCTCTTCCGCTGACTGCGCCGATGTCGACGGTGCTGTCACGCGGTTCACCGCTGTCTCGGCTGTCCCGCTCGCTCGGCCGGTGATCTGTTCAGCACCTCTCGCGGCGGCTTCCATGCTCGTGATTAACTCCACCGCCCGATCCAACGTCAAGTTAGGCTCTTCCAGTAGCCTCCTCCGCATCACGTCATTCCTGATGCCGTGCACGATGCAGTCCCGAAGGTTGTTCGCCAACTCCGCCCCGAATTCGCACCGATCGGCCAATTGGCGCAGGCCGGCGACAAACTCCTTCACGGTTTCCCCGATGTCTTGTGTGCGGCAGTAGAAATGATACCGTTGTACAATCACCGACGGTCGCGGGGAGTAATGCTCTGTAAGCAACTCAAGACATCTGGCGAGAGGGGCCTCCGAAGGTCTGATGGGTGCCAGCAGCCTGCGCAGGAGTGGGTACGTTGGCCTGCCACAGCTGCTCAGAAACACGGCTCGTTGCTTGTCTGTGACGATGTTGTTCGCGATAAAGAACTGATCCACAATCTCGACATACTCTTCCCATTCCTGACCACCTTCCCCCGTGAACGGCTCTAACTTTGGCATGATGTTCGCGGTAGATTTCACATACTTGTTATAATAACATGGTTCGTATTCTTAATCTTGTCGCCAGTTGTTAGGATAACAAAATATGGTTTATAGCTCGCCGGAACAGCAGCACTTGCCAAGCCCCACATAGCCCCGTCGTCCTTCTCTTCCTCTGGCTCTGCACCAGCTAGTCCCTTCACGTGCGGCTACCGCCGTAGTCACCTGCAGCTCCCTTTTCCTCCTCAAGAAACGCTGATCTCTCTCGATAAATAGCTCAAGAACCCCATGTGGTTTCTGCATCGATGTAATGATGCAGTGCAGCCCTAAGAGGCATTGCATATTAAAACCAGCAAGGTCACACAGCGACCAGTGCACCAGCGGAGGGCATCGTGATGTCAGAGTAAACGGGCACTCTGGGAAGTCGTTCCTCGCGACACTACCCTCCTTGGTGCCCACAATATCACGGAGGCTTATTGTGGAGAAGATTGAGATTGTAGCCGATACTTTGGTCACACACTAAAAGATCCCAAGGTGGTCGAAATTGATCCTCTGTCCTCCGCTGAAACGTGCCAGATGCCCTTCGTTGCTTGGCACAAAACGACCGATTTTTAGTTTTACTCCTGGGGGCTGCATTCGGGGTGTTTTGTGGATTCTGCTGGTTTTGTTATTAATGAATATGCGTGATTTGAAAGGTCAACAACTGCTGTGGCATGGATGAAGTGAGGTGTTTCTCTTCCCCCAGATCTGAAGGCTGCCAAAGTGATGCTTCCACCCATGTCCCAGAACAGGAACCTCTCTGCCCTGCCCGCTAAGAGTCCTCCCAACGTTGGAGTCGGCTCTGCAACCAGCCTCGCTTCTGAAGACCTGCCAGGTGGGGACTCCCTCTTTCGTTGGTCCCCTCATCGTTCTTGCCAAGATGAGTTTGTTGTTTTGTTTTCAGTTTCTCTGTTAAGCCTTAAGGCTAATTCCCACACACTTGCCACTGCTTATGACCGAAAGGACTTAAAACTGGTTTTACCCCTTGTGCACTGCTTACGGCCGCCTCCGTAGCAGCGAAGGGAGTCACAAGAGGCTTAAAAATGATTTTATGCTTCTTCGGTCGTGAGCAGCTACAAGTGTTTGATCCAGCATTCTGATGTTGAAGAAAGATGGGGCAGAAAGTTAATTCATTCTAATTTCATGTAGGTGCTAAATTGGTTGGAATTAAAGTTGGATCCAACGAAATTAAAATAAAGAAGGCCATATTCGATGCCGGGTAGACCCCTGAAATGCTCACAACTGCCGCTTTTTCATTAGCCATAAAGGCATAGCTGTATTCGCCTTCTGCTTGTTGTCTTGGGTAGTAATTAATAATCATTGGGACTTGTGCTCGGATGCAGCAGTAGGGTAGGCAAGGTGCATGACATGGAGCGCCTCCGTACCTGGGCTGTATTCATGTTTCCTACTCTTCCCGCCACAAGCAATTCGCCATTGATGTTGCCGTACTTGATTCCTGGAACCTTTGAGCTGATGCAGAATCGAAGGAGATTTCCGCGAGCTAGCTCGTGCTCCTATAACTTTAAAAATAGAGAAACTATGGCGTGCCACCCGCAATGTGACTCGGAGAGCCTGGACTCGGATGCCAACTGGAGAACAAAGAGAGCAGAGTACGGTTTGAGCTAAACTGATTGAAGCGCAAAAACACGCAGCTCTAAGCAATGCATGGATGGGTGGATACGGTAGAACCAGTGGCCCTTTTTGAGTGGGGTGCTCGGTGTAAGGTATACATAGGCATGGACACCGCTTGCATTGCAGCTGCCAGTTTAAGTTGATCCTCTCCTAGCCTTGGTTGCAAGCAGCGCCACCAGATACCTTTTCGATGAGCGACTAGTGGTAGCCTGTCGCGCGCCCTTTTTTTCATGCTTTTCTTTTGGGAGGTAAGCCTGTTCCTAAAGTTGTTTTCTAAGTGTGCCATGTCGTGTAGAATTCAGCGCTATGCACATTGTTTAGGCACAGTTTCGACATTGACCCTAGTTTCGTGCCTCGATTGCGCAAAGAACAGTTTTATGATTGTGTCAAAGTGGAGAGTGGAAAGGTGTGTGAAAGATTTATTCCCTCACGTGCACGTTAACTCATTCAGATTTACACCCTCACTGATTCACTCACTATTTAACATTCATTCATTTGCAGATTTGCCCATTCACGCATAATTCAGAGATTCACTCTCTGTCATTCATTCATTCACAGATTTACTCCCACATTCATTCATTCATTCACAGATTTACTCCCACACTCATTCATTCATTCACAGATTCAGTCACTTTCTGGCATCAATTCATTTGTTGGTTTGCTCTCATGCACACAACCACAGATTCACCTCTCACACATTCATTAATTTACAGGCTTACTCTTTCACCCACTCACTCACACAATCCTTCAATCACAGATTTCTTTTTTTGCCCTCACACACACATTAAGTCATCCAGATTTACTCTCTCGGAGATTCACTGAGTATTTGGTATTCATTCATTCACAAATTTTCTCTCTCGTGCGCAAATTCACAAATTCACTCACTCTGTCATTCATTCATTCACAGATTCACTCACTCTCTGTCATTCAATCTTTCACAGATTTGCTCTCTCACTCAGACATTCACAGACTTACTCTCAGCCCTTGCTCCCCCGCACGTGCTCAGAACGTAGAGAGCGAGCCGTCCTTTGCCAATGCTGCCTTCCCCGCCCCAGGCTACAGCTGGGACTACTCGGACCTGACGACGGAACAGAAGCCCCTGGCCAACATCAGCGAGGTGGCGGGCAACGAGGTGCAGCCTGTGCAGCGGGGACTCCCAACAGCCGCAACAGCCAGATGGACCTGCTGCCCGGACTCAAGGACGAGTCGGACTACGTGGGCGACTCGGAGAACAAAGAGTCCCTGGACGGCCACGCCCCCTTCCAGGTGGGGAGGAGGAGCGACACGCCCCTCGTCGAAGGGGAACTGAGCAGAATTTCAATAGGCACTGAGTTACCTTGAAATTGGTCAGACACATTAATACACGCGTCTGAACTAATAACTCAAATTGCAAGTCGAAATAACTTTTCAAGACAGAATGTCTCAAAGGGCTGGGATCTCCGAGCACGTGCGGGAATGCTAATGAAACAGTTACAAAATGTGCAACACATACAGCCTCCAGATTTTTAAACAGTATTGCACGAATGCCGACCGGCTGTTGGATCAGAGCCTTACCGTGGCGTAAAACAGCAAGCCAGCGAGGCTAGGTGTGTGCCTTCTGCCACATGCGCGTAGTCTCGCTTACCTGCTGTTTCATATTGTGATAAGGCGCTGATCTACCGGTCATTCGGCGTTTGCGCGTTATTGTTAAAAAATTACAGGAGGACACTTAAGCTTTGCCTATAAGATTGGAATGCGATAGCTAAACATATAAAGCCCCGCTCATTCCCAAGCCGCGCAGCGTGTCTGCGTGGCCTAGTCAATAGCGTGTCTGGCTCGCAACCAAAGGGTCGTGGGTTTGAATCCTGCATCTGCCTAATTCTTAAAAACATTTCTATAAGGCAAATGAATTACTTTATAAAACGAAATCATTCGAGACATATGCGGCAACCTTTAATTCGCATTACATGTCATGTTTTAATCACTTTCATTCCACGTTTGACATCACGCTTGACGTGAGCGTTGTGGGTTGTTTGAAATTCCTGCGCAAGGTCATGTGGCTGTGACATCATGACCCTATCGGCCAATTCAGGATTTTCCAGTCCCGCCGACGCCGGCTTTTCTGCGACACGAGCTCTTTAAAGCTATGTTGCTTTAAAATCTGGAGGCTGTACATCAGAGGACAATCAGTACAAAAGAGCGGTAAATTAGCAAGCATGGCATTGTAAATGCCAGACTTGCTATGGCAACGGGAATCAATCCCGCGACCCCTGGACTGTGAGTTCTACGTTCTACCACTTTGCTAGTCGGTGGGTAGACACAAAACCGGCCGACTTTGTCCCTCAGAAACGTTGGGACGAAAACGCTGGACCGGCATTCAGCGTTGGCATCTGAACGGTTTACACAAAGAAAAAAATCCCAGACGTGCCCACCATCGCATAAGATAAAAAGGTTCGAGTTTGGAATAAAATAATGTGCTATTGCCAAAGAAAACTAAAAACAAGCCGCAACATCCGCCACAAACCCTGAAGAATGCCACAAAAACACATTATGAGTGTGCTGGCTTTATCAAGGGGATCAAGATAAATCAATAATTTTCTTGCTAATGGCGAATTTCACTGGTCGTTTTAGAGCGCGCCGAGGTTAGTAGACCAGATTTGAGATAGAGCATGTGATGCACACGGAGTCGGCCCGTCTCCCGATTCCCAGTGCAATATGACCACTCCTCTGAGATTGGAGGATGCCTTCCGGTCATTCACCTTCCCGGGAATTCCCTCCCCCAGTCCCAGATCTCAAAGCACATGTTTTCGCAATGGTGGCGCTAACAACACGTGTTCATCACACGAACAAAGTTAATGATGATGTGAAAGATGCGTGTCCATAAGCGATACGTGCATCAGTTTTTCTTTTTATAGCATTGCGCACATTTTAACCAGTCTGTTAAAAAGTGTATATGTGTGCAGTCAAGAAACACCTACAACCTTCTGAAGCGCTATTAGTTTGCTTATTACCTCCATGTAAAACCACAATATGCAAACCATTGTGGTCAAATATTTTATTTTGAACAAAGAAACAGAATGAAAAATAATGAACTTCACGACATCTTGCAGGTCAAAGGCGTGACTGAAGTATGCCAAAAAAGACGACCTTCTCCAAATACCGTACAGTGAGCTACAGGCGAAGTATTTCGTCTGCAGCAGTCACTTCATAGCGCGTGACTTCATGAACCCTGGGCGGACAAAGCTAATGAAAACCGCTGTGCCTTCAGTTTGCCCATCGACATATTCAGATCCTAAAACAGCTAGAGCTAAAGATTTTTTTAACTATCCATATAGAGGTATATTACTTATGTAAACTTTATTTAAACAATGCTGCTTCTATAGCTTCACAACCTAACTTCTAATAGACGAAACTCTTCCTGACTCCATGGAACCAACAGCCCCACCATGCGGCGCAGACCCCATGGAGGCTACAGCCCCATCGTGCAGTGCAGCTTCCGGCCCAAGGAACCCTCGACCGCTGCCCATGGTGAGGAAAGGATTGTGTTGGAAACAAAAGCCTGCGTCTAATAGACAAGCTCTTCCAGACTTCATGGAAGCGGCAGCCTCACCGTGCGGCACAGACCCCATGGAGGCTACAGCCCCATCGTGCAGTGCAGCCTCCAGCTTCCGGTCCAAAGAACCCTCAACTGCTGCTCATTGTGAGGAAGGACTTGTGTTAGAAACAACAGCCTGCATCTAATAGACAAGCTCTTCCAGACTCCATGGAAGCGGCAGCCTCACCGTGCGGCGCAGACCTCGTAGAGGCTATAGCCCCATCGTGCAGTGCAGCCTCCAGCTTTCAGCCCAAAAAACCCTGCCCATGGTGAGGAAGGACTTGTGTTGGAAACAACAGCCTGCGTCTAATAGACAAACTCTTCCAGACCCCATGGAAGTGACAGCCCCGCCGTGCAGCACAGACCCCATGGAGGCTACAGCCCCATCGTGCAGTGCAGCCTCCAGCTTCCGGCCCAAAGAACCCTCAACCGCCGCCCATGGTGAGGAAGGACTTGGGTTGGAAACAACAGCCTGCGTCAAATAGACAAACTCTTCCAGACTCCATGGGAGCGACAGCCCCGCCGTGCGGCACAGACCCCATGGAGGCTACAGCCCCATCGTGCAGTGCAGCCTCCAGCTTCCGGCCCAAAGAACCCTCAACCGCTGCTCATGGTGAGGAAGGACTTGTGTTGGAAACAACAGCCTGCGTCTAATAGACAAACTCTTCCAGACCCCATGGAAGTGACAGCCCCGCCGTGCGGCGCAGACCCCATGGAGGCTACAGCCCCCTCGTGCAGTGCAGCTTCCGGCCCAAAGGCCCCTCAACCGCTGCTCATGGTGAGGAAGGACTTGTGTTGGAAACAACAGCCTGCGTCTAATAGACAAACTCTTCCAGACTCCATGGAAGCGGCTGACTCACCGTGCAGCGCAGACCCCATCGAGGCCATCGTGCAGTTCGCCGCTGGAGCTCCGACCGGTGACACCGTCCACATCCTCTTGTGAACCAGTTGAAGCTTGTAAGTGTCCCATTTCTTTTGTTCACCTGTGTGCCCATATGGTACTACTCATATAAATAAAATTTGTGTGTGTCAAGGTGGATTTTAGTTTGTCTACTTCTCCGGTGATGGGCTTTTCATGCAAAACCTGTAATACACCTTATGTACTGTGGTGTCAAGGCATAGGGTGGCAATTTGTAAATTTAGCCAACATAGCTTCAAACGCCCAGTTTCCTTTGATTTCTGATTGTCTGTAGTTTAAGGGCATATTATCTACTTGCACATTATGTCACTGTAAGGTAATGTTGGCTGTGATGGTTATAAGCAGAACTGCTTACCTGCTTTGATTTCATTTTTTTTATCCGTTTCAGGTACTTCTACGCCTCCTCTGCGCAGTTTTGCGTCGAGAACGAAGGACATCATAAGGCGTCTCCAAGCCAAGGTTTCAAAGTACCGGAAGACCATCGCAAGGCTGCGCAAGCAAGAGAAGAATATGCCTCGATCAGCTTCGGAAGCTCTTGACATCATTCGCCCTCACGTGACAAGACGAGTTATTTCACCTACTGTCAAGCCATGTTAAATTAAGATCCAAGGGCAAGGGAAAACGATTCCCGTTATGGTTGAAAAAGTTTGCTCTTCATCTCAAATTCCGTGGACCGCGGAATTTGAGGTGTTTTGCAGGATTCGATTATGATGAAAAATGTTTTGCAGGATTCAATTGTGCTGACATGTCCGTTTCGTAAATAGAAACTTGGATAAAGTTTGCTTTCATTCTCGCGTCTCTGGTGTACAGCTTGAAAAATTCAGTGGGTAGGACTTCATTCTGGAGATGTGTTTCAGCCCTTATGTTGCGTTTCATAAGATACCTGCAAGAGTAAAATTAATATTATTGGGATTTTATTGGGCCGTGCAGACTGCGCACTAGGCATTTGTTGGGATTATTTGCAGCAAGTAGGTTGCACTCTACTGGTCTACTGTAGTGACTGCTTTTTTAGATGGTCGTGTCTGTGTTTTTCTATTATGGCCATGTGGAATGTGTAAGTTCCCATTTTGATCTTTTTTAATACTCTCTGAGGTCTTTCATCTTGTATGCAACTTCCTTTTCTTGTGGACATTGTTTCTGCTTTACACATATGTGAAGCAAGAAGGAGATTGAGATCAGAGTGTCTACCGACCTGGGCAAGCCTGAAATTCTCAGGGAATTTTAGATCACCTGGAAAGTCAAGGAATTATCAGGGAAACTGTCAAAAGGTTGACTAAATCAAGGAAAGTGACCGGTGAAAGTGGCACGGTAATGCGGAACGAAGCCCGGCGATCAAGTGTCGCCACAGCTGTGCTGAATAACATTGCCCAAAATGTTATCCTTGGAAGGAAGAAGCAGCCAAGGAATTTTATCAAAATAGTCAAGGAAAACCTTGAAAGATCATGGACTTTGGAAAAAGGCATCTAGTAGACACCCTGTAGGATGTACTTAATTAGGCAGTGCAGATTGCATGCCAAGCCTTTGCTCGAATCATTTGTGATGAGTGGGTCGCAGGTACACCGGTCACCAGTCTGCTTGTAGCAGTCTTTTGTCAGCCATTTCATGTGTGCTTTTTATGGCAGTGGTTATGTTAAACCTTACATGTTAAATGTGAGATGTTAAACGTGACATGAACATAAAACTTGTATTAGTCCGTCGGTTGACTTTCAGTTCTTGTTATTTTGATCATTATTGTTACTTAGATCAGCAGGAGCAAGGTATGTTTAATTGCGCATTGCACGCTGTGTTAGGGTTATTTAATGACGGGCGGCGGAGAAAAGCTCACCGGAGAAAAGCTCACCGGAGAAAAGCTCACCGGAGATAAGCTCACCGGAGAAAAGCTCACCGCAAAACCGGCTGATGCGGAGAAAAGCTCACCGATTTTTTTTTTTTTTTAACTTAGCGGATTTTGCATTAAGAGGCAATTTAACACAATTCGCATTCGCCACTTCATTTAAAAAAAAATATATATGTCCTCTTTCTTGTTATATTTTTGAGGGTCATTGGGCATATTTACTAATTCCTCAGAAATTAGTAATCACCCATTCTGTATAATAATGAAGCCGCAAAAATGTTATCAAAACATTGTACACCGGTAAAAAAAGACAACGCCGTCGGTAGCTTTGTCAAATAAAGAGGTTTGTTCTTTGTGAGCTAATATAAATATAGCGGTGTGTGAACCGCTTCAGCTCCAAATATTCTGTAGTGCCTAATAGTTAAGTAGGTATTTGTTGATGCAATCAGTGTCGGCTACGCTGTTTTCTTTCTGTTAATTTCACTAAGAAAACTTTAGTTGCGAAAACAGCTTTGTCCTGTCGTGTTTGTTGTCTTCACTCCTTCGTCGTCGTTTGAGAGGTTTTCATCATGTATAACGTTTACCAACTCGCCTTATTCGCTACCTTACAGAAGACTATTTCTTATATAGGTCACGAGTAGCAACGGTGCCAGTGTGTAGCTCTGAAGTCATGAGTGGCTGACCTTAGAAGGGCACTATCACACAAAGGCAACGTGCGGAAACACCAGCACGAACGGCTAGAAAACGTGCATGTCCGTGGAAGAAAGAAGCCTCAATAATATCCTACTGACTGTTTTATCCTGTTTTCAAATGTTAATAAAAGCTTCAAAGAGAATTTCAGGCACCGCGTTGTTGCGCATGTACTTTCGGATTTTCGGTGTTTACAGTTTTGATTTTTGGGTTTTAGGGAGACATAATTGTTTTCGAACTTTTTTCATGTTATTCAAGTTCATAAAATTTTCAGTTAGGCTTTATCTGCCTAGAGAGTAAGCCGCAGGAAAAACTGGCCCGCCATTATTAATTTGGGAGCAATATACTTAATAAGCTTGGCAAATAATACAAAAAGGACATTTTCTTTTTGACAAAGCTGACGAACTTTAATGATAGTAAATTGATATATGTCACGCATGATCCAACAGCCTCTATATAACAAGAAGAAAAAAAAAATCGGTGAGCTTTTCTCCGCATCCGCAGGTTTTACGGTGAGCTTTTCTCCGGTGAGCTTATCTCCGGTGAGCTTTTCTCCGGTGAGCTTTTCTCCGGGATTCTTTAATGACTATGTCACAGACTAAATAGGTCTATACTAGTGGCAATCTCATTTAGGCATTTACTTGTCTGTTTTTGTTTTTCTTTTCTCATTGTGGTCATCGTGCATCTCAGAATTCTTCTGCTGAACTTTTTATTAGCATACAAAATGCATTGGATCAACGAGCTCTGATACTGCATGGCCATTTTTTTTTTGTGTGTTTGTTGCTGATGCTGCATATGTTATATGTGTGTGTGCGCCTTCCATGGAACTTGCTTGAGAATACAAAACCGACTTTCAATCCAATTGCAGTTGTAATTTCAGTTGTTTGATAAGACTTTTATGCATGCCATAAAATGCTTGTCGTTTTTTGTAGGATGTACCGTTTGTGAATCCTTGATACACGGTGCTTGTGTTCTGTAGTTTTTGTATTATATACAAGGCACAAACTGCCCATCATATTTCTTTTTTTGCGAAAATAAACTCTGTTGATTACTCCCTGGTGGTGTTCTTCTGGACAGCACAAACCTATATGGGTTTCCTGGCTTTAAAGTCAGTCTTAACCGTATATAGTATTGTCCATTAGTTGTCCGCATTAGGATTCACACATACGTGTGAAGTAATAATAGCTGAAATTCGGCATGCGGGAATAATGAGAAAATCATAAGTCGCGGCAAACCAGATGGCGCAGGCTACCGCCCAACGCACTACGCCAAACTAGATATTTATCCATCCGGTAAGTTTTTTTTTTGTTTTTTTTTGATTGTGATTTTATTTATTCAATTTGGGATTACAACGGCCGCCGAGTGCGCTCCCTGCCAGCTAAACGGGCCGCTGGGGCCTATGGAAGTGTCCGCTCTTTACCTTGTGTAGATTAATGGGCTGGAGCGGCGAACAATATTTTCCCACGGTGGTTTTTAGGAGAAGCCAGCTTCCAGAGCAGGCTGGAGCTTAGCCCTATTAA
Organism: Ixodes scapularis; assembly: GCF_016920785.2. Lineage (NCBI taxonomy): Eukaryota > Metazoa > Arthropoda > Arachnida > Ixodida > Ixodidae > Ixodes > Ixodes scapularis. The sequence goes on along the minus strand of NW_024609839.1, from coordinate 73,279,366 downwards.
TGCAAAGTTCAGCAAAAAAAAATTTTTCCCACGGTGCTTTTTAGGAGAAGCCAGCTTCCAGAGCAGGCTCGATCGAGCTTAGCTATATTAAGGCAAAGTTCAGCGAAAAAAATTTTCCCACGGTGGTTTTTAGGAGAAGCCAGCTTCCAGAGCAGGCTCAATCGAGCTTAGCCCTATTAAGGCAAAGTTCAGCGAAAAAAATTTTCCCACGGTGGTTTTTAGGAGAAGCCAGCTTCCAGAGCAGGCTCGATCGAGCTTAGCTATATTAAGGCAAAGTTCAGCGAAAAAAATTTTCCCACGGTGGTTTTTAGGAGAAGCCAGCTTCCAGAGCAGGCTCAATCGAGCTTAGCCCTATTAAGGCAAAGTTCAGCGAAAAAAAATTTTCCCACGGTGGTTTTTAGGAGAAGCCAGCTTCCAGAGCAGGCTCGATCGAAAAGTTCAGCGAAAAATATTTTCCCACGGTGGTTTTTAGGAGAAGCCAGCTTCCAGAGCAGGCTCAAGCTTAGCCCATTAATGCAAAGTTCAGCGAAAAATATTTTTCTCCAGAGCGTTATGTATATAATTACAATTATGTTTATAATTACAATTATGTATATAATTATTGTAATTATAATATAATTACAATAGCTATTTCTTCTTAGCAAATGTGAAGGTAGGAAAGTGGAAGAGAGTCAATGATGTGCTCGCTCGAGGTGAGTCTGTCATCGGCTCTTTCAATTGAGACATGCTGTATCGGAGTGCCAGTTACGAGGCTCATTAAAAATAGCCTAATACGCTTGTTTGTCATTTCAACAGGTAGCTATGCCCCCCTTCCCCACAGATAACAGGCAGCAATAAAAGTGCACTTAAATAAATGACAATTTCAGCCACTATACAACGGCTGAAAAAGCACAGGACCAGCCATATCCTCGCATCGTCCTTTATTGGGCAATTACGTACAACGTCAATAAGCAAAGGCGGTGTGAGTGAGAGATGCCTTGCTTCGTGCACGGGCTGAGGAGCACGTTCCGGTGAGGCAGGTTCCCATCGGCGAAAAGTTGCGATTGCCGAAGTCTTTAGAAAAGCAGCAGGACCCGGGAGACTTGACGTTGGACTGCTGTCGCCAGTCCTGCGGTCGCCTGAAAAAGAGCCGCCACGCTTATGAGCACTGCCACTACCAATGATGCACTGAAACAGAGTGGAATAGAGTGAATAGAGTGCACTGAAATAGAGTTGCAAAAATGTGGGTTGCATCAGGATCAGTTTTTCCCAGTGTCCTGATGCAACAACCCCAGCAACGCGGTCCTCAAATCTCAGCTCAAATTGCTACATTTTGCTATAGGCATCGGCGATGCAACTTTCTTCCATTATCTGGACATAAAGTTACCTGTTAATAACATGTTTTTTTTTTTGTTTTTTTTTATCTTGAGGTGGCACCAAAAATACCATCTTATCTCCCTAAAACCTTTACATCATGAAAACGATCCACCGCGAACCAGAACCAAGTGTTCTGTCACTACTCGCCACCAGGGTGTCGAACCGGAACCGAACCGAACCGAAAACCGGAACAGAACCGTTATTTTTAGCCGAACCGGAACTGAACCGAACCGAAATCTTCGCCGCCATCTTGGAACTGAACCGGAACTGAACCGGAAAAAAATATAACGGTAACCGGTTCAAAACGGTTCACGGTATTTTTTTTTTTGTTAGTATTACAAATTTATTATTTGGGAATAAAAAATTGGCACATGTATTCCTCTACGTGTTGATCAAATAGTCGTATACAGTATTGCAATGTATAATAAATCCTGGTTTTCTGCGGCGCTTTCTTATTGGCACTATGATTAGCCATGTGTCACATCGTCACGTGACGTCATGATGTCAAGGCATGCTGTCAAGTAATGTCGCATCACGTGACCCCGTGACGTCACGTGACTCACCGCGCTAAGTCGATTCAAATTGAGGACGTCGCTAGATCTATTAACGTTGTTGATACCGTGACGTCACATGACATCACAACTTCGCACTGAGAGTAACGTGACACCATGATGTACCCTATTGTCATGATCCCGAGTTGAATGCTCTGGTTCATGACAACCAGCATCGCCAAACATTCGGGTAACGGCTCGTGTTCAACTCAAAGATTATGATGGGCCCGAGTCCCACTAGAGCTAGAAACAGAAACAAACAACAGCGATAAGCCTCAGACACATGCAGCATGTTCGCGATGGTACCTCTATTAGCGATGTGCGCGACCAAAAGCGTCGCTGCGGTAAGCTTTCCACGATTGGCCAGATCATGGGCATATGAGCTTTGTCAGATTGTCAACTTTGACGGTGTTAGTTTCGGATTGCGATGGCTTCTAGCTTCTACTGTGCTTTTTAAACACACCATCGAACTCGTCGTCGCACCTGGTGGTAAGTAGCCAGGGTAACAACTGCTGACGTCACGGCGAGGCAAACCCCAGTCGTGACGTCACGGATGGAAACCATTAGAGGGCGCCACCGAAATATCTCGGCGCTAATACGGCTTTGAGTTGTTCGGTGCTCGCGAAGTTAGCACGAGCGTTTAAAGCCTGCGAATGGTACCATCGTGTGCATGATACTCGTGTTTGAGAATAGCCTTCCTTATTCTACAAAGCCTGTCAAATCGCGAAATACTCTGGTTTAAGGCTAGCCGCTGTCATTTGTTTCTGTTTGTCGTTTTAGTGGGGCTCGGGCATTATAGCCCTACTAAAACTATATCTGAAGATCAGCCCATGCTCTCTGCTTTGCCAACCCTGCGTACGACTATGATAAACACTGACGGTGTATATATTAGGATCAGATCACGGAGCTGATAGTTCTAATTGCGGGTTGAGGAGGGGAAAGCTGTTTCATTTCTTTCTTTCGACTGTCTGCCATTTCGCCGAGGGGCAAACTAATGGATGCTTTTGCAAAATATCAACGTCAGGGATTACATCTTAGCGGTAATTTTTAAACTTAAGGTAAAAAAAAAAAAAATTCTGCACGACTCATTTTACATGTATGCACACCATTGAGGCTCCCAGACATGTTTTCGTTATTGCTGAACTGCATCAGAAAGTTGTCCCGAGAATAGAAGTGTTAAAGGGTCTAAATGTGACGTATTAGTCCGACGTTACATGGAACTATTAGTGTGTACGGGAGGGATACTTGAGAAGAAAGGTCCTAGTGGCCTCACGGGGATAGTCGAACGTTGGCAGCCGCTCTAAGTCTCACACGAGTGTCGTCCTCAAGTTCTCCAAGTTTCGACCGCCCTGTATTTTGTTTAAACTTCACAGTATGGTGCAAAGTAAAAGCAAGGAAGAATTACTGCTAACAAGTGACACAAATATAATTGTCGAGTGAACACCACTCAATACGGAGCAGGCAATCCCTGAGGAATAAAAAGTATCTTGAGGAGCAACTAAAAAAAAGGGGAGTGGGGAGGGGGTAGTTTTAAAGCATTCTGTGTCGTAAAGATTCCTCTGGCCCGCATTTTCGGCGCAGACTAGAAAGCGTGGCCTGGAAACGATAGTGACAGATGGGTAGTTGGTAACACTTTTATTTGTAAAAACACTCTTGCCAGAAAGCACGTTTTTGTCGTGCCAGATACTCGTGCCGTGCCTAACGACGATGCACCAACAAGAAAAATGTGTGCCTCTCAAATACATAGCTTGCACTGAGCGCGAAACTTTTGCAGCGTGCATTTTGCCCCATCGGATTTGATTTTCTCAGCAAGAACAACTCGCAATGACAACCAGAGTGTGACTACGTCACGTGCAAACCATGTTAAATACTTCAGCTTTCTGGTGAAGTGCGACGTTCGCAACACCAGCAGTAGACGTCCAAGGTGTAAAGTTGTGTAGTATTTATAGCAGTCTCGCCATGATATACGGCAGTCTAATGAAATGTTGGAGCACATGACTGATAAAGAACAAAGTCGTGAGGTAAGGTCCCAAAACAAGTGCACGTAAAACCTAAGATAACATTAGCCTCCCGAGGTAGTATCTCGCGACGTTTCGAGCTGAGGCAAGCTGATGCCCAAAAGTGATTTATATTACGGTTCTAAAAATCTTCGTTTGCCCTGCGCGGAATCTATGTTTAATTAGGAATATCATTTTCTGCATTTCTATGCATCTCTTTTTGCAGTAAAGCGTTGTGTAAGGGATTATTTAGAAAAAAATTGCGTGTCATCTCCTTACTGTGATGATGATGCTAGCGGCGCCATGCATCCGTGGCGCGAGAATAAAGAAAAGAAGTGTCTGGCATCTCGAGCTGCCTGCACACGCACGCTGAGAACGATGGTGTTCATTTCTTCCTGTCCCCCAATTTACTCGGGAAAGCTTATAACAAATTGGCGACGAGGATGGGATGGGCTAGACCACAGTATCACGGCAAAGCTTCAAGATTGTCGTGAATGCCAAGAACATCACCGTTCCGACCGGAAAGTACAGTCAACCCCGTGGCCTTTTCCAGAACGGCCATGGTCTCGCGTACATGTTGACTTTGGTGGTCCATTTCAAGGACGTTATTTCCTGGTATTGGTCGACGCATACTCGAAGTGGGTTGAGGTCATACCGGTATCGTCACCCTCTGCTGATGCTACAATCAAATGCCTTCGGAACATCTTTTCGACACACGGTCTACCAGATATTGTCGTTTCGGATAACGGTCCGGCCTTCGTAAGCGACAAGTACAGCGAATTCCTGAGCCGCAATGGGATCCGACGTATGCTGATTCCCCCTTACCACCCAGCATCAAACGGAGCTGCGGAACGCGTCGTGCAGACCGTGAAAGGAATGCTGAAGAAAGCGTCATCTGGAGATTTTCAGACCAAGATTGACAGGATGCTTCTGACATACAGAACTACAAAGCATTCACTAACAGGTCATAGTCCAGCTGAGCTGCTAATGGGCAGAAAGCTAAAGACAGCCCTAGACCTCCTACATCCGGACATGCGGAGTGAAGTACTCTGGAAGCAGCTGAAGCAAAAGTTACGCTGTGACCAAGGAGCACGCAAAGGCCCTCTACTTTAGCATGGTCAAAAAGTGTTTGCCCGAAATTTCAGGTCAGGGCCTTCATGGCTTCCTGGGGTTGTTATACAACCATCGAGTTCATCATCTGTGCAAGTGGAACTGAAAGATGGGACTCGTTGGAACCGTCATGGTGACCATCTTCGAGAACGTCGTCGTCCACCTGTGACACCCTACAGAGAGCACGGGGCAACCGACTCCACAGCTGAACGAGACAGGTCAACCGGATCTTCCGGGAACGAAGATCATCATGGACCAACAACAGCACACCATGACATAGGACTTCCTCGAACTCGGGAAGTTTCATGCCAGACGTTGCCAACCGTCCAGACTCCGAGTAGTCCCCAAAAGCTACGCTCTACGAGAGTAAAAAAGCCCGTAGATCGTTACAGGCCTTAGACCATAGTGACCCGAACTTTGACGTCTAGGTTGTGAGACAGTATTATTATACCTTCGTATAAAAAGGGGAGGAGTGTGATGATGATGCTAGTGGCGCCATGCATCCGTGGCGCGAGAATAAAGAAAAGAAGTGTCTGGCATCTCGAGCTGCCTGCACACGCACGCTGAGAACGATGGTGTTCATTTCTTCCTGTCCCCCGATTTACTCGGGAAAGCTTATAACACTTACTTCTGCCCCTTTCGTGTATTTGCCTTCCGATATATCATGTGACCACAGTGTTTTTTCGCATACCCTGCAACCCAGTATTTTACACTGCAAAACAGCTAACAAAAGCACGTTGCCGAAGACTCAACAGCTGGCGTATTTTCGAGTATCGTCCTTCCGTGTCCGTCTCAGGCGGTTATGTGAACTTCATAAAGTCAAATTTATCGATGATAATAAAAATATACTTAATTCCTGTCTGAAGAATTGGCAGCATAAATAGAAGATCCTCACCTCAAAGATATATAAGTAAGTGCATTTTTAAATTATCTGAAAGATGTTCTGCAAATTTTTTTTCGGCGCTTTTATCCTCTATAGACACGTTATAGGTGATTTGGAAAAGCTTTCAATAATTTTTTTTTTATTTTGAAGCTAATTTAAATAACTATGTGCTCCTCACGCATAAATAACTTCTCAAATATATAGAAGTTTATTATCGCGTTTTGTATGTGTTTTTATTATCGCGTTTTTTCACTGGAACGAAGGGTGGAAATATGACGATTGCACACTTAAACTCTCAGAAAGTGTCCGATTAAGTAGCTTCCGAATTGAGTAGAGCATGAAATCCCACTTTGTTCTATTTAACAAAAATCATCAATTAGCGAGGGTGATGCTTATTTGCAAATTAAATGGACCGGCATTTTGTCAAGAGCAAACCTCAACATCCAGGCTATGCCAGTTTATCCAATAATAAGAAAATGTTCACATGGGTAAGCACTGTTTTAGGTGAGATTCGATCTCAGTACGAAGGTGCTCATAGATTAGAGTGAACCATTTCAGCCATTTCTTTTCGCATGATTCGTCGCCCGCATCATGGTGCTGAGAGCAAACAATGCTAGTTAGAAAAACAAGCATTGCGATTGTCGCTTAGTGTTTCTATAAAATATAGACTGGAAGGACTTGTCCCGTGACTTTCTTGACATTTTGAAAACTATATTGCCTTAAGCTCAGTCGTCTCGTCATCATATATATATTGTGAAACGTATTCCGTAAAACACATTTTATGGTATATATGACACCGAGGTGCCCATTTCATGATTTTATTCACTGTAATTAATTCCTTAGTTCAAGGGAAAAACCACGATTCAACATCTAATACTGCGATACAAAGTTGTACCAATCACGGGTATTTTAGGCAACCTACTTCATTTCGCGAAAACATTTCGATTCAGGTACAATGTATGTGACTCTGGTAAACGAAGGGATGTTGAGTCGTATAAACACTACGTTTTGTATGTTAATCTAGATTTTCTTTTCTTGTTGTGTAGGAATAAATAACAGAATTTTATAATTTTGGTACCTGAAAATAAAACTGGATTGAACAAACGATAAAGAAAAGAAAACTATATACTGTAAACGACTTATTTTTTCGTGGGCTCAATATTTCGCGATTTAGGTCAAAGCTGAAGTTTTGGAATAGTTCACGGGTTGTAATTTTCTCGACGCGGTGGAATCTCAATATAAATTTTAATGTGTTTACATTTTACCGAAATTGTTCGCGGGACCCATTTTTCGCGAATTGTAGGCGATTAGTGAAATTCTCAAAAATAGACCCTCGCAAAAATCAGGTCGTTTACAGCAGTTAGTTTCACGGCTTAAATAGTGCCTATTGACAGAACAACGCGGAAAATGTATTCTCAATTTAGCGGTTCAAACCGGTTCAAACCGGTTCAAACCGGTTTGAACCGTTATTTTTTGCGCTCCGGAACTGAACCGAAAGCCGTGAACCCGAACCCGAACCGAACCGTTAAAAATATCGGTTCGACACTCTGCTCGCCACCCCAGGGGGTCAGATAAAGAATACTGTGTTTCCAATTGGCTCTTTTATCGTTTCGGTCTCCGAGCTGTTCGTTCGTTTAAAGCCTGACCTGATCCCAGCAATTTGAGTCGCAACGAGGGGATTCTAGGGAGCAACTAAAGAAACAGCAATCCTGGTACTGATGGAAAAATTGCTCTGTCTGAAGCGGGCCTTGGCAAGTTGCTATGCTTGAGCTTACTACTACTTGGTTAAGCATAGCAGACGGAAAGTGTTCGGCACAAGATTTCGTTCATTGACGATTTGTTGATGACTTTCAACTGCAAAACTATAAAACCAGTCCTCAGGCTGTAGTGTCCACTCGGTTGAACATTGAGATTCCGAGATTTTCGAGAACCGTAGAAATACTAGATGTGCATTTTTCCTGTCAGTTTTTTTCGAAATAACAAAGAACATGTTTTTTATACATCGCAAATCGAACAACCTGAGACAGTGTCACCGCAGAGATAGCATTAGCATTAGTACCGTATCCTTATCTACGGCATTAAAATAATTTCACTCGGATGGATGCTTGTAGCTGGCAAATACCGCTTCGTTTGCTTTCAATTTGCTTGAACTCCAGGTGTTTTACTTTACCGTGACAACAGAACACCCTCGCTGCTTGACTGGTTGTGAAGCGTGCGGCGAGCTATGTCGTTTAAAGCGGAATTTGCAGAGTTTGTCATCATGTTGGACCGTCTTCATAACTATTGCGTCTGTGTGTATTGCGGAAAAAAGAAGTGAGGAAACACTTGCAGCTGTTGTGCCCCGAGTTGAGAATGGCAGGGAGATCTTTCGGCTTTCCCGCCTTCAGCGCCAGCATCCTACCTTCGATAACACTTCAGCGTCTCATGAGCGTCGAGTGTGCGCGAGCAGCCAATGTGTGGCAGAGGGCCATGAGCATGTGTTGGAGGCCGGGCACTCGAAAGAGACACTCTGCCATACTCGTCCTGTCAGTACAATCACGCACCTCCCAAAGATGGCAGGGAAGATGTTCCAGCCCTCGTCTGTTGCCTCCAGAGCCGCTTCAATTGCTTGGCAGCGGCGATGATACTGCAATTTGAAAAGTTTTTCAGGCATGAAACTAGAAGTTTGAACACTGACTCTGCGACCCCAAGACGACTGCCTTCTCGAATCAAGCGGGTTATCTTTTACAACCACATAGGAACGAAGACTCAGGGGGTGGCTTTAGAAATGAAATGCTAGCTTCTGAAAAATACTTTTCTCGCAAACGGACTGTAAAGTTCAACAAGGTGCCTCTATGCAACAATGTGCCATCGCATTGAATTGTATTTACAAGCGCTGTAAGCCAGTTGCAATTTGGGGATTTCTCAAATTCCGCAGTACTAACTGCTTCATGACGGAGGCTTAAAGACGGGGACAACTGAACTATGATGTACATATTAAAGATAATCATCGGGAGACCAGGGCCTTAAAGGGCAACTTGAGATGATCACAGCCATCTCCCCACGGCCGTAATCATATTTTACTAGCACGAAATATAATCACAGCCGAAATATTATGTCGAAGTGAGACCGCATGTACTTCACTAAAACCGATTTTCAAGATGAGACCAGTTGCTCTTTAGCGGGCGGCAAAGCGGGTTTGCTTTTAGTCAAGGAACAATGGCGCAGCACCCTTGTGATGTCACGTCGCAGTGGAGCTGTGGTTAATTCGTTGTACCGCGTAACGCAGCACCCTTATGACGTCACACCGCAGCAGTCCCTCGAGCAGGTAGTTTAGGTCTTGTCACAGATGCCCGAACCAAACTTTGAGCTGCGATATTTATAAAACTAAACACAATATTGAAAAAACAAAACAAAGAAACTATAGATGCTAATTTAGGGGCACTGCTCAGCTGAAAACAGTTGTAATCCCAAATTCAAAAATAGTGACCGTAGTTGCTGTTTAAACGATTTAAACCTATATTTTAAACTATGCATTTAAACCTAGCTAAAAAAGCTAATATACTAACAGAATTAGAACGAAAGAGTGAGTAATTGGGTCTTCACTAAAATCGAAGCTGCAAAACGTGCAAAAATGGACCATACTTTGTTTCACCTTACAATGAACCGTAGGGGATGATACAAGTCATCGAAGGTCAATCCAATGCCGTGCGTGTCACGTGACCTCCGGGAAGGGTGCAGCAACGCGCAGGGCGCATAGTCACGTGATTTGTTCGCAGCACTGAATTGGCTAGCATGTCTTAGGGCATAGGTCCTCAAACTGGGTTACCTAGAGTACCTCATCACAGGTTCCCAGAGCCCCCAAATTTCATGGACCGTCCCTGCCGCTAAGCGTTCTTCCAGCTCAGTCATTATTTCAGCAGGTCGGAGCCATCTATCGATGCATAACTATGTATCAAACACTTCCTAGTATGTGTACATTATTGTTTAGGTCTGCAGGATTCTGCACTTCTATTTCTTTTAAACCAGCGCCAAAACCGGGATGGGTCACTCGGCTTTCAGTCAAGCCCGATAAGGCGAGATACGAAAGCTTGAAAACTCCCGGTATATAGTTTCTGCCGTGGTCCATTGTAAGGTGAAACGGAGCATAGCGAGCTCTGCTGCGTACAGACAAGAAAGACGATGCTTGGTCGGAGGCCTGGTCGCTCGAGTCCCGGCGAGATGCGAAAGTAATGTACGGTGGTGAAGAGGCTCACCTCGCAAGTGATCTGCCATAGTGAGCACTGCGATGGAGGAAGCATCTCGGGATCGACAGGAAGCGTCAGGTGGCGCTGCGGCCCGCCGACGTCCATCAGCTGGACATGGTTCCCGCTGCAAACCACCCTGGCCCCTGCGCCACGTGCAGAAACAATCGTCTGGCTTAATACAAGCAACAAGCATTTTCTGCAGTCGCGGCATCGGCTGTACCAATTCTGATCCGCACTGGCACGTTTTTTTTTTTTTTTATTATTATTTCCGGGGGGGGGAAGTTTTTTTGCTTGTGTCCTTGGACAGAGGCTCAAAGTGAGCTTGTCACATGAATCTGGACAGCCATTCACACGCTCTGGTGTGCACTGCTGACGTCCTCACTGAAATTGTCTCTGCACGCTGCAACTTGCACACTTTCTCACGCTTTTTTTCATGCCGTGCGCGGCATCCGTCCTGTCCTGTTTGGACAGACCATTAGGTGCTCCGTTAAATGCAGTGAAAGTGTGGTTACACTTGATGGGAATTTGGGTGGGAAATTTAAAACATTGATTTCCCCATTAAATATAGCGAAAAAATTAATGTCACGTGGCCTGACATTACATGACGTCAGGTCGCGTGACATCCATTTTTTCGCTAAGTTCGGCACGAAAATTATTATGGTGTCATGTAACGTAGTCACGTCATGTGACATAGTCACGTCATGTCACGCGATGCCAATATCTATGATGAAAGTTGGCGGTTTATAATCGGCTCCAGATCACAAGACTGCTAGGTATGGCTGCTTGCTGAAGGGGTGAACGCAGCTCATTTTTCTCCGCGACTGCTACTGCGTGGTAAGAGAAACTAATGTGGGTCTTGTGGGTTACAAACGCCGAAGATTGGGTCCAAGCGGTATTCGCCGAAAGTACAAAAATCATTGTGCCAGCCATTGAGCACGCTAAGACGTACCAGAGTAGAAGCTAGCTTCGAGGTCGCCGCTGCCCAGGAGAATGCAGAGCGCGTACTCAGCGTACAGGATGATCTTGGGCGTCTTCTGCCGCACCAACGACACAAACCTTGCCGCGCACGCGTACTTCGCCCAGAGCGCCTGGGGCAGGGCATCCCAGGAGTGCACCGGAGCGCCCTGGAGTGGGGCCGGGGCCACCCCCTCCGTGGAGAGGTGCCAGCCGAGCGGTGGCTTGTAGAAGACCACCCGGGTGCCGTCCGAGGAGACGCGCAGCACCCGGGTCACCTTGTGGTTGCGCGCGCGGAACTCCACACTGACTTGGCCGTCTTCGAGGATGCTCAGCTGCAATGACATGGCGGGAAGGGCCAAACCTATACGGTCTGCAGCACTACGAGCTAGCCTGTGGATTCCCGAAATGGGTTTCTAGAAACACAAGATATTCCCCAGTGGACCGTCGTGGACTCCTCGAGCTCCCAGATTTTCTCCACTGTCCTTAAACAAAGTGCTTTTCGGACTACGGGCTGGTTCACACACTTGTGACTGCTTACGACAGAGTGGCTTAAGGGAAGACATGGGTCTTTGGAGACAAAAACTTCCTAAAACTGCATTCTTTTTAAAATGGCGATGGCTGTCGTTCTTCTGAATTTAGCAGGCTTATAATTTCATGGATGAATATTTGAGCTATAAATTATTTTATAATGTCTGTGCGGGCTGAATGTGCGTTGAAGTTGACTCTAAAACATTGTTTTCACAAAACACAAATTTTGGACTCGTTGAGAATTTGCAGGAGGGATATCTCAGCATCTAGAGCAGATAGAAATATAACCGTTCCTGAAATGTGTAGCTGAACGTGTGAAGCATACAATGTTGAGAGCAGAATTTTTGATATAAGTCTAGAAAAATTTATATTTGATCATTTGCTTTATTTCTTGTTAGCCATGCATTGAGCAGTGAACTTCAATGTGTGGTAAAATCACTAATAATGAGTTTATCTTAAAAGTGCTTCCAACATTGTATTTTCTACGCTTCGTAGTATCTAGCCATGTGTTAAAAAGAATATCTTGTTGAGCAGTTTTTTTTCTATCGTTTTTCCAAACAAAGGCAGGCAAGTTTTATTTATTTTGAGGACAATTCTACTGACTGAGAAAATGACCAGATATATGAAATCAGCACAAAAAGCTGAACAAGCTTGTGCAGTTTTATTGGGTTTGGTCATAAAATAAGAAAAAAAGCTCCAAGACCAGTGTTCCTTAAAACCTCTCGGGATCTCTTACGACTAGAGGACACACTGATGCATTTCCGTTTACGTCCTAATTTTCGCGTGCATCTTTTTTCTTTTTGGTTTGAAGAAGTTCAAATGATGTCATAATGTACCATTTCTGATACATAGATGGTAGTACATTTGATCTCGCAAACACCGCAAAACTTTCACTGTAGTGAAATGCGATTCCCGAGTTACCTTAGAGATGGTGCCAGCACGCCCTCTCGGCGTAAGGGAGCTCTGTCGTAAGCAGACGCGAATGTGTGAACAAGTGTGTGAACCTCTCTTAAGCCTTATTTCAACAGACCCGAGTCACCGACCATGAATGCATACAAGCTAAAACACTCCCTAGAATGTGCATTGCTATATACAAGGTCTGCAGGCTTCTGCACCGCTTCACTGATCAATGTCGCGACAGGGACGGGCTCTTCAGCTACCTTTCCAGCGGATAAAGGTTCTTTGTGATTGGAAAGTTTGAGGATCTCCTTTAGAACGACGTGCGTGCGGCTTTCCGAGATGTAGCATCAGCACAAACCACCGGCCCGACGAGCAGATCAGTGCACAAAGTTTGCCGTGAATGCACGCCTCACTGATTCTACGAGCGCCATCCGTGCACGAATGCACGGTGGTCCGTTGCAATCTCGCTCCCGACAAATTATCGTGCCTATGGCGCCCCGAGTGGAACTTTTACCAGTTCAACTGGGGTCTCGTGGGGTTAGCTCAGAGTGCCGTAGACTGCACTCTTGCAAGGTTATTAAGCGGCTGAAGCTACACAGGTCTAAATTGCATTTCGTACAGTGTCTTAGGAGTGTGGCCGCGGCTTTAGGGTCGAACGGAGTGTAACGGCATTCGTCGCGGTAACGGGCGGTCACATCGCACTCACCCGCATGTTGCGTGCCCAGAGGCTAGCTGGTCGCAAGCCCGTGGTGTTGAGGGGAGCCTTGGGAGGTCCGAGGCTCGAAGGCAGGGGCCTCAGAGGGCATCCCGCCTGGCACATGAAGGCCTGTTCGGGAATGCCTGAGTAAAACGCCGACGAGAGCCTGTCTTAAAACGGCGAAAAGAGGGCGCACCAAGGATGAACACAAAAGAAAGGAGCACGCCTCCAAATCAGCCAAACGGACCAACAAACATTGTTGAACTAAGAGCCAAAATATTAGGCAAAAATAATTTCTTTTCATAAAGTAATTAAATTTACAAGTTTAGCTCTTCCCCGTTTTTTGTTTTTTTCAAGCTGAAAGTCTCTATTAGCAACAGTGAAAAAGCAATGCCAGTGGCAGGCACGAGTTTATACTTTTTGGGCAGTCGAGTTTCTTCCTTGCTGATTACAAGGTGTTTGATGGTGTCAAAAAAATGCTTTGGAAGCTTGCTCCTGCACCCAAACAGCAGCATGAAACAAATGTGAAGCATTCTGTTCTCTAGAGTGCCTACTCCACCTGCAAGCCGGCCCATTAGTGATGCCACGGCACTGAAAGTGCGGCCATATTTGAGTGCTGGTTTCGGCATCGCTTTACATTGGCAATTTCACAATACCTATTCCGAATTTTGTGATACTAAATAGCATGCCAGAAAGAGTAAAGGCCGGGGACTTAGAATATACATATATTTATTTGGGAGAGCTCCAGAGATTGCCACAGTAGCCCTTTAACAAAAGTGCATGTCACATGTGCCGTTTCGCTACTGCTCCAAGTGTCAAAGATGCTATCCGAACATGCATAGTAATGCAATGAGCTCACAGCACATCTCCTGAAGTGTCTTGTTATCATAGTTTTCCTCCATTACATTTTTGACAGGTCGGCAGGCATGAGGGCTATTCAGCAAATTCAGCGAAGCATGGAGCTTTACCAAATTTAGACACGAGACAGAGTTGCTTTTGGAATGGAGCCATTTGCACGGGTACCTTAAAGGGGCCCTGCAATCATATTTAAGCGTATAACTTTTTTGCGGTTTTGACGTCTCTTGGGGTTCGGGCAAGCCAGCGGGCACGGAGAGAGTAACTAAATATCAGTGCGTCATGTTTTAATCGGACGACACGGAAACCTCCTCCACCTACAGGGGCGACCCGCGGTGCCGAAAGCGCACGAATGTGAAGTCTTTGGTCCTGGCCTTACTACTAGTCAGAGCCGCTAAAAGCTTTTTTTTTTAGTCGAAATACAAAATATAAGTGGCGCAAACCATTTCATTTATTTATGAAAGTAGTTTTTGTTCAGCATTTTAGATCAGAAAAGAAACAAAAGCAGCTTATAAAGTAGGGAAACAAGAAATGACCTGTCGACATACCCGCCACCAAGCGGTGGAAAAGGGGGCGCATACTAAAAGGGGGTAGTGGGATCAGGCACTGACGAGCGGCGAGTGTAAAAAGGTCCCGGATGTATGCGGCGGCGCTGCAGACGTCAGCAGTCGTACACAAGCTTGAGGATCTGACCGGTTCCGAAGGCCTTCGGCGAGCAGGTTTGGCTTGCGATTTGGCCGTTTAGCAGTATAACAGCTCGAAGTGGCTCCCGTTCTGAACTGATCTTTACCCCGTCTTTGCTGTCGTTTGCAGCCAATAAAGTGTCGTGCCAAATTAGTCTTTAATCGTGCAACAAATGCAATGCGAGCCGCTCTGGTTACCCGCTTCATACAGCCTATCCAACACGTGCTTTAGTGGCACCCTCTCGAGCCGTCGACATGGAGTACGGCAGCCGTGAGCGCTCGCTGAGCTTACTACCCCTTCTCTAGTTTACGGCCACTCAAGCCATGACCAACGACGTCATGAAGGAGGTTATTTTTTGCTTCTTTTTGTAATTTTAGTTTGCCTATAACTTTTAAAATAAAGCAAAATTCGAGAAAAGAAAACTTTCATTAACTCACTACGTTCAGTGCGCTCAGGTTCGGTGCAAATTAAAAACCAGTCAAAAAGTTGTTGCAGGGCCCCTTTAAGGCAAGACTTCATTTTCATTCCATACTTTCGCCTAAATCAGGAACAAAAGTTGAATCGTATCTCGAAACTATTTCAACCTTCCGGTATAAAAATCGGCGAGCTCCTGAAGACAATTTGCTATGAGAAAAGTCCTTGATATAAAATATTTTCAAAATAAAACCACCTTTTTTTCCCTGTTTATCCAAAAGGAAGTCAATTACTACACTCAGGAGGAATAGACATTTTGTCAAATTCTGGGAACATGGGGACACGTGCTGCCCACGCTCACCCTATTTAAGATCCGAAGCAAATCGCTAAAATCGAGCATCGACAAGAGCACGAGCAGGATGACTTTTATTTTAGATTTTGCCTACAAGAAAGCTATCGCTGCAGACATCAGCACATGTAACTACACTCGCACCACGGTTCTTCGTCCTCAGCTAATTTAGAAAAAAGTCTATTCAATTGGTGTAGTACACTAAAGGAAGTTCTAAGACAAACGGATGCGTGCGGCCAAACACTTTGAAATCGGGTGGCAGCTTGCGCCCCCTATCTAGTGTGGTGCAAAACATGGTCAAAACCGGCGACACCTACGGCGCAGGGGTATCCTCTGCCTCGGATCCCTCTGCAACAGCTGAACCAGGAGTAGCCTCGCCTGGCTCGAGAGTCCGGCCGGCACTTCGAAGGAGCAGCCCTGTGCCGGAGGCCGCCCCAGCAGGAATGTGTGCAGCATCACTCCGAGGCTCCAGACATCTGCCTCCAGTCCGTGGGGGTCCCGAGAGGCTACCTCGCTGCGACAGGAGAAACCGACCAAAATAAGTCAAATTCGGGGGACCTACCGTAACATCCCAAGAGATGGCGCACAAAAATCAAAAGCAAATTGGATGAAAATTAGAAGTGGGCTACTTTCGGAGTGAAACCAAAAAAAGTTGGAAAAAAGACGGTGTTTGATTTTGTGACCTGCGAAACTTGCGATCGCAGGGAGGGGCGACGAACCAAAGACGGCTGTCCTTCCCACGCCTTGGAAAATTCAAATTCCAAACATACATACCTGAAACTGGGCACGCAAACATAGTTTTGTAACAAATTTTGTGTCTATTTCTTTGGGAGCTCAACACGGAGGTAGTGAATATTAAAAATAAAGCAAAATCGGAGGCCGTGTACTTCCTATGCCCTATACCAGCTTGCTTGTCGTCTGCATATTGGTTCACGAGCTCGCTTCCAGGTGGCTTGGTGAATGCAAAAACACTAAAAACCTAATGGCAGCGGCTGGCAATGAGCAAGGTAATTGCAATAATTAATACTTTCAACAAAATGTATGAACAGTGACCACCTGGGAGCAAGCTCGCAAACCAGTGTGCAGACGACGAACGTCGGTATTCGCGTCTCCAGCTTGACGCTCGCCCTCCCGCGGCGGAAACGGGAAGCGCTCTAGTGAGGGTCCCCCGACTCTCCTGCTCAGCGGGCATGGCGGAACTGCTCGCAATCATGGCTCGCGAAATGTCGTTTCCGAATGTAAACAAGACTCTTCACTGTCCCAACGTAGTGCTGCAGCCGGTATGGGATTGTACCTTACTGGAGAGTTTTAGTATTGCGCACAGAAGCAAACGCAAGCGGTATGCGTTTGCGTTAGAGTTCCGTGCCCCACGTTGTGCGTGCGCCCCATCGCCATGCGCCATCCAAGACCGCAGTTTCGGGCTCCGCGCACGCGCAGTGTAGAACACGTAAAGCTAACGCAAACACACAGGGCTTGAGTTCGCTCGTATACGCAATATTAAAACTCACAACTGTTTCACCGGCTTCCAACGCCAACGAAACGTGCTGCAGTGACCAGACGTGCAAGCAGGTAGGCGTTCCTTCAACTGGAAAGGTTGAGATTGGCAAAACAACGGCGAGCAAATACAAAAGTAAATAAATGTTATGAAAAAACTAATAATTAAAAAAATGCTTTTTTTTCATTTTTTTATTTTTTTGGGGCATTTGGTTTGGAAGGTTATTGGCGGCGACTTTGGGCGTTTCGCCGGTTGTCAAAAGTCGCGACTTTGAGCATAATATACTTTGTTCACAATTAATGTAATTTTACATGGATTTCTCACATTCGCTAAAATGCTTTCATTGATTTTAGACTATTTTTTTATTGGTAATTAAAATGCAGCAACTGAAACCAGTGATGATAATTAGCACAGTTTTTATTGTCATATTTCTTCGCGCGTTTAAAATTAGATCATAAGCAACAAATTATATTAGAACTTGAAGAATTACTTATTCAAATATGTGACTTTTAATATTATTATTATTAATACAAATCGCGGCAAAGTATGCCTCCAATTAACGCCAAGATCGCGAGAATACGGTATTTAACAATAATAGTCTTTCCAGAAAGGTATAATTCTGTTTTCTTTTTTGCATATGAAAAACTCTGACATAGTTATCAAGATAGACAAACAGTCAAACAATGGATGTAATATGAAGTCCTACACGTCACGCGTTGCTATAAACACACACACACCCACACATTTCAGCTGTCTGACTCGGATTCCGTCTTTGGGTTGTTGCAGTGAGAGCAGCGTTTATTAGTTTATACTTTTCGCGGACATATTATAAAAATTAAAATTATTTTCTTATTCTCGTGCTGGAATAATTGTCATTATTTCCCATGACAATTATCTGAGCGAGAGAAAGGCTGCGAGAACGCACAGATTTCAGCAACTACAAATATCACCCTGGATCGAACAATATGTCACAAAATAAAGTTTCCGCGAACAAGTTTTCTAAGTAAATAATTACGATGTGAGACACATCTTGAGTCGTGAAAGAATTCGCAATTAAGGCCTATATCGAGAAATTAAATCCAAAATAGAGGTAAGTTTCGGTTTCGCTCCAGAATTAAAACGCGCATCCTTCCTGTAAAAAATACGCTAAACACCGTTCTTGTTTTCAGGTTAAAGGGGTAACCTGCGCTCATAAAACATTAGCTTCCTTGTATTACCAGAAATAATTTGTGTCGCTCAGTGAAGCCAGCACACTAGACGGGCTCAACAGCGGCACGTATCTCTGACCCTCACTAAACCCGCCATCTTGGAAAATGAGTGGCGCCACCTATAGTTAGTTGGAGTCGCGGATAGGGCATAGGGAATGCATGGCCACTGTTTCTGCTCTATTTCTAATATTTAACCGCCTCTGACTTGAACTCTAAAAAAAGATAGACATCAATCTTCTTGCGAAACCATGTGCACTTGTACATTGTTAGGTATGTACGTTTGGAATTCAAATTGTGCAAGGCGTGCCAAATGTGTTAGTCCGTCCAGCTGCACCCTGTACCTGTTTAAGAGTTGAGTTACGCCGTGCGGACTATATACAGGCGCCGACCACCGTAATATCTTGGGATACCCTACTTAAAAGCGAGAGCAAATCAGGTAAAAATGAGAAGTAAACTAAGTTTCGGTGTGCAATAAAAAAAATTCTTAAAATGCTATTTTTTTATTTGTGACCTGCCAAACTTGTTTTCAGATTGCGGAGCAATGGAGCTGAACAACTGTCCTTTTCAGTCAGCAATGTTTGCTTATCTTCCGCCGCAGCAATCCAACCCCTCCTCCGTTGAGGTCATCATTGACCAGGGCACTACAATTACTAAGAGTGAGCTTTTTTTCTATGTTTTTTGAAAAGTAGACAATTATCTAAATTATAGAGGTGGGCCATCGTTCAAGTAGGCAGGAATTTGTTTTTTCTAGTTTGTTCATTATGACAAAACGGACAGAATATTGTCATGATAATTTATATATCGTACAAGCTTGTTTTAAACCAATAAAGTGGGCACTTGTCAAGGTGTCCTGTGTATGATGATTTTTTTCTGTGCATACTAGTCAATATGTGCAAACTATCCAACAAAAAAAAAAACTTATTTTAAACTAAAAATTGCCCGTACGCACTGTACACAAGGTGGAAGCTATCGTCCTGAAAATATGTCAATCAAAAGTGATTACAGATAAGCCCCTCACATTGTACTTTGTATTAGTAGCGCAATATAATGTATTAAGTTGTCTCGGAGACATTCTGAGAAAGCACGGTGCAGCCTCGGGAAAAACTTACGGAGACATGAAGTTTGGCGTGCCACACATCGTGGTGTGACGTTCCCAGGGACCCTTGAGTTGTGTGGCCAGCCCAAAATCTGCAATTTTCTGCACGTCGCAAAACAACATTAATCATTGGCACTTATTAGGCAAGCTCTTAGTGGCTTCTCTCCCATGTTTTCTATCCGCTTCGCCTAAACAATGTCACAATGCCTAAACAATGTCAACAATGTAAACAGTGTCACAGACGCGCCAGCAGCGCGAAATGTGCCTGTAAAATCTGCCTTAAACCAGCCTCCACAAAGATGGACAGAAGTAGAGTCTAAGCTCATTACAACAGACCTGGTTACAACAGACATTTGGACATAACATACCGATTTGTGAAGTTTGGCTGGTTTTCCTCTATGTACCATTGACTCAACTTCATATCTGCATAAAGCACACTCCTTTTACAACAGACCGAAATCTTGGTCAAAATCAAGGTCTGTTATAACGAGCCTAGACTAGATATTGCACACAAATACAAAACGA
Source organism: Ixodes scapularis (assembly GCF_016920785.2). Classification (NCBI taxonomy): domain Eukaryota; kingdom Metazoa; phylum Arthropoda; class Arachnida; order Ixodida; family Ixodidae; genus Ixodes; species Ixodes scapularis. The sequence goes on along the minus strand of NW_024609839.1, from coordinate 73,259,535 downwards.
ATTAAGGATTTCCTTAGAAGCACTTCTTTCGTAGCTGTACCGGTATCACAGGCACATTTACAATTATGCGAGTTGTGTTCGTCTGTGTCGCAGCCACGGGAACTTCATCAAATGAACAGCACTCTGAGCATAACGACATAAACAAAACGAAAGATAACCAATGCCGTAAAACGCTCAATCTCCGCAACGTCATTGGCGACGTCAGTCAATGCCCTACAGTCGCGGCACTCGCGGGAAGAAAGAAAAACGAAAGGCAAACAATTCTATGAAAAAAACAACAAACGAGCAGTCCAGTGTTAATCCACGGTTGGCTTTGTTATCACGAGCATGCACCTTACTGCAACGAACGGCAAAAAGCGTCGGAGTCTTTTGGCGTCTCGCAACAAGCGCAACACTAACAGGCAGCGATGCCAAGACTCCCACGTCTGCCGCTTTGCACAGTACACTTGTCGAGCTTCAGCACGTCTGCCGCTTGGGACTGCTTGGGGATTCCCTAACGATGGCGTAATGTGTAGGCACTTCTCCTAGGTGGCATTGGACAGATGGATACCGCCAAACTTTTACAATGTGGAGAGCAACGTCTGCTTCTTTGCTGGAGTTGTGGCACCGAGCTCTGATTGAAAGGATAGTGGGTAGTCCTCAATGCTAGATGCCTTCAGGTCTACACACTTATTTATTTTGTTCAATCAGCAAATAAGAGCTCGGTATTCTGACATCCTCGCAACCCCTGTGCAAGAAGCAGACAAAGTTGCGCTTCGCATTGGGCGGCGGCTTGCGCCACCTAGTCAAAGCTTTTAATTTCAACAATTGACTTCGACTAAATTCGGAATTAGTTAAAGGGACCATGAAAGGATTTTTCAGATTTTTCCAAATGAAGACCAAATTAATCTTTAATGTTCATGGAACCCAGAGCAGGAATCTGTTTTCGTCTTATTGCCTCCAGTTTTGCACCAAAAAAAAGATGAAAACTCATGTCTGCTTTCCTCCTCGACCTGACCATCAACATGTGAAATTGCGGGGCCGTGACATAAAGTATGCCTTTCTACAAGAAACAGAAGTTCTTTAGGCCGAGTGAAGGAGCCGCATCAGTCAAGCGTCGCGTTACGTCGACGTTTCGGCACAAATACGTCGGAACGTCACCTGCTGGGGTTTTTATGAACACCAATTGCTTCGTAGAACTCGTTGGTCTGCGACACTTGTGCAATCAACAACATGGCTATGGATATGTCGCAGCTGAGTAAAGTGCAGCTTAAAATGCTTCGGTATAGTGAAAGTATGGGCCTTCTTCCGTCGGCCACCAAACCCACGCGGCAAGATGAGAACTCCCCCGAAGAAGGCTGTATAAGTTCTGTGCCAGAACCTGCTGCAAAGGAGTGGCGATTACTCAGTACAGAATGGTAAGTTCACATTTTGGCTGCAAACACCAAACGCTGTAAACAAAGTAATATAAACTCCTAATGAAATTCCTTGTGAAGAAACCTCTTGTGCTCTCGTTGACTCTGTGGCTTATGCAACTGAATATTACACTCTGTCGATTCCATGGACGGTATTAATCGACAATTTCATAGTTTGAGAGTACAGTTTCAGTGACACACTAGTCATATCCAATACGGAAGCTAAATTCAACTGACGTCCCCCAAAATATGGGAAAAAAGGCTCCGACACTGTGGATGTTCTGGTTACTTTGCTAGGTGACGCAAGCTAATGCCATTACAGAAAGTTTCGACACAACTCATCATTTAATCCACCCACTCATACATTCAGCTATATTGCAAGCGTTTAAGGTAGACAGTGTAAGATATAGTCCGCTATAATTTGCCAAAATTTCGTGCCAAAAAATTAGGATTTAACCTTCCTAATCTCACATGTTAGTTTTCCTTTGATCCCGTAAACAATATGCAGTCAGTAAAATTATGTCTAAAATGGTTTCATGGTCCCTTTAGGAGCCAGGAAGAATTTTCCTTTGCGACGTCACATCAAATGTGAGCATCCGATGGGCACTAGTTGAGACTTATACTCACGTTCATTCTACAAAAAACGTATGATAAAGCGGATTGCCAATGCTGTGGCGTAGCTCTGTGGTAAAATGGCTGCTTCGCAAGCAACAAGCCCAGGTTCATTTCAAAAGAGGTGCAGGTGATTGTTTTTCGAGAAGTCGACAATATTGCGACGGACCCCTTAAGGCGCATTCACACCGGCGATGTAAGCAGTTGCGCAATGCGACTAGATCGCATCGCAAAAAAATTAGATGGTCACACTGGCGTGCGCGATGAGCGAGCCCAACACCTTCGTTGGCGAGTCGTTTCTCGAAAACTCTCGCTACGAACGCCGTTGATTGGCTCAGCCGCTCCGCGACTAGATCGCATAGCAAAAAAGTTGGGTCGAGTAGCGACTGCTCAAATCGCGTCGCTTTTTGCTCGCGATGGTCGCTTTTGCGATGCAAGTTATCGCGTGACTAGATCGCATCGCCGGTGGGAACGCGCCTTTAGACTATTGCGCCAACTACAACACCAACAACTACTACAGTGAATACAAACCTCATTTCCAATGGTGAGAAGAGCTGATTACAACTATCGCCATAAAAGCTGCCTCTGTGTTACATCCCAAAGGTGCTCTAAATGCATAGCGCTTATAAATCCTGCCACGTCATGCGTCACGTGACATAGGGGCGTCACTTGGTGGCACAATGTCAAGTTATGTCATGGTATTACGTGATGCCCCGTGACCATCGGGAAAGACGCATCGTCGTGCGACGCCAGTGTCACGCTATGTCGCGTGACTACTGTTGTGCTGATGGCGTTACGTGAAAACCGTCCACTAAACTTAGTGGGACACCTTCCTCTCTCTCCGTCGAGGTCAAACCCCACGGACATTAAAGCGCCAAGAGCCGTACAGCATCGAACATTGTACCAGCATGTCCTAAACGCCCGCAAAAACCGCACGGAGCCACCGAGGAACCTCTCGGAGCGCGCGAGCTCACCACGTGAAGGTCCCGCGTCAGCAGCAGGTTGGACAGGCTCAGGTCTCGGTGCAGGATGCAGTGGGAGTGGAGGTAAAGGATGCCGGAGACGATTTCCCCCAGGAGCCGGCTGGCCTCGGGTTCGGTGAGGGGGCCGCCCCTTGCCCGGAGGTAGCCCTGGAGCTCGCCGCCCTCGCAGTACTCGATCACCAGGTAGACATACTCGCGGTCCTCGAAGTAGTTGAAGAGCTGCACGCAAAGAGGTTGCAACGCCACCGCAGAGAAAGTCGGAGGGGGTTACGTCGCCAACTCCATTTTTCTATTAACGCAAGAGAGGGCCGAGTAAAATACGCAAAAAGCTAAGTGTCTTATGGCTGCAGACAGGATTAGAATAGCGGGGAGGTCCTTCGGTAATGTACCGCCTCCAGCGTGAGCTTCCTATGCTTTGTCGTCTTGAGAGCCTCGAGCATGCATGTGCAGTTAAAGCACAGCGAAGTCAACGAGCGCTTGAAAGAGACACTCTGCCAATCTCATCCTGCCGATGACTATGCAGAGCGCAAGTTCGTCTGCTTTCATGAAAGAAAGGCATCAAAAGCTGTCTTTAGCACCCCACGTCACTAACAGATTCTCGCAAGTAGAATTTTTACAGCAGAGATTGCGAAATGAGCCTTCAGCAGTATGGAAAGCCCCCATACCTCGACAACGGAGGGGTGCTTGAGTCTCGAGTGAATGGCGACTTCTTGCTGCACACGAGTGCTGCTCACGCCCATGCGCTTCAGGGCCGATTTGTCCACCTGTCGCAAAGAGCGGCGCATCTCAAAAAGCACGACGCTGACAATTTAACAGAAAGTGTTAGGTAACTCTCAGCACCTTCGAATGCGAGTCCATGGTCATATAGCATTCGATCCCAAACAGGAAGTAAAGATCAGAGCAGAATGCTGCAAACTGTAAGTGCTGACATTGGTGGTTCTGAGAGAAAGAATGAGAAAGAGAGCAACAGAGAAGTAGAGAAAGAAAAGTCCGTGAAGATGAGGCACATTCGTCTTGCTGCGACGAGTTGAAGTTGCTCGAGTGCGTGTCAACTTTGGAAATGATGCGTGATGCCGGTGTGTATTCCTGCAAAATAAATCTAGAAAAAAATTTATATATAGGCCTCACAAGTGGTGTTTTGCTGCTTCTTTGCGTATATTAAAGCGTCGCCAGCAACATGGGCCCATTGGGACTGCCAATGTTATGCATCTATGCTCCGTCGTCCCAAGGCGGTCGAAATGCATAAGACCTTTGCCTCTAGATTACTACATGAACTCTATGATCCCAAAAGACCCCTCTCATAAACAATGTGTACCAATAACTAGAAGGCACAAACAAACAAGGCAATGGCAGAGCAGCCAACACCACAGAACAATTAAGTAAAAAAAGCTATGTATGACGACAATGAAGCCGTATGTGTAGCACTCATAGATTTAGAGCTCGCAACAGGATCTTTTGAATGCGTCATTCGGGATTTCCAGAACTTCCAATGGGGCACAGATTCAAAGCTCACAATAATTACGCTTGGTTTTCTTACATAATTAATGTAACTATACTCCGAGTTACCCGTGCCAGTGCCTTAACTAGTAGTTCCTTCATCAAGAGCTAGTTACGAAAGAGGTACAGGTAACCCAAAAAGAGCAGGGTCCAATCATGTACACATGTTTAAGTTTGAACGGATCTTTCTATTCATTTGTTATTTATTGAATAAAGGTTGTCACATTAAATAAACATGACGAAGTAGTGAGGGTACTGCCACGCCAGCTGCGACTCACCATCTTGATGGCTACTTCAAGTCCGCAGTTCTTGGACCGAGCGCGGTAGACCTGAGCGAAACCGCCCTTTCCCAGGAAGTTGAACACTTCGTAGTCCTGCGGTGCGACGATCGAGTGTGATGCGCAACACTCTAGCCAGTGACAAAATGAGAACGACAGAGCGACAACGCCGTGCATTGGCTGCCCAAGCACGCACGAGGATCGCACGAGACACCGAACTGTAATCGAAGGCACGGATGTCGTTCAGCGGGCCTCACACAAGAGTCTCAACCGAAGTATTAGGAACCAGTCATTAAACTCAAGATAAAATGAGAGTACAACCCTACTGACATCTCAAACAGTCTGGTAGACACAAAGAGAGTGGCCTTAGCAGCACACAAACACTCAAAAACTTACCGAGACGTCAGGACACGTGTTCAGAAAACTATGACGGGCACAGGGATGTCGTTCAGCGCTGCACCGAGCGTTTTGAAAAGCGTAACCGACGAGCGGTGGATTCAAGTCGAGCATACCTGTATGGAATCGCCTAGCTTCGTTGAGATTGAGTTGTCCGTGTTGACGACCATCGTGAACCCCTCGGCAGAACACGAAAATCTGCCGAGAGAATCAGTTCGAGCTCCGTCGAAGCAACGCACAGCGCTACAGCGACATCCACGAAGCAACTGCAGCTGCCATATTTGATTTGGCCGGCGACTCGTGATGTCGTTGCTGATGGGCTGACGCACATCAGGCGCGGCTCATCGGCGAAATGCTACGCTATGCATTGTGGGAGTCGGTTGGCCTGTAGAGTTTCAGTTTCGATCATGGGAGAGAGCCCTCGAGGTCGCTTCATATGCTTCTGCGATTCACGATCGACTGTGTAGCACGGTAAACATCACAAACTGGTTGCACGACATTTATTTTTAGAGCGCAGCCCTTAGGCGCCCGTTTCCGGCTTGAGCGGCGTCAGCGTAACTGCGCGGTGCATTATGGGTAAATTTCCCCGCTAAATTTAGCGAAAAAATTTCCCCGCTAAATTTAGCAGAAAAATGTCCCCGCTAAATTTAGCGAAAAACTTTTCCCGTTAAATCTATCGGAAAAATTTTCCCACTAAATATAGCGGAAAATTTTCCCCTAAATGGGAGGTGAGCAGGAGAGGAGGGGCATAGCCTCCTCTCCATACCTTTCCCTCCTCCTCGTCAAGAGCTGCGTTCCAATTCGGCGTCACAGGGAGTTGTAAACGGCTTTTTTTTTTTTTCTTTTTTTTTTACAGCGGAGCTGTTAAGGGCTATACTCCGTTTCACCTTATGTTGTACCGCAGCGAAGGCTAGAAGCGCGAGCTCCTAGCTTTGGCAGCTGCCCTTGGTGCACGAGAGCTTGTGCCGCCGAGATGCGCCCTAGAACAAGGAGCTCGCGCTTGTAGCCATTCCTGCGGTACAACGCAAGGTGAAACGGAGTATAATTTCCCCAGTATCGTGTCCGTGGACAAACAAAGGTCGACACAAAACGCCCAGACGGCTACCACAATCTACAAGTGACGGCGGCAACCAGACAACCTGCTTGCCGGTTGTCTGGTTGCCGTCGTCGTTCATAGATGGCGGCAACCTTTCCACTTTGGTTTTCACCAAGGAGGAAAGGCTGAACTTCTCTAGGCATCGTCCTTGAGGTCGTCCAAGACGTCGTTCCTGAGGTCGTCCTCTGGGCGTTGTCCTTGAGGTCGTTTTAGACGTCCTCGTGGTTATGAAATAAATAACCCGGGATCGTTATATATATGTCCGATTATTTAATCTTTCAAATAATCAATTACACCATCACTCATTAATCCTTACATTTATATATACTTCATTCCCACCATAGTACAGCTTCACTGGTCTTTCTTCTTCACCGAAGTGGAAAGGCTAAAAGATTTTGTCATTTTCTGCTTTCCTTTTATATTTTTGGGGTGGGGTCGTTAGTTACCGATCAGCCGCCCACTCCGGGCTACTGAAAACTGGATATGAAATTCGCTATCCACGCAACATGCTGAGATGCCAGCCAAGTCGGTTGAGTTTCAGAACACTGGTCTACGTCCAGGCTTGGATCCCAGCAGACGCAGTTTGTGCAGGTGGCTGAAATTAATCCAGAGTTCTTTGCCGACGTATGTGTGATGTACTGGTTAATTTGGAATATTGCAAGGGTATACTCAACTGTTTAGGTTACAATCGGTTGGCGATACGAGAAGTGTCGTGTCTGGTCTCCGACCGCGCTTATTAATCTGTGGCTTGCAAGTGTCCCGTGCTTCTCCATGGCCCGCCGCTCGGCTCTCCCCTCCTGGAGTCGAACACGCACGTAATACACGGCAATATGTTTGATATAGACTCGACGTAAGCCTTACCTTTGGATCACTTTCCTCTTCGCAATGCCGAATAGAACTCGTAAAGGTTGAAATAGAGCTTAGCAGTGAGGAAACCGGAAAAGGATGTACAAACATAAGCTTACGTTGTACGTGTTTTTGTCCGTCCCTTACTGTTTTCATTCGTCAAAAGGTTAGCGGTGCAAAGTGAAATGTGATTGAGCTTTCACCATCGTATCAATCACGACTGTGCGCACACAAGGGGCTTGGGGGATGGAAACTACGGCAGTGTGCCAACCTAAGTTTGTCAGAAAGCCTGCCCTACAGGGTCCAAGTACAGATTATTGGCATGCGATGCAGATACCCCCAAGTGAAACAAAGACCTTAATCAGTTCCAGGACCGATTGTGTTCTTCGATTGGGTATTGGAGCACTGAAAACCCGATACACCGGGACATTTACACCCAACACTTCCGGCTATTGAGCTTTTGAAGTAATACTGCATCAGGACACAGTGACACAATCTCCCAGTTGTGCACGACTGAAGTAAACTGGCGATTCGGGACACCGCACAACGTTGAACCAAAACCGAAATCCATGCGCGCTCCACTCCTGGCACACAGGTTCCCAGAATGCAACGCTCACAGCGACAGATTTATGGAAGTAGTCTATAGGGGGTATTCACTGGACACCATATTTGAGGGCGATGTTTAGAGCACATGCTCAGAACGAGCTCACATTAGGCTGTTCAGACCGGCGATCTTGACGGAGTGGAATGTGCATTGCAAAAGAACTGCGGAAACTCTCTATCAGCACGCATACAGATATGGCCACCAGTGAATACTCCCTAGGGAGTAAGGTTGAATCCCAGAAATCAAGCAAGATTGAATTGCTTAGCTGTTTGTGCCAGCTGGCAGTGCAGAGAAAAACATCTGCCTGTTACACTTACACTGGGGTTTCATACACCTGAAGAACGTAGTTGCGTACCCATTACGCCCATACCCCATACGACTAAATAACACGAGATTGTTTAAAAGTACATTTATTTATGCTTGGCAGATAAGAGTTCACTATTTTTCCATTAATTCAGTTTTCCTTTTTGCAATTGTTAAGTTTAAGTGTCGAAGCAAAAAAGATGTGTATAAGAGCGATTGTTACGAATGGGTTCTGCAAGAAAATGCAAACAAGTAGTTTTTTTTTTTTTTTTTTAAGATGTCGCATACAGTCAGTTTATTCTCATACTTCCATTTGGCCCAAAATATAGTCGACAAGCTGCACTGCTATTAATACACACAACTGATGCCCAAAATTTAAAAAGCTAAACAATGGGTTCACAGGCATACACAAATATAAAAATATTTTCTGAAAACTTCAAGCGTGAATTCCCTCGTTTTTATGCAACACTCGTCAGCCCCCAAATCACTGAGACCTAGAAAACATTCATGCTACTTCCATGTTGTAGTACAAGACACAAAAATAAAACTGGCAGACATTTGGCTTGTCACATAAAACACTGAATGGCAGTAACGTGAATCTGGCATAGTTAATCAAAAGTCGACACAAAGCAGGAACGCATCTGCAAGCTGTGGAAAGTTCCCTAGTCTGGAAGTAAAAAAAAAAAAAAAATCATAATATACATGAAAAAACTAGAGCTTTAAATTTAAAGAAACTAAACTTGCGTCTAAAACCTAAAAAATCTAAAACCTGCAATTGTTCTCAAACTGAAAAAGCATCTAAAGGCATTCATGCTACTTCTACACAAAAGACAAAAAAAAAAAAAAATCTTGCTTGCTTGTTTAAAAGAAAAGGCAATTGGTCCAAAACGGGGGCACATCTGCGAATCGTGAAAAAAACAAAACAAAAAAAAACATGTTTTCTTGAAAATTGCTGAACGTCCCCATTTATCCGGCCCAAAACCACCATAGTCGTTACACTGTTTCCACATAAAAGGTAGAAGCACGAGAGAAAAAAAAAGAAGGGTCAAGAACACGAAACTTGCAGAATTATTCCGTCACCATATAAAAAGAGCGCTCCAGTGGGGAGTGTGGAGAAAGCGTTCACGGACGAGTCGAAAGAGCCTTCGACCCGACAATGTGCTTGGAGTGTCCGCCGAGACCGTTGTAGCCGGTTCGGATGACAGACGGAGGGGAACCGGACGACGAAAGGCCGGGGCGGAACAGGTTCCCCCGCGTGACCAGTGGCAGCCTGGTCGGCACGGCGACGTCGCCCGGCTTCTTCCAGGCACACATGACGATCTAAAACAGAAAAAGCAGATGACAAACTCAGTCCAGCATCGGATGAGTACATGCACGCTTCAAGCATGTTCGCTTCACACATATTTACACTTCGATTGTCTGCAGATAGTTTTATTGAGAATGCGTTTTACGAGTCGTCTCTCATGGGAAAATTGTCTAGAACGAGCGTCGTGAACAGGCGCCATGAACAAATGTCACGAACAAGTGACACACTGAGAGTGTTTAAACACTACATCAACGTTATATATATGAAATTTATATATACAGTTCGAACACCAGGTCGGTGTGGTGGCAGTCGGATACTAGTATAGCCACTGAGCTGCATAGTACAGCTGGCTTTGGGCGGGTAAACGATTTCATTTGAATGTGCCGCAGAAGGCAGCATACTTTGAATGTGGACAGAAGGGAAGTGTGAATATTCAAATTTGAATTGAACAATGATTGCCCAAATAATTTGATTAGACTTTCGAATGTCTATACCCATTTTTTCCTCAAGAAAAAAACAACCGCATCTCCACGTGGTGAATGACGTTGATTGGGGCGAAGCTCTGGTGGTGCTTGTCTGCGTAGACGGTGAGCCGCAGCATGCCGAGCCTTTCGTTTGTTTTCATCCATGTCAGAAAGAGAATGTGTGGTATGAAACGTGGTTATACACACATTTGAGCATTTGACCGCAGCACCCTCTCGTCTATAAACGTTGAGCCAATGCATGCAAAGTTTAAGGCAATTATATACGCATTTGACCGTCTCCTGTATAGACGTTGAGCGGCTACATGCAACGTTTCATCCATGACATCCCCAGCTCTTGAGTTACTACAACATCTCAGAGCCCCCTACTTGTCCCGCAGTCGTGGCCGAGTGGTTAAGGTGATGGACTAGAAATCCACTGGGGTATCTCCGCACAGATTCAAATCCTGTCAAATGCAGAAAAATTTTTTTTTTTTTTTTTTGCTTTACACAAGCAAGTTGAGCTCACGAGCACGAGCACCAGCAAGATCGATGTGAGCACGGACGCCGGATGGACAAGGCTAGACCCTAAAGGAGCTTCGCCCCTAAAAAGCAAATTCTGTGCACTGGTCATACGCGGTGCAAAGTAGTTCTTACGAGATTTGGTTGTCTGAGGAAAAAGCAATGCTTTTGGCACTTGGAATGTGGAAGTCTTGATAAAGTGACATATCTAACCTAAAACTTATCTACCTACCTATGTCAAATTCTTTACATAAAGGGGGAAGTCAGTAATGCTACGCGAGGATTGGGACTTTTTTTACTACGGCCCTTGAGGTGAAAACAAATATAGTATTAAAATTTTGAAATATCTCGATACATTGAATATTTGTACTGCTTGCAGAAAGACCGGTTCATTCTGGAACGCTGTTCTTGTATGGAATAGTCCTCACAGTCCGTGACAAGTTTGATTTTTCAGTGCGGTATCAGTTACACCCAGTGTTGCCAATAGTGGTTTTCCCACTATATTTAGCGGCTTTTGGTTTTGTCTAGCGGGAAAAATTATTGTTTTGCGGGAGGAAAGAATTTTAGCCATTTTTATTTAACAATACTGTAAGCCTTCATTTGAAGGCTATTACAGAAGAGGTGAACAGTTCATACAAAAAACACACACAGTCCTATAATAACACACGACAAAGAAAATTGTAACACTGTCAATAATATTAGCATATACATCCTTCCAGGCTTATACTTATTGGGAAAAACAACTGTTCTAAAAACAAATCAAGAGTAGAAATATCTTTTGAGTTTACAACACATTGTGGAAGACCGTTCCATTCTTCAATTGTTTGTGCAAAACAGGAATACTTAAAAACATTGATTCTACCATAGTATGGTTGAACCGCCATGTCATGATTTAAGTGTCGTGATCGCTTATGCCCGCCCTTCTTTCAGATACAACTACGAGTCAATTTTTAATTGCCTAGTATATGGGGAAAAAAACGGTCTTAGCCTTGCTATCCTCTGTCTAGTTTCTAATGGCTGGAGGCCACACTGATTCAGCATTCTAGTCACAGTCTGTTTGTCTATACTTAGAAAGAATAAAACGCACAGCCAACCTTTGAATCTTTTCTAATGTGTCTTTGTCTATCTTCTTAGTAGGACTCCCACACCAGATTCATATATTCCAAAATAGGACGTATCATGTCATCTTGGAGTTTTTTTTTGGAGGTATAAAATTTTTATACCAAATTACCATCAATTTTGCATCTGCGAGATCCATAATACGACAGTCGTGATTGCTTACTCTCAGTAATATTGTGATCAGTTAAAGGAGATGTCATCAAGATATCACTGTGCAGGGGTGAGACAGGTGAAACAGGTTTTGGAGCAATTTTTGGAGCAGGAAGTATAGGATTTTGGAGCAGCTTAGGAGCACAAAATTCTAGTTTTGGAGCAGCAGTTTATGCATTTTGGAGCAACTTCGAAGCAGAAAAGTCTACAGTTTGGAGCAGATTAGGAGCAGAAGATGTTAGAGCAGCTTATCAGCCAGTTAAATAATAAAAAATCTGACTTTTCTTTTTAATAATTTTTTCCCACCCTGGTTCCATTACGTGATCAGCGCCAATATGCACAGAGACAAAATATTAAAAAAAAGCAAAAAAAACGGGAAAGGCACAAGTGAGTTCAATGCGCATAGTTGACAACAAGAAACACAGGCTTGCCGCAAAGTTAGGTGGGCGCCAGGTACTTCAAGCTTATACGAACTGGCGCCAAAGCGCAATTGTAATGCAAAACTTTTTAAAGCGGTGATTCAAGAGCATGAACAGGGAAACACGGTTTGCTACAACCAGACATCGATCGGAAACTCGTAGAAAGCGCGTGCAGATAGAAAAAAACTGCACACAAAAGTGAGTCGCAAGGTAAATAGTGAATTGGTAGAAAAACTACGCCAAGACAGCGAGACCGCGTGACAGCGCACCGTAGCATGTAGTCGCGAATGACAGCGTAAAGTAGTAGCACGAAAATCGGGAAAATACCACGTATCGTAGGCATAGAAGGGTACTACAGCTAAAATCTTCGAGTTCGGCTGTTGCTTGCACCACCCTGTACCTGTGCCGTATACTTTACTCCGACGAGATTGAATGTTGCCAACCAAGCGCTCGTTTCCCGCTAAATCTAGCGTCGTCGCAATTATTTTTTTTAGTTACTTTTGGCACAGTGTGGCGCAATTTTGACCGATTTCGCGTTTTTGGCGCAACTAGGCGCAGAAAATTGGGTTTGTATCAAAATAGCGCAATTGGCGCAGATGTCACACCCCTGCACTGTGTCAAATATCGGAACACAACTCGCTTCTTTTGCACACAACTCTGAATAGCTCGAATGTGTCAATGTGCCTTTGAATTTTTTGTCACAGCTGCAAGATAAAATAGGCCCAATGAAGTATGCCCATTCCGCAATTTTGGCTTCGGATCATCTGGGTGAACTATGCCGTAATCAGTTTTGGGTCAGCGAAGGGGCTAAGCATCTCCAGCTTCACCGATCGAAGTGCAGTGCGTTGATCAGGAACGTTCTCTCCCCTTAATTCGTTGACGAGTTGCTTTCCGACCTAGGATCTGGAAGCTACAGCCTGGTTCTAGATGAACCAAAAGACATCCATCACACCCTGAACAACGGACAAGATTCGCTTAAGATAGTACAGTCCTTCTCAACAAGGTGACTGTCCACCTTGTTGCGCACAAAAAGAACAAAAAATTGCAGCAACTAAATGTAAATGGGACAAACTCAGTCTTGTTCGCTGGAACAACCGTGAAACAACTGTTGCCTTCTGGGACGAGGTCAAGAAATACAGGGATGCCTCCAACACAAACCCCTTCCTTGACCTTGCTGATTTTGCTTTAGCAACACTTACTGTCTAGGTTGAATGCAGAGGTTGAGGACATGTTCAGCCAGATGAACATAGTCAAGTCCAAGCAGAGGAACATGATGTCTACAGAGATGACCAATTTCATTATGACAAGGAGGGACAAACTATGGGACAAACTCAGTCTTGTTCGTTGGAACAACCGTGAAACAACTGTTGCCTTCTGGGACGAGGTCAAGAAATACAGGGATGCCTCCAACACAAACCCCTTCCTTGACCTTGCTGATTTTGCTTTAGCAACACTTACTGCCTAGGTTGAATGCAGAGGTTGAGGACATGTTCAGCCAGATGAACATAGTCAAGTCCAAGCAGAGGAACATGATGTCTACAGAGATGACCAATTTCATTATGACAAAGAGGGACAAGCTATGGGACAAACTCAGTCTTGTTCGCTGGAACAACCGTGAAACAACTGTTGCCTTCTGGGACGAAGTCAAGAAATACAGGGATGCCTCCAACACAAACCCCTTCCTTGACCTTGCTGATTTTGCTTTAGCAACACTTACTGCCTAGGTTGAATGCAGAGGTTGAGGACATGTTCAGCCAGATGAACATAGTCAAGTCCAAGCAGAGGAACAGAATGTTTACAGAGATGACCAATTTCATTATGACAAAGAGGGACAAGCTATGGGACAAACTCAGTCTTGTTCGCTGGAACAACCGTGAAAGAACTGTTGCCTTCTGGGACGAGGTCAAGAAATATGGGGATGCCTCCAGCACAAACCCCTTCCTTGACCTTGCTGATTTTGCTTTAGCAACACTTACTGCCTAGGTTGAATGCAGAGGACATGTTCAGCCAGATGAACATAGTCAAGTCCAAGCAGAGGAACAGGATGTCTACAGAGATGACCAATTTCATTATGACAAAGAGGGACAAACTATGGGACAAACTCAGTCTTGTTCGCTGGAACAACCGTGAAACAACTGTTGCCTTCTGGGACAAGGTCAAGAAATACAGGGATGCCTCCAACACAAACCCCTTCCTTGATCTTGCTGATTTTGCTTTAGCAACACTTTTACTGCCTAGGTTGAATGTAGAGGTTGAGAGCATTATCAGTCGGATGAACATAGTCAACTCAAAGCAGAGGAACAGGATGTCTACATTTTGACAATGAGGGCTGGCCTCCGAAGGGAGAACGAACGCCGTTCTAGCTATGAATTCCCATCGGATCTTCTAAGAAAGATCAGTACCATGGAGGTTAACCTCGGCAAACCCGGCGGCGACACACCAGGAACCATTGGCACCAGCAAAAAACATCAAGGTGCCGATGAAGCAGACATCTTTCTGCGAACAAAGGGGCGTGGCAAGACAGATTTCCAGTCAGAAAGAAAAAGAAAGCCTCCTTTTAAATTTTTAATATATATATACATATATATATATACCGTGATTATACTGCTGGGCAAGAATTAAAGCAATAAAATGTGTTCAAAAGTAATTTTCGCACAATGTCTTCAATTTAGTGGTTTTTAACGGTTTTCGGTGTCCCGACTGCGGGTTTTCAATCCTTGAGTTGGCAACACTGACCTTCTGAGACGAGAGCCCGACTTTGTTCTCATTTCTGTAATCGAGAGCAGAAATAGTCCTACTCAAGACGAGCATTTGGCCAATCGTGAAAGGCCGGTCACAGCGATGCCAATAGTGCTAGAGAGCATTTACATACCTTGACGCTTGGGGACGGAACTTCGGGAGACAGCGTAGTTTCGGGATCTGTCAGGCGTGGTCGCTTCAGCCGTTCGGGTGCTGGGCTGCACAAAAAAATAAAAAATAAAAACATTTTTATTTGAAGCGTGGTACTGTTCTCGCTTTACGCTCAAACATTCCGAGAAACCAAGTCGCACTATTGATGAAACATTGTGACAGAAAACAGCTAGACCCTTTGAAACTCTAGACTCGCCTACGGTATCGAAACTTGGGGTGAAATAAGAATCATGATATTAGTAAATGATAATCTCACGCTAGTATTTTTTGCGGACGGCTATATTTTACGTTCCAACCGACAGATTCTGGAGAGCGCTTAAAAATCGGCCTCGAGGCGGCGCGATGAGTCTCGGGATATTTGCCCGTGAAGTCACGCTCGCAACGTCACGAGCCCAGTAACGTCAAAGGGTAATTATGATCGTTGTCGCAAGGTGGCGCCACCATGATCGTCAATGCGTTACAATCCCGCCAAGTGGGAACACCTGAGGTACAGTGTACTCAAACTGAGAGGTGTGCAAAGTGCCACTCGTTCCCGCGCGCCTCCATCGGACACGACACGCCGTGGCGCTGCCCCTGAAGGGCTCGTGACGCGAGACATTCCAACGAAGCTCAGCCCCCCAACTACCTGCCAGGTGGTAGTGGGGAATCGCTTTATTCATTTCAAAATTGCTTTTCTTGCGTTTACGGACGAAAGACTGGTGTATGCGAGCTGCTGTTATAAAGGAGACCACGTCTACACAAAGAAATGCAAGAGGCATGCAATGCAATGTGACAAAAAAAAAAAAGCGGCACTAAAAGGGTTAATACAAGGCAACCATAAAAGTCAGTTTCCCAAAATTGTTTCAAACAATGCGTAGCCTGCCGTCCGCCTACCATTAGGACAAATGCGTCTGGTCTCCGAGCCACACACACTTTCAAAATCATGCCACAAACAGGTTCTCTATACATCGCACAGTTTTTATTTTTAGAAATGCGGCACATTAAAAAACAGAACCTCATGTTGCTAAAAAGCAATCAAGCATTACACATAGTTTTTGTGTAAGCATCAAATATATTTGGCACTGGAAAAAAATCGGCCACTTACGTTAAGTCCTTATTTCAAACTCTGTAGACGACCCACCCACTGAAAAGCGCCACACCACTGTCTCCTTCCAAACAGAAAAGTCCGTCTGCTGTGTTCCCTGTCACCATCGCAGCTAAGTGTCTACCGAATGGATGCACACAAAAACGCCGAGTTTGAGAGGTGCTCGGGGAGACGTACCTTTCTTGCAGGGAATGATCGAGCAGCATGTGATCGTGGTGCCTCTTTTCCTTCAGGATCCTAATCCGCTTCTCAGCATCCTGAAGCAACTTCTTCGTTTCCCCCACCTCAGCCTCCAGCGCCTTGAGCTCCACCACCTGTCGCTTGGCCCGGGCAGTCCAGTGGCTTGCCTCCTTTATCAGACGTGTCACCTCGTTCGCCATATTGGATCGCGAGTCCTTTGTCGACTGCAGTTCCCTGAAAAAAACCGACCGAGGTAGGTATGTTCACCATACGGCTGCTCTCGTTCATCCAGAAGCATCCCTCGGTAAGGGGTACTCCGGCAATTTTACGAGCTAGCCCAATGAACTACATTTTCGCAATTAACGGCCTTTACTCCTTCCGATATGCTATTTAGTGTCGCGAAATTAAAAATAGTTATTGTGAAATCTACAAATAAGAACCAACGCTAACACCAAAATTCAAATACAGCCGCACTTTTCACTGCTGCGACATCAGTGGCAGGCAGGCTTGCCAGTTGAGCAGGCAGTCTAAAATTATGCCGTCACACTCGTGCACGGGTGCTGAAGCGTACTTCCAAAGCATTAATTGCACACCATGAAATTTTTTCTAATCATTTGGGAATGAATCCTATAGTTCAAAGAGTAAACCCCTACCTTCCGCCGGCGTCACTTTTTCAATCTTGCTGGTAGAGACTTTCAGTTTGAAAAACACAGGAAGGACCAACACTGATTTCAAAAACTTGTGAAAAAAAAAGCTAGAGTTACACCTATGCACTTCTTATGAGTTGTGAATGTGAAAGCATGCAAGCCGCTCGTCCGCTCCCTTTTTCGTCTGCTGCATACTTTTTTTCGCAGGTCAGTGCGCGCGCTCCCCTGGGTACGCTGACCTCGGACGCTCCGTGTTAACGGAGCACTGATGGACACGCAGCACCATGGGGTGAGCGGTCGTGGAAACTGACGAGCGCAGCGGCCAATACCAGCCCAGTCGACGCGCGCCAGCCAGTGGAACCGAAGGCGAAATCCATCAGCTTTACTTCGCTCCTTTGGGATCAGGGAAACTAGGTGCCGTTTTCGCGCTTAAAACTGACGACGTCAGCTCGCTCCATGGGACCCCAGTTAATGCTTTCGCATTAAAAAGAAATACATATATTTTGGCCAAACATTTGGGATACCATTTCAGCCATGTTGGTTGGAGTGTTTAGAAAAGTGTCAAGCAAATCTGCGACCACGAAGAAACGCCAAAGTACCCCTTTAAGTCCCGTTCGCACACTTAGTTTGCATGCTGGCACCATCTACGGGGCGAATCTGGAACTATTATTTGTGAGATCAAATGCATGTAGTATCCATAAGAGATGGTCGTTTATAACATCAAAAAGTTTTTCTAGCCGAGAAAGAATAAAAGAGTAAAATATATTTATGATGACGACATCAACCAGGTAGTGCAGTTCAAGTCACCGTGCCATGATTCGCCCACCACCATCACCTTCCTCATAATTAACTGCCGTAGCATTAAAAATAAGATTGACGATTTTTCTAGCCTCATTGGTTGTTATCGGCATAGAATCATAGCTAGCTGAAGGTAGGTAGCTAGAGGTAACAGATCGTAAGGCGTTTCCTGGTCACTTCATTTGCTACAGGAAAGATAGAAATAGTCATGGCGGAGGTGTGTTTGTTCTCAGGGAAAGTTTCCCGCTAGTGAGGAAATTGACATTGTGCGACTTCAACACTAATGCAGTTTCCCCACTAAATTTAGCGCGGAAGCTGCATTGGTGTTAAGGTCACGTGACGTTGCATGACAACAGGAAGTCGCGACGTCATTTCTGTTGCCTCACATAAAAATTCCAAATACCCTAGCTAAAAACAGCTTCGCTGTAAAAGAGGAAATCTACAGAAACTGCAGGTGTTCCACAACAATTCAACACATGGTGCCAGTGCCTTCTCTCATCGCAAGACTATTTAAGACGCAAGGTCATAAGCAGTTGCAAGTGTGTGAACCAGCCTTTAGAAATGACAAGTCTTTTCGTTACTGCAGCACACCCAGAAGTGTACCAAGGCTGCTTCGTTGCAAAGAAAACCGTTTTACTAAACTGTTCCTGCAGAAAGAGAGGAGCGAGGAACGATCGTGTGGAAGAGTGGAAACAATCAGCCGTGGCCAGTTGCTACCAACAAAGAAACACAAAGCGACGAAATAGGTAAACAATGTAGGAGAGTAGGGGAGAGTAGTAGTTCACCACTAAAGTAAGGCCAAAAAGTTCCTTCTTTTTTTAACTGGATATGCACAGCCTACTTTCCTATTAAGGGACACCGACAGCCCCAAAAATATTTTTAGATTTATTATAATGTCAGAAGACTAACCAATCCATATTTTGCTACAGACTCTGATATATGTTTACTAAAATAAAAAAAATGCAACTGCTCGAAACTGAAACTGGACTGGGGAGGAACAAGAAATATAAAGGAGTGAGAGTTGGCAGGCTTGAGTAGACAAGCAGTATTCGTCAAAAAAGAATAATAATAATGACAAAAATAAAAAAAGGGCAACTTCAAGACAGTGTGCAAAACTGTTTCCGAAATAAAATTTGGGGGTGGCCTATACCACCTAGAGGACAAAGCATAGACCTTTCACCTTCCCCCCAACCCTATAACGCCATCGCTAGTGGATTCATGTAGCGCCGCCTCGCTTGCGTCAGAACGACTGCCAGCGCGTCTCGCAACGAGCGTGACACTAGCACGCCAAGATTCTTGTCAAGGTTTAGCAGGGTTGCCGCCTACGGGTGGGTTGGCGATCCACTAACGAGAACGTCGTGCACGGGCCCGGTCTTCTAGGAGCTATTGATCTGGCACGCCCCAGCGAAGCCGAGGATTAATCTTGATCACTAGGAGACATTTGGACATGCAACTGAAATCTTGGCTATGTGGCGCCCTCTTGGCAGTACGCTCTTGTTGGAGTGCGGGAACCTCGGTCGGGATTCAAATCCGCCACCTGGGGACTTGTAGGCCGGCACATTGCCTCGCAGCCACCGAAGCGGCCCGAAAACAAAAACCCCGGTGACATAACCAGATTGACATGAACTAGGACCCCCAATTAAAGCCAAGTCGGCATGAAACTTGTGCCTTAGGGTTAGGCAACAAACATGTTGAGAGAAATTACCGTTTCAGGAGACAGCAGTATGTTGCAAGCTGCTTCTGCGTCCCATAGCCGTCGCCGTAGGACCTGAGGAGCTCTTCGGCTTCTTTCGATGTACTCTCCATCAGTTTCCTCACACTGAAAGGAAAATAAAAAGAAGAGGTAAAAAAAGGGGACAGTCTATACAGGTTCAGTTACTGCACATTCTACCGACACAGTTTACATACTGGTGGCATTGTGCTGATTTAAGGAGCATTCATAGACCAACTTCTCATTTATAAAATCATGTCCGCTCCCTCAAGAGCTTTAAACACTGCTCAAGAACCCACTTGCGGAAGAGCGAAATCCTTGTGCACACTGGATGGATGAATGGGTACGGCTGAACTTTTTAATTAAAATCTGGCGGTGGCTTGCACCATCCAGCCAAATCTACAGTCAGTAGTTGGCATCCTTTAAGGATGCCAACTTCTATCGCATTTTTAGTAGGGAAACAGACGAAGCACGAGCATAAATTTTGGATTTCTAGGATGCTTGGAGCCCGTAAGATAAGTTATCACCAAGAACAGACAATCTCAGAAACGTCTTTGGTGCCCCTTTTAATATTCCTTTCCAAGCATAATTTTCGGCTTGTAAACTAATGTCTTTTTTTTTTTTTTTTTGCATTGTTACAGGCTCTATATTTTTTTAACAATATCACGCGAACGCTGACCGGCCGTAGATCAGCGCCTTATCGCGGAGTGAAACAGGGGAGCCGGACTATGCGCGTGTGGCAGAAGGCACACACCTAGCCTCGCTGACTTGCTGTTTCACGCCGCGATAAGGCACTGATACGGCGGGTGTTCTTCGGAGTTTTTTTTTTTTAGGATTTATCCGAAAGCACGGAACCCAAACTATTGGGGTACAATAGTCAACACGTGTGACAGAGGCAAGCGAGCCTGCCATGCCGCGCAGTTTGTGAGCTATTCATAGTGAGCAAAAAGAGAAGCCCGGGCCCAAGAGACAGCGGGTCGGGCTGGGCCGGGTTCATTGACCCGTGCAGGCCTCCGGTTGCCTCCACCTTCAATCCCGCAAGACACTGCGCCCAGTATGTCCCGGTAGCGTTTCCCCAACTCTGGCCCGGGGTTCTTAAAGGTTACATAACCAATTACTGTGAAAGAACTCACTTCTCGCACTCCTCGAGCCGGGCCCTCAGCACGATGTTCTCGTCCGACAACTGCCTCTTTTCGGCGACCTCTTTCTTCATGGACCGCAGTTTGCTCTCCAGCAAGTTCCGGTCACCAATCGCCGTCATGTACTTTTCCTTAATCTGCTGGACTTCGTCTTCGCGCTGAATGAGGAACGCCTTCAAAGCGTCAGCGGCTTCCTGCTGCTTGATTTTCTCCACGCCAGCGGCCCGCAGCTTGGCTTTGGCATCGTCCAGTTGGTTCTGGAGACTGCTCACGTCCTCGTCCCTGGACTCGGAAGCGGAAAAGAAGAGCTTGAAGATCTGTCGCTGTCGGAGAGGCTTGCGGCACGTAGGGCAGGTCTTGGACATCTCGTGCCAGTGGAGAAGGCAGAGTTCGTGAAAAACATGGCCGCAGGCCGTGGTGTTCACGTTGTCGATGCTGGTGCGGTCGAAACAGTCCATGCAGATGCTGCATGTAACACGCATGGTTGTGGAGGCTAGCGCAAGTTTAAACAAAGCTACACTTTTCGGACAGGTTCTAAATAACCTACTGGGCGTATGTCAGCGCATGTGCCACTGCAGCAACTGTCCTTAACCTTAGTGCCTTCCTTCCGCCCAGCGCTGCCGCGCTGCCTGCTGGCTTTTTGAAAAAAACGCCGCCTTTGTTCAATGTTGCTGACCCAAGCGGCGAGCCCGCTAAGTTTAGACAAACGCTAAATACGTTTTCGAACATAAAACATTTATTGTCAACGTAAGTTAAACATTTTTAGAGATATTTATCATAGTTATTTTTTTAACTGAGACGACTAGGTAATGAATAAATTAATTTAAGAAGTCACATGTGAAGTACAAATCAAAATCCAAAACGCAGTTCTGTTTTCGTTTGATCGATGAAACGACGCTGCATCAGAGGAAAAGGCACCGCAAAGAACAGGCCAGTGTGAGCACTGTGAGTGTGTATATTTTGCAACCCCGCGCGCGTGACGAGGTAAGTGATTCGACTAATACTGCAGAGTGCGCATTCTTAAAACCTGATTTTGTGATCATTGGGCAGCTGTGGTACTACACTGCGCGACACCGTTAGCGCGAACAAACGATCGACAGTTTGCTGTCGATCGTTCGTGCTGTCGGGCTGTCATAAAAACCGTCAGAGTGGAAAGTGCATATTTGGGACACTAAGCTAAAGCGGTAAAATGTGATGCCTTTTGAAGTAAAATACGAAAACGTGCCGACGATCGTATGTAGTACCTACACTGCCGCTCAGCGATCGTCCTCAAAGCCGAAGAGCCCGTCTGTGAGCCCGTCTTTCTTGGAGTCATAGAATCAGCTGAGGAACACGCATGGAGGATTGTACTGACAGTCCAGACAACTCCAGTATCTTTCAAGATAGACATGGGGCAGACATCACTGCGATTCCAGAATCTACAAAAAGTACCTCAGTGCATTGCCTCTGGTTGAGGCCAAAAGAGTAGTAAAGGGGCTCAGCCGAACAAAGTTGAACGTATGTAGTGAGAGCAAATATTCGCCATACCCCCCCTCCGTGGAGTTGCGGGACTTGTACAGAGACTGCATGAGCGCGGTAGTCGACACGAAACCCGGGACAGTCGATCCAAAGGGCGGGTTTCCAAAACCTTTTCAAGGCCTTGGCTGCGTGAAACAATTACCTTACAAGATTAAGTTACGTAAGGATGCAGTTCCCTGGGCATTGTCTGAGCACTCCATGAAGGATCCCAATTTCCTTAATGGAAAAGATCAAGGAATAGACAGTATGTTCACCCTGGGCGTAATCGAAATTGTGGACGAGCCCACAGACTGGTGATCAGCAATATGGTACAGTCATGACAAAGTCGAAGGGAAGCTGCAGAATTTGCGTTGACTCCACGGAGCTGAACAAGTATGTGGAACGACACATCCGCTTCCGGTCACAGACCAGCACGTACTGAAACAACTTGGGAATGCGAAGTTCTCAAGAATCGATGCAAATTCTGGGTTCTGGCAGTTTGAGCTTGCTCAACAGCCCCAGATTCTGAGGCTTTCATCACACCATTTGGATGCTTTAAAATTAGCTGGCTTCCCTTCAGTATTACATCTGCTCCAGAGTTCTTCCAGAGGAAGATGAGCCAGCTTCTGAGCGGAATCAAAGGACAAGTCTGCAACATGGACGACATCCTTGTCTACGGATCCACGAGAGCAGAACACGACAGAAACCTGCAAGACGTCCTCTCTCGACTCAGGCTGGCAGGAATTACCCTGAACGAAGCTAAATGTCGGTTCGCAGAAACTCATAATAAAGCTTCTTGGACATGCCATCGATCAAGAAGGAGTTCGTCCAGATCAAGAGAAGGTAGAAGCCATTTTGAAGATGAAAGCTCCCACTTGTACGTATCACAAAGCTGAACAGCTTTCTTGGAATGGTTAACTACCTTAGGAAATTTTTTCGCAGTTTGGCCCAAGAGTTGCACTTGGTGATCGCATTACTGCCAAAAATTAATGGGCCTGGAACCACAAACAACGGAGGGCTTTTGAAAAGCTAAAGTTGATTTTGACATCAGACCCGCTACTTGTTCTGTTTGACACGAGAAAATCAACCATGTTGTCAACAGACGCTTCTTCTTTTGGCATTGGCACAGTATTGCATTTAAAGCAAAAGAACGGGATCTACAGACCAGTGTCGTACGCGTCGAGAACACAGAGCGAAACAGAAAGACGATACGTCCAGATCGAAAAGGAAGGACTGGGTGGTCTGCAGGTGCGAAAAGTTTTGAGACTTTTATAAACAGGGACGAAAATCCAGACCGAGATGGACCACAAACCGCTGGTTCGTATATTTTCGTCCAGGAGCTTGGAAGACATCACGCCAAGACTACAGCAAATGAAACTCCGGATGATAAGGTTTTCTTATGACATCACACACGTTCTCGGAAAAGAGTGGCGGCTGACTTCCTTTCCAGAAATCCCCTGGAACATACACCGGACAAGGAGGTGGAGGACGAGATATCAGCATATGTGCGAGGTCTCATGGCAAATCTTCCAGCAACGGACGAAAAGTTGAAAGAAATGCAAGCTAACCAGAAAATTGACGCAACATGTCAGTTTCTAACGCACTTCAGTACAGAGGGTTGGCCAGTCAAGAAAACGTTTAACTAGGAGTGCAGTGCCTATTGGCAGCACAGAAGTGACATTGCAGTGGAAGACGGCCTTCTAATGAGAGGGTCGAGGATAATCATTCCCTAAGGCAATGAGAAAGTCAAATTTGGGGGTTTTACGTGCCAAACCTACGACGGGCATCTAGCACGCCCCAGCGGAGGACTGAGGATTAGTTTCGACCACCTGGGGATCTTTTGACGTGCAACCGAAAGCTCGGTTACACGGCGCCTTCTCCGCAATAAGCCTCCGTCATATTGCGGGCACCTCGGTCGGGACTCGAACCCGCCACCTGGAGATCCGTAGGCCGGCGCTCTCGCCTCGGAGCCACCGAGGCGGCTCTAAGGCAATGAGAGACAAAGTCTTGAACAGCATTCACCAGAATCGCCAAGGCATCTTTTAATTGCAGAGCACGCGCCCATGAATCTGTGGAGTGGCCAGACTTATCTAAGCAGATAGAAGAACTGGTAAAAGGGTGTACACAGTGCATTCAGGAAACAATCAACCGCCAAGGGCCTTTGATACCAACTCTGTTTCCTGAACGGCCTTGGCAGCAAGCAAGCGTAGACCCTTTCTACTTGAAATACAAGTGGTTTGCTAGTGACGGGATATTACTCCTGATACCCCGAAGTTGCCCTCTTGGCCAGCTTGTCAGCTGTTTCTGTCGTCGACCACATGAAATTTATCTTCGCAAGAGATGTGACGCCAGAGACCATATACAGCGACAAAGAACCACAGTTTCAAAAATTACTTGGATCCGAGTTCTTCAAGTTCTTCAAAGAATGAGGCTTTTTACACAAAACTTGCAGCCCAATGTTTCCACAGAGCAGCGGTTTTGTGGAAGCCGGAGTAAAGATTGTCAAGAGGAACTGGAAGAAGACTGTTGATGCTTACCGTGCATTACAATAATACCGTGCTACGTTCCTTGCAAACGGATTTAGCTTTGCTGAACTCCTAGTGGGCCAAAGAATTTGCATATCTGTCCCAATTGCTCCTTCTTTGTCAAAGCCTGTTACTCCTGAGCCTCAGAAGCTACGGAAGTGGGAGGAAGAAAATGAGGAGAAACAGAAATGTAACTTCGACACAAGACACGTAGCACGTCTGTTGAAACGTCTGCAAAGTGGGCAATGCATCTGTATAATTGACGAGAGGACAAACAGAATGGTCGTATCAAGCAGGTCCTCCTCACTCCTACCAGGTCAAAATGGACCATGGGGTAAGGCGCAACAGATTCCAGCCTCTTCTAGCTACCAGTGACAGGGTACAGCCTCTACCAGAGCTACAAGGTCTGACCGTCACTAGAAGTGGATGGACAGTGAAGCCAATGTATAGATTAAACTTGTAATACTATCCACCAACTAACCAAAAGGGGGAGGTTTTCAGCAAGCCAGGTTACGCGTGTTATCGCTTGCCAAAGTAAAGAGGACTCTTTGTCTGGGCTCGAGAAGGAATGGTCTTGCTCTTGTCAACATGCTAACACAACAGTCAGCGTCTAAGCAGCTCAGCGGCTGAGCTTTCTGCTTTTGATAACACTTTGTTGCACGCAGCCAAAGCCCAGTGGAAGGCAACAAGCGCGCGTCTTGTAGGGCAGTCGATTAGTCTCGTATACATAGTTAACACCAACGTTGGTTAACACCAAGTCAGTTAACACTGTTATTTGTACATCAGTCCATGCTTGTGTGGTTGCATCTAATTCATGTAAACAAAGCATTTTTTTTTTTTTCAGCTTGTTGCGTGCATATTTTTCAGACTGCAGATTGCTCGAAAACTTGACATATTAATTTAGCCAGGAAGCTGCAACAAGTAAGAAAAAATACTGGATTGATTGCCACAGGTATACCCCATTCACCCCTAGGCTGACAGTGCTGTGGGAGACTCACTCCTCTGAACAATCAAACGCCTCCATCACATGATTCCACCCTCTGCCCGTGAGTATATGGGCAGGAGCATTATCGCGTGGTAAAAGACACATATCCCAACAAGCATGCCCAACAAGCATGGGCCCAACAAGCACGTGGCCCAACAAGCATGTATAGCTTCCACCGCACTCAGCTTATAGTGGTGTTGCAAAAGATATCACTTCCTCCAGAAATAAAGCATAAAACAAATCTTGCAACATACGGGTGTATCTTTAGGCAGCCGATGACAGACTATAGGTAGTTAATGTCGCCCAACCTATCTCCAGGACGAATGCAACAAATATTTTCTTTTGCCACTAGTCCAGCGATGTCCTCCGACACCGAGAACATCCGCGTCGTGGTTCGGTGTCGTCCGCTGAGTGAGAAAGAAAAGGCTGCCGGCTGCCAGAACATTGTCACCGTAAGTTCCGCCGTGCACGGATCAGACGTGTCGCATAAGTTCAGCCAGGCCTCAGTCTTGTACCTCTCCGTTCATTCTTCCAAGGTTGACAGCGTCCAGGGCACGCTCCTGGTGGCCAACCCCCCCGGGTCTCACGGCGATGCTCCTCCAAAGATGTTCACCTTTGACACGGTCTTTGACGCCGACTCGAAGCAGATGGACGTCTACAACCAGGCTGCAAGACCAATTGTTGAAAACGTTCTCGAAGGATACAATGGTGAAGTTTTGTTTTGTGTTGGTCATTATACGTCTACTACGGCTGCAGTGTGCATGGCCAAGGTTATAGAAATGTCAAAGGGTCACATCGGTCAAAGAAAAATCCTCAAACTGCGGTCTTCAGACCCCTAGGGGTCCTCAGAAGCAATCGGAGGGGTCTCCACTAAATCTTAGAAAAAATGCTCTAAAAAAAAAAAAAGCCCTCCTATATATGCCACTGCACAATACCTTTCGTGCAGAATGCATTGGAGGTCCTCGAACGACTTCCGAGTGGGTCGAGAGGTCTGTGACACGGCCAAAAGTTTGAGAACCGGTAATAGACAATGTGTCCATAGGCTTTACGGCTCCAACCCAGATGACATTTGCAACAGGATGTTAGCATCTGCCTAACACTTATATAATGTGGCTCTATGGATCCAACCTCACACCAATCATCAGCCATCTTAAGCGCATTCTTTTGTGTACATCCAGGTACCATATTCGCCTATGGGCAAACTGGCACCGGCAAGACGTACACCATGGCCGGAGATCGGTCTGTGCCGGAGCTGAAGGGCATCATTCCAAACACATTCGCTCACATTTTTGGCCATATCGCCAAGGCTGGCGACGACAAAAAGTAAGACTGGCAGTTTTGTTCCTTTGAAACAGTTTGTTATTGCGAGTTACCCCTAGAGTTGCAAAGCCTCCTATACTGACGGCTGGTCAAATCTGTAACCAAATTTAAATCGAGTATTTCTCGTTGAAGTTGCAAAGTTATCAGAGAAAACTCGGGGGTTTCCATGCAGCCTCGCATAATTTGTACCCTTTCGACCTGTGCTGCCTTAAGGTTCCTCGTGAGGGCCTCTTACCTGGAGATCTACAACGAAGAGGCTAGGGATCTGCTTGCCAGGGACCAAAACGCAAGGCTGGAAGTAGGTGACCTGTGCCCTCCGTTCAGACAAAGAGTGCAGACGGCAAGTTTTATTGTATGCACATATTTATCTTTGTGTTTTGCCCCTGCCGCCAAGGTCAAGGAACGGCGTAAGCAGACGCAAATGTGTGAACAAGTGTGTGAACCTCTCTTAAGCCTTATTTCAACAGACCCGAGTCACCGACCATGAATGCATACAAGCTAAAACACTCCCTAGTATGTGCATTGCTATATACAAGGTCTGCAGGCTTCTGCACCGCTTCACTGATCAATGTCGCGACAGGGACGGGCTCTTCAGCTAACATTCCAGCGTATAAAGGTTCTTTGTGGTTGGAAAGTTTGAGAATCTCCTTTAGAACGACGTGCGTGCGGCTTTCCGAGATGTAGCATCAGCACAAACCACCGGCCCGACGAGCAGATCAGTGCACAAAGTTTGCCGTGAATGCACGCCTCACTGATTCTACGAGCGCCATCCGTGCACGAATGCACGGTGGTCCGTTGCAATCTCGCTCCCGACAAATTATCGTGCCTATGGCGCCCCGAGTGGAACTTTTACCAGTTCAACTGGGGTCTCGTGGGGTTAGCTCAGAGTGCCGTAGACTGCACTCTTGCAAGGTTATTAAGCGGCTGAAGCTACACAGGTCTAAATTGCATTTCGTACAGTGTCTTAGGAGTGTGGCCGCGGCTTTAGGGTCGAACGGAGTGTAACGGCATTCGTCGCGGTAACGGGCGGTCCCATCGCACTCACCCGCATGTTGCGTGCCCAGAGGCTAGCTGGTCGCAAGCCCGTGGTGTTGAGGGGAGCCTTGGGAGGTCCGAGGCTCGAAGGCAGGGGCCTCAGAGGGCATCCCGCCTGGCACATGAAGGCCTGTTCGGGAATGCCTGAGTAAAACGCCGACGAGAGCCTGTCTTAAAACGGCGAAAAGAGGGCGCACCAAGGATGAACACAAAAGAAAGGAGCACGCCTCCAAATCAGCCAAACGGACCAACAAACATTGTTGAACTAAGAGCCAAAATATTAGGCAAAAATAATTTCTTTTCATAAAGTAATTAAATTTACAAGTTTAGCTCTTCCCCGTTTTTTGTTTTTTTCAAGCTGAAAGTCTCTATTAGCAACAGTGAAAAAGCAATGCCAGTGGCAGGCACGAGTTTATACTTTTTGGGCAGTCGAGTTTCTTCCTTGCTGATTACAAGGTGTTTGATGGTGTCAAAAAAATGCTTTGGAAGCTTGCTCCTGCACCCAAACAGCAGCATGAAACAAATGTGAAGCATTCTGTTCTCTAGAGTGCCTACTCCACCTGCAAGCCGGCCCATTAGTGATGCCACGGCACTGAAAGTGCGGCCATATTTGAGTGCTGGTTTCGGCATCGCTTTACATTGGCAATTTCACAATACCTATTCCGAATTTTGTGATACTAAATAGCATGCCAGAAAGAGTAAAGGCCGGGGACTTAGAATATACATATATTTATTTGGGAGAGCTCCAGAGATTGCCGGAGTAGCCCTTTAACAAAAGTGCATGTCACATGTGCCGTTTCGCTACTGCTCCAAGTGTCAAAGATGCTATCCGAACATGCATAGTAATGCAATGAGCTCACAGCACATCTCCTGAAGTGTCTTGTTATCATAGTTTTCCTCAATTACATTTTTGACAGGTCGGCAGGCATGAGGGCTATTCAGCAAATTCAGCGAAGCATGGAGCTTTACCAAATTTAGACACGAGACAGAGTTGCTTTTGGAATGGAATGGAGCACGGGTACCTTAAAGGGGCCCTGCAATCATATTTAAGCGTCTAACTTTTTTGCGGTTTTGACGTCTCTTGGGGTTCGGGCAAGCCAGCGGGCACGGAGAGAGTAACTAAATATCAGTGCGTCATGTTTTAATCGGACGACACGGAAACCTCCTCCACCTACAGGGGCGACCCGCGGTGCCGAAAGCGCACGAATGTGAAGTCTTTGGTCCTGGCCTTACTACTAGTCAGAGCCGCTAAAAGCTTTTTTTTTTAGTCGAAATACAAAATATAAGTGGCGCAAACCATTTCATTTATTTATGAAAGTAGTTTTTGTTCAGCATTTTAGATCAGAAAAGAAACAAAAGCAGCTTATAAAGTAGGGAAACAAGAAATGACCTGTCGACATACCCGCCACCAAGCGGTGGAAAAGGGGGCGCATACTAAAAGGGGGTAGTGGGATCAGGCACTGACGAGCGGCGAGTGTAAAAAGGTCCCGGATGTATGCGGCGGCGCTGCAGACGTCAGCAGTCGTACATAAGCTTGAGGATCTGACCGGTTCCGAAGGCCTTCAGGTTTGGCTTGCGATTTGGCCGTTTAGCAGTATGGCAGCTGTAAGTGGCTCCCGTTCTGAACTGATCTTTACCCCGTCTTTGCTGTCGTTTGCAGCCAATAAAGTGTCGTGCCAAATTAGTCTTTAATCGTGCAGCAAATGCAATGCGAGCCGCCCTGGTTACCCGCTTCATACAGCCTATCCAACACGTGCTTTAGTGGCACCCTCTCGAGCCGTCGACACGGAGTGCGGCAGCCGTGAGCGCTCGCTGAGCTTACTACCCCTTCTCTAGTTTACGGCCACTCAAGCCATGACCAACGACGTCATGAAGGAGGTTATTTTTTGCTTGTTTTTGTAATTTTAGTTTGCCCATAACTTTTAAAATAAAGCAAAATTCGAGAAAAGAAAACTTTCATTAACTCACTACGTTCAGTGCGCTCAGGTTCGGTGCAAATTAAAAACCAGTCAAAAAGTTGTTGCAGGGCCCCTTTAAGGCAAGACTTCATTTTCATTCCATACTTTCGCCTAAATCAGGAACAAAAGTTGAATAGTATCTCGAAACTATTTCAACCTTCCGGTATAAAAATCGGCGAGCTCCTGAAGACAATTTGCTGAGAAAAGTCCTTGATACAAAAAAATTTTCAAAATAAAACCACCATTTTTTTTTTTCTATTTATCCAAAAGGAAGTCAATTACTACACTCAGGAGGAATAGACATTTTGTCAAAATCTGGGAACATGGGGACACGTGCTGCTCACGCTCACCTTATATAAGATCCGAGGAAAATTACTAAAATCGAGCATCGACAAGTGCACGAGCAGGGTGACTTTTATTTTAGATTTCGCCTACAAGAAAGCTGAAAGGCCGTGCACTGCAGACATCAGCACATGTAACTACACTCGCAGCATGGTTCTTCGTCCTCAGCTAATTTAGAAAAAAGTCTATTCAATTGGTGTAGTACACTAAAGGAAGTTCTAAGACAAACGGATGCGTGCGGCCAAACACTTTGAAATCGGGTGGCAGCTTGCGCCCCCTATCTAGTGTGGTGCAAAACATGGTCAAAACCGGCGACACCTACGGCGCAGGGGTATCCTCTGCCTCGGATCCCTCTGCAACAGCTGAACCAGGAGTAGCCTCGCCTGGTTCGAGAGTCCGGCCGGCACTTCGAAGGAGCAGCCCTGTGCCGGAGGCCGCCCCAGCAGGAATGTGTGCAGCATCACTCCGAGACTCCAGACATCTGCCTCCAGTCCGTGGGGGTCCCGAGAGGCAACCTCGCTGCGACAGGAAAAACGACTAAAATAAGTCAAATTCGGGGGACCTACCGTAACATCCCAAGAGATGGCGCACAAAAATCAAAAGCAAATCGGATGAAAATTAGAAGTGGGCTACTTTCGGAGTGAAACCAAAAAAAGTTGGAAAAAAGACGGTGTTTGATTTTGTGACCTGCGAAACTTGCGATCGCAGGGAGGGGCGACGAACCAAAGACGGCTGTCCTTCCCACGCCTTGGAAAATTCAAATTCCAAACATACATACCTGAAACTGGGCACGCAAACATAGTTTTGTAACAAATTTTATGTCTATTTCTTTGGGAGCTCAACACGGAGGTAGTGAATATTAAAAATAAAGCAAAATCGGAGGCCGTGTACTTCCTATGCCCTATACCAGCTTGCTTGTCGTCTGCATATTGGTTCACGAGCTCGCTTCCAGGTGGCTTGGTGAATGCAAAAACGCTAAAACCTAATGGCAGCGGCTGGCAATGAGCAAGGTAATTGCAATAATTAATACTTTCAACAAAATGTATGAACAGTGACCACCTGGGAGCAAGCTCGCAAACCAGTGTGCAGACGACGAACGTCGGTATAGGGCATAGGGAATGCGTGGCCACTGTTTCTGCTCTATTTCTAATATTTAACCGCCTCTGACTTGAACTCTAAAAAGAGATAGACATCAATCTTCTTGCGAAACCATGTGCACTTGTACATTGTTAGGTATGTACGTTTGGAATTCAAATTGTGCAAGGCGTGCCAAATGTGTTAGTCCGTCCAGCTGCACCCTGTACCTGTTTAAGAGTTGAGTTACGCCGTGCGGACTATATACAGGTGCCGACCACCGTAATATCTTGGGATACCCTACTTAAAAGCGAGAGCAAATCAGGTAAAAATGAGAAGTAAACTAAGTTTCGGTGTGCAATAAAAAAAATTCTTAAAATGCTATTTTTTTATTTGTGAACTGCCAAACTTGTTTTCAGATTGAGGAGCAATGGAGCATAAACAACCGTCCTCTTCAGTCAGCAACGTTCGCTTATCTTCCGCCGCAGCTATCTAACCCCTCCTCCGTTGAGGTCATCATTGACCAGGGCACTACAATTACTAAAAGTGAGCTATCTTTCTGTTTTTTGAAAAGTAGACAATTATCTAAAATATAGAGGTGGGCCATCTTTCAAGTATGCAGGAATTTGTTTTTTCTAGTTTGTTCATTATGACAAAACAGACAGAATATTATCATGATAATTTATATATCATACAAGCTTGTTTTAAGCCAATAAAGTGGGCACTTGTCAAGGTGTCCTGTGTACGATGATTTTTTTCTGTGCATACTAGTCAATATGTGCAAACTATCCAACAAAAAACAAAAACTCATTTTAAACTAAAAATTGCCCGTGCGCACTGTACACAAGGTGGAAGCTATCGTCCTGAAAATATGTCAATCAAAAGTGCTTACAAATAAGCCCCTCACATTGTACTTTGTATTAGTAGCGCAATATAACGTATTAAGTAGTCTCGGAGACATTCTAAGAAAGCATGGTGCAGCCTCGGGAAAAACTTACGGAGACATGAAGTTTGGCGTGCCACACATCGTGGTGTGACGTTCCCAGGGACCCTTGAGTTGTGTGGCCAGCCCAAAATCTGCAATTTTCTGCACGTCGCAAAACAACATTAATCATTGGCACTTATTAGGCAAGCTCTTAGTGGCTTCTCTCCCATGTTTTCTATCCGCTTCGCCTAAACAATGTGCCACAGACGCGCCAGCAGCGCGAAATGTGCCTGTAAAATCTGCCTTAAACCAGCCTCCACAAGGATGGACAGAAGTAGAGTCTAAGCTCATTACAACAGACCTGGTTACAACAGACATTTGGACATAACATACCGATCTGTGAAGTTTGGCTGGTTTTCCTCTATGTACCATTGACTCAACTTCATATCTGCATAAAGCACACTCCTTTTACAACAGACCGAAATCTTGGTCAAAATCAAGGTCTGTTATAACGAGCCTAGACTAGATATTGCACACAAATACAAAACGAATTAAGGATTTCCTTAGAAGCACTTCTTTCGTAGCTGTACCGGTATCACAGGCACATTTACAATTATGCGAGTTGTGTTCGTCTGTGTCGCAGCCACGGGAACTTCATCAAATGAACAGCACTCTGGGCATAACGACATAAACAAAACGAAAGATAACCAAAGCCGTGAAACGCTCAATCTCCGCAATGTCATTGGCGACGTCAGTCAATGCCCTACAGTCGCGGCACTCGCGGGAAGAAAGAAAAACGAAAGGCAAACAATTCTATGAAAAAAACAACAAACAAGCAGTCCAGTGTTAATCCACGGTTGGCTTTGTTATCACGAGAATGCACCTTACTGCAACGAATGGCAAAACGCGTCGGAGTCTTTTGGCGTCTCGCAACAAGCGCAACACTAACAGGCAGCGATGCCAAGACTCCCACGTCTGCCGCTTTGCACAGTACACTTGTCGAGCTTCGGCACGCCTGCCGCTTGGGACTGCTTGGGGATTCCCTAACGATGGCGTAATGTGTAGGCACTTCTCCTAGGTGGCATTGGACAGATGGATACCGCCAAACTTTTACAATGTGGAGAGCAACGTCTGCTTCTTTGCTGGAGTTGTGGTGACGTCCGAATGACACCGAGCTCCGATTGAAAGGATAGTGGGTAGTCCTCAATGCTAGATGCCTTCAGGTCTACACACTTATTTATTTTGTTCAATCAGCAAATAAGAGCTCGGTATTCTGACATCCTCGCAACCCCTGTGCAAGAAGCAGACAAAGTTGCGCTTCGCATTGGGCGGCGGCTTGCGCCACCTAGTCAAAGCTTTTAATTTCAACAATTGGCTTCGACTAAATTCGGAATTAGTTAAAGGGACCATGAAAGGATTTTTCAGATTTTTCCAAATGAAGACCAAATTAATCTTTAATGTTCATGGAACCCAGAGCAGGAATCTGTTTTCGTCTTATTGCCTCCAGTTTTGCACCAAAAAAAAGATGAAAACTCATGTCTGCTTTCCTCCTCGACCTGACCATCAACATGTGAAATTGCGGGGCCGTGACATAAAGTATGCCTTTCTACAAGAAACAGAAGTTCTTTAGGCCGAGTGAAGGAGCCGCATCAGTCAAGCGTCGCGTTACGTCGACGTTTCGGCACAAATATGTCGGAACGTCACCTACTGGGGTTTTTATGAACACCAATTGCTTCGTAGAACTCGTTGGTCTGCGACACTTGTGCAATCAACAACATGGCTATGGATATGTCGCAGCTGAGTAAAGTGCAGCTTAAAATGCTTCGGTATAGTGAAAGTATGGGCCTTCTTCCGTCAGCCACCAAACCCAAGCGGCAAGATGAGAACTCCCCCGAAGAAGGCTGTATAAGTTCTGTGCCAGAACCTGCTGCAAAGGAGTGGCGATTACTCAGTACAGAATGGTAAGTTCACATTTTGGCTGCAAACACAAAACGCTGTAAACAAAGTAATATAAACTCCTAATGAAATTCCTTGTGAAGAAACCTCTTGTGCTCTCGTTGACTCTGTGGCTTATGCAACTGAATATTACACTCTGTCGATTCCATGGACGGTATTAATCGACAATTTCATAGTTTGAGAGTACAGTTTCAGTGACACACTACTCATATCCAATACGGAAGCTAAATTCAACTGACGTCCCCCAAAAAATGGGAAAAAAGGCTCCGACACTATGGATGTTGTGGTTACTTTGCTAGGTGACGCAAGCTAACGCCATTACAGAAAGTTTCGCCACAACTCATTAATTAATCCACCCACTCATACACTCAGCTTTGTTGCAAGCGTTTAAGGTAGACAGTGTAAGATATAGTCCGTTATTATTTGCCACAATTTCGTGCCAAAAATTAGGATTTAACCTTCCTAATCTCACATGCTAGTTTTCCTTTGATCCCGTAAACAATATGCAGTCAGTAAAATTATGTCTAAAATGGTTTCATGGTCCCTTTAAGAGCTAGGAAGAATTTTCCTTTGTGACGTCACAGCAACTGTGAGCATCCGATGGGCACTGGTTGAGACTAAAACTCACGTTCATTCTACAAAAACGTATGATAAAGCGGATCGTCAATGCTGTGGCATAGCTCTGTGGTAAAATGCCTGCTTCGCAAGCAACAAACCCAGGTTCAATTCGAGAGAGGTCCAGGTGATTGTTTTTTGAGAAGCCGACAATATTGCGACGGACCCATTAGACTATTGCGCCAACTACAACATCAGCAACTACTACAGCGAATACGGACGTCATTTCCAATGGTGAGAAGAGCCACAACTATTGCCATAAAAGCTGCCTCTGTGTTACATCCCAGGGGTACTCTAAATGCATAGCGCTTATAAATCCTGCTACGTCATGTGTCACGGGACATAAGGGCCTCACTTGGTGGCACAATGTCAAGTTATGTCATGGTATTATGTGATGCCCCGTGACCATCGGGAAAGCGCGTCGTCGTGCGACGCCAGTGTCACGCTATGTTGCGTGACTACTGTCATGGTGATGGCGTTACGTGAAAACCGTCCACTAAACTTAGTGGGACATCTTCCTCTCTCCGTCGAGGTCAAAACTTATCGACGTTAAAGCGCCAAGAGTCGTACGGCATCGAACATTGTACCGGCATGTCCTAAACGCCCGCAAAAACCGCACGGAGCCACCGAGGAACCTCTCGGAGCGTGCGAGCTCACCACGTGAAGGTCCCGCGTCAGCAGCAGGTTGGACAGGCTCAGGTCTCGGTGCAGGATGCAGTGGGAGTGGAGGTAGAGGATGCCGGAGACGATTTCCCCCAGGAGCCGGCTGGCCTCGGGTTCGGTGAGGGGGCCGCCCCTCGCCCGGAGGTAGCCCTGGAGCTCGCCACCCTCGCAGTACTCGATCACCAGGTAGACATACTCGCGGTCCTCGAAGTAGTTGAAGAGCTGCACGCAAAGAGGTTGCAACGCGACCACAGAGAAAACGCCAACTGCATTTTTCTATTAACGCAAGAGAGGGCCGAGAAAAATATGCGAAAAGCTAAGTGTCTTATGGCCGCCGACAGGATTAGAATAGCGGGGAGGTCCTTCGGTAACGTGCCGCCTCTAGCGTGAGCTCCCTATGCTTTGTCGTTCTGGGAGCCTCGAGCATGCATGTGCAGTTAAAGCACAGCGGAAGTCAACGAGCGCTTGCGGGAGGCCGAGCGCCCGAAAGAGACGCTCTGCCAATCTCATCCTGCCGATGACTATGCAGAGCGCAAGTTCGTCTGCTATTCATGAAAAAAGGCGCCAAAAGCTGTCTTTAGCACTCCACGTCACTAACAGATTCTCGCAAGTAGAATTTTTCAAGCAGAGATTGCGAAATGAGCCTTCAGCGGTACGGAAAGCCCCATACCTCGACAACGGAGGGGTGCTTGAGTCTCGAGTGAATGGCGACTTCTTGCTGCACACGGGTGCTGCTCACGCCCATGCGCTTCAGGGCCGATTTGTCCACCTGTCGCAAAGAGCGGCGCATCTCAAAAAGCACGACGCTGACAATTTAACAGACAGTGTTAGGTAACTCTCAGCACCTTCGAATGCGAGTCCATGGTCATATAGCATTCGATCCCAAACAGGAAGTAAAGATCAGAGCAGAATGCTGCAAACTGTAAGTGCTGACATTGGTGGTTCTGAGAGAAAGAATGAGAAAGAGAGCAACAGAGAAGTAGAGAAAGAAAAGTCCGTGAAGATGAGGCACATTCGTCTTGCTGCGACGAGTTGAAGTTGCTCGAGTGCGTGTCAACTTTGGAAATGATGCGTGATGCCGGTGTTTTCCTGCAAAATAAATCTAGAAAAAAATCTATATATAGGCCTCACAAGTGGTGTTTTGCTGCTTCTTTGCGTATATTAAAGCGTCGCCAGCAACATGGGCCCATTGGGACTGCCAATGTTATGCATCTATGCTCCGTCGTCCCAAGGCGGTCGAAATGCATAAGACCTTTGCCTCTAGATTACTACATGAACTCTATGATCCCAAAAGACCCCTCTCATAAACAATGTGTACCAATAACTAGAAGGCACAAACAAACAAGGCAATGGCAGAGCAGCCAACACCACAGAATTAAGTGAAAAAAGCTATGTACGACGACAATGAAGCCGTATGTGTAGCACTCATAGATTTAGAGCTCGCAACAGGATCTTTTGAATGCGTCATTCGGGATTTCCAGAACTTCCAATGGGGCACAGATTCAAAGCTCACAATAATTACGCTTGGTTTTCTTACATAATTAATGTAACTATACTCCGAGTTACCCGTGCCAGTGCCTTAACTAGTAGTTCCTTCATCAAGAGCTAGTTACGAAAGAGGCACAGGTAACCCAAAAAGAGCAGGGTCCAATCATGTACACATGTTTAAGTTTGAACGGATCTTTCTATTCATTTGTTATTTATTGAATAAAGGTTGTCACATTAAATAAACATGACGAAGTAGTGAGGGTACTGCCACGCCAGCTGCGACTCACCATCTTGATGGCTACTTCAAGTCCGCAGTTCTTGGACCGAGCGCGGTAGACCTGAGCGAAACCGCCCTTTCCCAGGAAGTTGAACACTTCGTAGTCCTGCGGTGCGACGATCGAGTGTGATGCGCAACACTCTAGCCAGTGACAAAATGAGAACGACAGAGCGACAACGCCGTGCATTGGCTGCCCAAGCACGCACGAGGATCGCACGAGACATCGAACTGTAATCGAAGGCACGGATGTCGTTCAGCGGGCCTCACACAAGAGTCTCAACCTACTGACATCTCAAACAGTCTGTTAGACACGAAGAGAGTGGCCTTAGCAGCACACAAGCACTCAAAAACTTACCGAGACGTCAGGAAACCTGTTTAGAAAACTATGACGGGCACAGGGATGTCGTTCAGCGCTGCACCGAGCGTTTTGAAAAGCGTAACCGACGAGCGGTGGATTCAAGTCGAGCATACCTGTATGGAATCGCCTAGCTTCGTTGAGATTGAGTTGTCCGTGTTGACGACCATCGTGAACCCCTCGGCAGAACACGAAAATCTGCCGAGAGAATCAGTTCGAGCTCCGTCGAAGCAACGCTACAGCGCTACTGGCGCTACAGCGACATCCACGAAGCAACGGCAGCTGCCATATTTGATTTGGCCGGCGACACGTGATGTCGTTGCTGATGGGCCGACGCACATCAGGCGCGGCTCATCGGCGAAATGCCACGCTATGCATTGTGGGAGTCGGTTGGCCGGTGGAGTTTCGGTTTCGATCATGGGAGAGAGCTTTCAGCTTCGGTCCAGACGCAGCCGATGCTACAAGCGCGAGCATGTGGCCCAGAACAGTGCTGGCACTGCACGAGCGCGCGTGCTTGGCAGGGATGCTGAAAGCCCGGAGCTCGCGCTTGTAGCTTTGGCTGCGTCTGGACCGAAGCTGAAACGAAGTATACACGAACTCATCTCTGTTAAGTCACGGCGCGGTGGTGGCGCGTCGGTCGCACTTCCGGTCTGGAGCTGTGGGCAGAAGTCCCCATGCCAGACGTGTATTCCTGCGTTGTTTTGAAAGGAACGAGACAAAAACCTGCCTTCTCGTCAAAACGCCGCGACTGGGGCCGTACCAAAAGTCTCGAGAAAGGTTTGAAGGTCAGTTTTCACGTGCTCGGTTCGTCCGAGAATATGGATATGTGCCGTGAAAAGGGAAAAGCAGACGCCGTCGGACCACGATTGCTTGGGCGGGAAGCACTTTGGGTTGAATTCACGGATACTTGTGGTCATCAGATTTATTTGTTTTGTTCCAACATGAACGCCAGAAAACCCTCAAGTTGTACGGACCACCTGCCGACTACGTCCAGTGCGTCTTCAAGTTCAAACGGCTACCTGATCGTTCAAATTGTCGTCTGCTCTTTCAAACGTTTCTGCTTGTCGTCTGCTCTCTTAGACGACGCCGGCCCGTAGACCAAATCTTGGCCCGGAGCAGGAGAGGAGGAGGGGCATAGCCTCCTCTCCATACCTTTCTCTCCTCCTCGTCAAGAGCTGCGTTCCAATTAGGGGTGTCGCGAACCGGTCGCGGTTCGAGTTCGACCAGGTTCGACTTTTTCGAACTTTTAGTGGAAAGTTCGACGAACCTTCTATTGAGGTTCGACTCGTGTGCGCATGCGCGACAGGCTGGCCACTTGGCTTCGGATTGGATGGTAATGGCTAAGAGATGAATTAAGTGCAGCGCTGATTGGCTATTTCAGTCAATACAGTACTAAAAATTCAGTTATTAACTTCTTCAGTGATTAGAATTAGTTTCTTCTAATTGCAGCTGTTCACAATATAAAATAACCCCTTGCATAAAAAAAAAAAATTCTTCAAACCTAGACATGCTTGTATTAAGGTCTGGCCACACTGTCCATAAAGTCGAACCGGTTCGACTCAGTCGAACCCCGGAAGTTCGACCGAAAAATCTGGTTCGACAAAAGTTCGCGACACCCCTAGTTCCAATAGACCATATGCGAAAAGAAGCGCCATCTAGTGTAATCATGATCAGTTATCATATTTCCTCCATATTGGGGTGTTCCCGTACCGATGGTTTCGCCCGAGAAGCAATAGTCGCGGCAAAGTGGAAGTCGTAGTACTAAAATATGATCACCTGCTGCAAGTCCAGTACGAACCCTTCACAGGACGTCTTCGAGAAATACCGTTCATTGACCTGGAATGGCCCAGTTCACTGCTTGAGTGACGAGTCTTGCGACCTCGTCGCTGACGATTCCTTTTCCAGAATTTTGCGGCCGTCGTTCTTTTCTTCTTTGAACCGAAACTAACCAGCAGCCCGTTGAGTGTACAAATGAGCTGCCCTAATACCATGAAAACCGAAACTAACCAGCAGCCCGTTGAGTGTACAAATGAGCTGCCCTAATACCATGAAAACCGAGTTTAATGCAGATGCGCCTCTTCCACAACTGGAAGATGTGATAAACCCCCCAATATGGCGGCTCCTAATAGCATGATGATGATAGCTGGCAAGGATTTTGCATATGGCCTATTCGGCGTTACAGGGAGTTGTAAACGGCTTTCTTTTTTTTTTTCTTTTTTTTTTACGGCGGAGCTGTTAAGGGCTATACTACGTTTCACCTAGGGTGCCTCAATGTCCTTCTGTTTAGGGTGATGGCACCCTTTGTAGCACCCGATGCCGACAGCACGCGCGCACGGGTAAAATAACAAAGAAATCGACAAAAACAAAATGTCGCCGTAGTACAGTCAGCGCCACGAGCGCGTGCAGGGACACGTTCTTTCACGCGCTTCTGAACAAAAAATAAAAATAAAAGTGTGAGACAAAATGGCGAGATGTTTCCACCCTAAGCAAAGCGCACATGAAGGCACCCTAGTTTCATGTTATGTTGTACCGCAGCGAAGGCTAGAAGCGCGAGCTCCTAGCTTTGGCAGCTGCCCTTGGTGCACGAGAGCTTGTGCCGCCGAGATGCGCCCTAGAACAAGGAGCTCACGTGGCTCACGCTTGTAGCCATTCCTGCGGTACAACACAAGGTGAAACAAAGTATAGTTTCCCCAGTATCGTGTCCGTGGACAAAGGTCGACACAAAACGCCAGACAGCTACCACAATCTACGAGCGACGGCGGCAACCAGACAACCTGCTTGCCGGTTATCTGGTTGCCGTCGTCGTTCATGGATGGCAACAACCTTTCCACTTTGGTTTTCACCAAGGAGGAAAGGCTGAATTTCTCTAGGCATCGTCCTTGAGGTCGTCCAAGACGTCGTTCCCGAGGTCGTCCTCTGGGCGCTGTCCTTGAGGTCGTTTTAGACGTCCTCGTGGTTATGAAATAAATACCCCCGGATCGTTATATATATGTCCGATTCTTTAATCGTTCAAATAATCAATTACACCAGCACTCATTAATCCTTACATTTATATATACTTCATTCCCACCATAGTACAGCTTCACTGGTCTTCCTTCTTCACCAAAGTGGAAAGGCTAAAAGATTTTGCCATTTTCTGCTTTCCTTTTTGTATTTTAGGGGTGGGGTCGTTAGTTACCGATCAGCCGCCCACTCCGGGCTACTGAAGACACACGGCCTGCACCAAACTGGATATGAAATCCGCTATCCACGCAACATGCCGAGATGCCAGCCACGTCGGTCGCGTTTCAGAACACTGGTCTACGTCCAGGCTTGGATCCCAGCAGACGCAGTTTGTGCAGGTGGCTGAAATTAATCCCGAGTTCTTTGCCGACGTATGTGTGATGTACTGGTTAATTTGGAATATTGCAAGGGTATACTCAACTGTTTAGGTTACAATCGGTTGGCGATACGAGAAGTGTCGTGTCTGGTCTCCGACCGCGCTTATTAATCTGTGGCTTGCAAGTGTCCCGTGCTTCTCCATGGCCCGCCGCTCGGCTCTCCCCTCCTGGAGTCGAACACGGACGTAATACACGGCAATATGTTTGATATAGACTCGACGTAAGCCTTACCTTTGGATCACTTTCCTCTTCGCAATGCCGAATAGAACTCGTAAAGGTTGAAATAGAGCTTAGCAGTGAGGAAACCGGAAAAGGATGTACAAACATAGCTTACGTTGTACGTGTTTTTGTCCGTCCCTTACTGTTTTCATTCGTCAAAAGGTTAGCGGTGCAAAGTGAAATGTGATTGAGCTTTCACCATCGTATCAATCACGACTGTGCGCACACAAGGGGCTTGGGGGATGGAAACTACGGCAGTGTGCCAACCTAAGTTTGTCAGAAAGCCTGCCCTACAGGGTCCAAGTACAGATTATTGGCATGCGATGCAGATACCCCCAAGTGAAACAAAGACCTTAATCAGTTCCAGGACCGATTGTGTTCTTCGATTGGGTATGGGAGCACTGAAAACCCGATACACCGGGACATTTACACCCAGCACTGCCGGCTATTGAGCACTTGAAGTAATACTGCATCAGGACACAGTGACACAATCTCCCGGTTGTGCACGACTCAAGTAAACTGGCGATTCGGGACACCGCACAGCGTTGAACCAAAACCGAAATCCATGCGCGCTCCGCTCCTGGCACATAGGTTCCCAGAATGCAACGCTCACAGCGACAGATTTATGGAAGTAGTCTATAGGGGGTATTGACTGGACACCATATTTGAGGGCGATGGTTGGAGCACATGCTCAGAACGAGCTCACATTAGGCTGTTCAGACCAACGATCTTGACGGAGTGGAATGTGCATTGCAAAAGAACTGCGGAAACTCTCCATCAGCACGCATACAGATATGGCCACCAGTGAATACTCCCTATGGATTAAGGTTGAATTCCAGAAATCAAGCAAGATTGAATTGCTTAGCTGTTTGCACTAGCTGGCAATGCAGAGAAAAACATCTGCCTGTTTCACTTACACTGGGGTTTCATACACCTGAAGAACGTAGTTGCGTACCCATTACGCCCATACCCCATACGACTAAATAACACGATTGTTTAAAAGTACATTTTTTTATGCTTGGCAGATAAGAGTTCACTATTCTTCCATTAATTCAGTTTTCCTTTTTGCAATTGTTAAGTTTAAGTGTCAAAGCAAAAAAGACGTGTATAAGAGTGATTGTTACGAATGGGTTCTGCAAGAAAATGCAAACAAGTAGTTTTTTTGTTTTTTTAAGATGTTGCATACAGTCAGTTTATTCTCATACTTCCATTTGGCCCAAAATATAGTCGACAAGCTGCACTGCTATTAATACACACAACTGATGCCCAAAATTTAAAAAAAACTAAACAATGGGTTCACAGGCATACACAAATATAAAAATATTTTCTGAAAACTTCATGCGCGAATTCCCTCGTTTTTATTCAACACTCATCAGCCCCCAAACCACTGAGACCTAGAAAACATTCATGCTACTTCCATGCTATAGTACAAGACACAAAAATAAAACTGGCAGACATTTGGCTTGTCACATAAAACACTGAATGAACACTAAAATCTAAAACCTGCAATTGTTCTCAAACTGAAAAAGCATCTAAAGGCATTCATGCTACTTCTACACAAAAGACAAAAAAAAAAAAAATCTTGCTTGCTTGTTTAAAAGAAAAGGCAATTGGTCCAAAACGGGGGCACATCTGCAAATCGTGAAAAAAAAAAACAAAAAAAAACATGTTTTCTTGAAAATTGCTGAACGTCCCCATTTATCCGGCCCAAAACCACCATAGTTGAAGCGTTCACGGACGAGTCGAAAGAGCCTTCGACCCGACAACGTGCTTGGAGTGTCCGCCGAGACCGTTGTAGCCGGTTCGGATGACGGACGGAGGGGAACCGGACGACGAAAGGCCGGGGCGGAACAGGTTCCCCCGCGTGACCAGTGGCAGCCTGGTCACGCGGGGGAACCTGTTCCGAGGTGACGATGTCCCCGGCAGCGTTTCTCTGTCCGTTCGAAAGCACATCTGTACACAACCCGACGATCGCTCTTGGATCACAGCGTATCTTCGGAACCATATTCCTCCGGTTGGTATGATGTTCCTAAAGAATAAAAAAGTGGAGACGAAAAGCATTGCATAATGTAGCTTGTCATCCATGTTTCGTTTCAAAAGGTCTCAATACCTGAAGCCTAATTGAGGCAGCTGCATTGGTTGCGTTCGGAACGACCGAAACAACAGCAACAACAAGTTCATTGGGTCAGCTGTTTGCCAAACACAAGATGGCAAGCGAGGGTTATATGCAAGTGTCTCGGTCGTTGCCGTCGTTTTGGTTGCCGTGGACGCACCCGACGCAAATAGCAAGAACCAGCCCCGATCGACTGCGTTGCTACCACTTGTGACTAGTGAGGCAGCACAATGCTGCCATGCCCTGGAACACTTCCGTCTGCATTCCTTTTTTAAGCATCACGTTTTCGCCACGGGCTCGGAATAATTCAGACAATGTTATAAGCAATCATTTCGCGTGGATAGTGTGTAGATTTTACATAGACAATACTGCGAAACCTTCAGTCTAATTATATGAAAGTGCTCCAGGGCTACATACCTAATAGATGGAGCTAGTGTTAAAGCCCCGTGAGAAAGTTCACGCTTCGCGCGCAGTGCTTTGCCACTATTCGCTCCCAAGCGCCGCTCATTTCAGCGCTGTGCCGCCATTTGCTTCCAATAGCTGCCCGAGACACGTTTCTCGTGCTTTGGCACATTCGATGCTACTTGCGAGACAAACACAAACACATCAGGTGGTTTGAGCCAGTGTGTGTAAACACGTCGGTCTGGAGTCACCGAATGAGCTGCGCTCGTTGTATCGGCACTTCACTTCCCCAATCTTTTTGTGGGCACCGCCATTTTGGTGCTTGGAGCAAAGCAGGCACAATTGGCAATCGTTCCATTTGTGTCGGGAAGTTCAGGACTTCGTCACGGACAGTTTTAACAATTCTCTTAGTATGACTGGCAATTAACAATGGGGTTCTAAGCACCAGGACGGCTGCAGTGCCGCTACTTTGAAGCGTAGCTTACTGAGTGGCTCTAACTTGCTCCGGGCATCACACCTGAGCCAATGCATACAGGGTGTTCCCGGGGAAAAGGGACAGTGTTTTTAGGCCCGGGTAAATAAACTGTGCATTGCAGAAAGCTTAAACTCCGTGAGAATGTGACGCTAGCAGTTAGGATAGAGAATATGAAACTTTGAGAACATGACGTTCCCTGAAACGAAAGGTAATTGAGAAAGACAAAATGCCTTTATGAACCGACATCCACCTAAGCCTAATATCGCCAAAACAAGAAATGACATTGTGGGCACCTGTAGCATTTACCGTAATATCTTGAGATATAGCTCACCTAAATTCCAAAGAAAATGGGGTGAAAATAGGAAGTGTGCTAAGTTTCAATGTGCCATAAAAACAAGCTGAAAAAATGCTAGTTTTAGATTTGGTGACTCAAAACTTGAGATTGCTGGGAGGGGCGATGAACCAAAGGTGACTGTCCTTCCCAGTCAGCAATATTTGCTTATCTCCTGCCGCAGCTAAGTAACACCATTTCTGCTGAGGTCACCATTAGGTGACCCCAGCCCTCCAATTACTAGAAGTCGGCTATCTTTCCGTGTTTCTGAAAAAGTAGCAAATCGTGCCAAAAATAGGGTCGGGTTATCTTTCGGGGGGTGGACATCTCTCGCGATATTATGGTATTAAGGTGAAAAAAGCTTGTCAGAAAGAAAGAAAACAATATTCTCTTTCTTGCTAACAACTGTTTTAGAGCGCAGCTCTTAGGGGCCCGTTTCCGGCTTGAGCGGCGTCGGGGTCGGCGTAACCGCGCGGTGCATCATCGGAAATGTCCCATAATGCACCGCGCGAGCCCCCCACCGGGGT
Source organism: Ixodes scapularis (assembly GCF_016920785.2). NCBI lineage: Eukaryota > Metazoa > Arthropoda > Arachnida > Ixodida > Ixodidae > Ixodes > Ixodes scapularis. The sequence goes on along the minus strand of NW_024609839.1, from coordinate 73,214,618 downwards.
CACGTGACCTCGTGGGGGGCACGTGACCCCCCCGAGGTCACGTGACCCCGGTGCATCATGGGAAATGTCCCATAATGCACCGCGCGAGCCCCCCACCGGGGTCACGTGACCTCGTGGGGGGCACGTGACCCCCCCCCCGAAGTCACGTGACCCCCGCCGATGTCGCGTGACCCCCCAATGACCGGCATCCACATTGTCATCGTCATCATCACTGATGACGTCATCATCACTGATGACGTCATCATCACTGATGACGTCACCGGCATCCACATCGTCATCGTCATCATCACTGATGACGTCACCGGCATCCACATCGTCATCGTCATCATCACTGATGACGTCACCGGCATCCGCATCGTCATCGTCATCATCACTGATGACGTTACCGACATCCGCATCGCCATCGTCACTGATGACGTCATCAGTGACGTCACTGATGTCGTCACCGGCATCCACATTGTCATCGTCACTGATGACGTCACCGGCATCCGCATCGTCATCGTCATCATCACTGATGACGTCACCGGCATCCGCATCGTCATCATCACTGATGACGTTACCGACATCCGCATCGTCATCGTAATCATCACTTATGACGTCATCAGCGTCGTCACTGATGACGTCACCGACATTCGCATCGTCATCGTCATCATCACTGGTGAAGTCATCAGTGACGTCACTAATGACGTCATCGGTACCCGCATCGTCATCGTCACTGATGACGTCATCAGTGACGTCAGTGATGACAACGTCGGCATTGGGGGTCACGTGACCCCAAGGTCACGTGACCCCCCCTGGTTAGTTTAACCCACCCCCAGTGCCCTTCCCTCCTCCTCCTCAAGAGCTGCACTCTAATTCGGCGTTACAGGGAGTTGTAAGCAGCTTTCACTTTTTCACTTGTATAAATCCCACATGTGTCCCCGATGACAGTTCTTGTTTTAACGACATAGAGCTTGGGTAGATGTCGACTTGTGGAGCGACGACGTCTTTCCCAGTTACCTTTCGATCCAGGTGGCGTCCTGTTCTCAAACTTTCGCGTCCTATATGACAACTGCTAGCATCACACTCTCGCGGAGTTTGAGCTCTTTGCGACACACAGTCCATTTACCCCAAGCCAAAAAACACTGTTCTCTTCCCTCTGGAACACATACAACAACCTAGACAGAACAAAGTTTCGCTGCAAAAACGTCACGAGGGTTGCCACACAAAGGTAGCCATTAAGAGACCCAAAGCCACTCACGGCGTCCATCGCTGGGCCAGGGACCCGCGTCTTCGCCGGCGTGCAGGAGCGCGTCGCTGCGGAGGTCGTGGGGTTCCCGCTTGATCTTGACCAGGCAGTCCGATCCGAGGAACAAGTTGGGCTCGACGAGCCGGGAGAGGGACAGCGGGTCCCTGGCAGCGGCGCTGGCCGCCTCCGCAAAACCGCCACTGCCCAAGGCCCTCTGGGACCGGTGCAGGGTGTAGGAGGCGAAGAAGTCACCAAGCTGCTGAACCGTCATGTCAGTGATGTGCGGGGAGAAGCGCTCGAAGAAGGTGCGCAGCTCGCGCTGGCCGTCCTCCTCCGTCATCAGCGTGTTGATGCACACAAAGTGGTCCATCTGCGTTGGACGGGCAATGTCGGACTGTCATTTCGTTTCATTTCTTTGTTTCCCGTTCACCGGGGGGGGTGGCAGAGACTGAAGGCGTAATGCCTCACGAGGACTCTGTTCCCTATACAGCTTTGGCAAGAGGCACTTTACATAATTTCTGTCAAAAAGAGGAAATCTCACACACCAGAAAAATGTACAAAGATGTATACTATCGGCAACGATACGAAAGGGAACAGTTAATTTTTCTGTTTTTATCATTGTGCAATTGGAACATGCGATGTAGCACGTCATCTAAAGTCACTAATTAAGAAATTAACTTAAATATCTATGTTAATTAGTAGCCTAATGGCACAAGCAACCTTGTTTAGAGTGGCCGGAAAGTAGGGTAAGCTAATAGCAAAATTAGAAATGCACCAAAGCAACTCTTTTTTTTTAGGTAATTTCGTACAGACTAAAAAAAACACTCTGTATTGGCAACTCCAGCAAAATCGACGCCGAGTAGCGGCAACACCAAGAAGCTCAAGGAAAAAGGTCATTTCAACTCTGTCGTCTGCTATCGGTGCTTAATTATCGTAGGCAACATAGAAACAAAACATTGTTTCCAGTAATTATTTTTATGCTTCCGCCATGTCATTCCTACATACTGATTAGAAGAAGGTTTTTAATTACCATTGAAAAGTCACTTTGCTTTCATATGTAACGCCTATCTTATGGTACAGTACAAGAAATTTATGGTGGCCCGTGCGCTGAATGATGAAAACGACCTCCTTTCGTTCGCCATTTTGCCTGACCAGCACGCCCCCTGTAATTCGCTGGAGTTGCGAATACTAGCTGGAGTCTTTTTCAGAAACCGTGTGTAACGTCGCGCTTTGGGGAAGTGCTTTCCCCTTAGCACACAGGTGCACTGCGGCGAAGCAAGATACACAAATTGTGACACCTACCACACGGATGTCGATTCACTGCAGCACGCGGTTACAAGTGCACTAACGATCCTAGCTATTCAGTCAGAACAGACAACGAGCACAAGGAGTATTTTGAAACTTTCAAGTACTGCCAATGTGAGATACAGAGATCAAATTAAATATGATGCTATTTAAGGCGATAATTAAAAGTCTCGGAAACTCGCACTAGCCTACCCGAACAAATTGGCCACGTAACGAGGCCTGACTTACCTGACTTATTCTATTTTCACTGTTAATAAACCGAAAATAAGTTTTGGTGCCATGTTGGTGCAAATTCTCCATGTTCTGGCAAAAGGTAGCAGGACGCAGCGGGGCAAGTGCTTTGGCGCAGTTTAGGGTGACCACCCGTCCTGCGACTCGTGGGACTGTACCGCATTGAGTGCCCATGTCCCGCATCCCGCAAGAAATATCAAATCTTCTAAATGTCCTGCATTTCACACTCGCAAAATTCACTGCGCAACTCATAGCGCTGCTGAACAACGGGGCACGGGAAAGAGCAAAGGTCGTTGGTGAACGTGTGAATCGCGAACCATTTTCTATCCAAGCATTGCGGGAAGCAACAGCTGTTCTTGCAGGAGAACTGACGCGCATGCGCTGTTGTGCCTCTCTTCCCTTGGTGGCAAAATATTGAGAAAGAAAATTGCTTGCCGAAAATTGGAAATAAATTATTGCAATTATTTTCAAATGGTGCTGTGCCTATGCAAAAAAGCTGCCGTAAAAAACTTTTTTCAGTGTTGATGATTACACAAGGCAAAAAGACTGCAACTTACAAAGGTCAAAACCAACAACATAGGGTTTGAAATTTGTGTAGGAGCATGTTGGTAAAAATAAGAATCGACAGGAAACAAAAAGCCGTAAAAGATTCACTGTTTCTTTTATCCCTTTTATACATTAAGTTCTGCTGCAGTCGATTTTATGTTTTCAACTGGGACATATTTATTAACGTATGTGGCATTAAAACTTGAAATATATCACTCAGAGTGATATATTTCCCGAGTCTTTCGTTTGTTTTCATCCATGTCAGAAAGACAATGTGTGGTATGAAACGTGGTTATACACGCATTTAAAATTTGACCGCAGCACCCTCTCGTCTATAAACGTTGAGCCAATGCATACAAAGTTTAAGGCAATTATATACGCATTTGACCGCAGCGCCCTCTCCTGTATAGACGTTGAGCGGCTACATGCAACGTTTCATCCATGACATCCCCAGCTCTTGAGTTACTACAACATCTCAGAGCCCCCTACTTGTCCCGCAGTCGTGGCCTAGAAGGTGATGGACTAGAAATCCACTGGGGTATCCCCGCACAGATTCAAATCCTGTCAACTGCAGAAAAATTTTTTTTTGCTTTACACAAGCAAGTTGAGCTCACGAGCACGAGCACCAGCAAGATCGATGTGAGCACGGACGCCGGATGGACAAGGCTAGACCCTAAAGGAGCTTCGCCCCTAAAAAGCAAATTCTGTGCACTGATCATACGGGGTGCAAAGTAGTTCTTACGAGATTTGGTTGTCTGAGGAAAAAGCAATGCTTTTGGCACTTGGAATGTGGAAGTCTTGATAAAGTGACATATCTAACCTAAAACTTATCTACCTACCCATGTCAAATTCTTTACATAAAGGGGGAAGTCAGTAATGCTACGAGAGGATTGGGACTTTTTTTTACTACGGCCCTTGAGGTGAAAACAAATATAGTATTAAAATTTTGAAATATCTCGATACATTGAATATTTGTACTGCAGAAAGACCGGTTCATTCTGGAACGCTGTTCTTGTATGGAATAGTCCTCACAGTCCGTGACAAGTTTGATTTTTCAGTGCGGTATCAGTTACACCCAGTGTTGCCAATAGTGGTTTTCCCACTATATTTAGCGGCTTTTGGTTTTGTCTAGCGGGAAAAATTATTGTTTTGCGGGAGGAAAGAATTTTAGCCATTTTTATTTAACAATACTGTAAGCCTTCATTTGAAGGCTATTACAGGAGAGGTGAACAGTCCATACAAAAAACATACACAGTCCTATAATAACACACGACACAGAAAATTGTAACACTGTCAATAATATTAGCATATACATCCTTCCAGGCTTATACTTATTGGGAAAAACAACTGTTCTAAAAACAAATCAAGAGTAGAAATATCTTTTGAGTTTACAACACATTGTGGAAGACCGTTCCATTCTTCAATTGTTTGTGCAAAACAGGAATACTTAAAAACATTGATTCTACCGTAGTATGGTTGAACCGCCATGTCATGATTTAAGTGTCGTGATCGCTTATGCCCGCCCTTCTTTCAGATACAACTACGAGTCAATTTTTAATTGCCTAGTATATGGGGAAAAAAACGGTCTTAGCCTTGCTATCCTCTGTCTAGTTTCTAATGGCTGGAGGCCACACTGATTCAGCATTCTAGTCAGTCTGCTCATCTATACTTAGAAAGAATAAACCGCACAGCCAACCTTTGAATCTTTTCTAATGTGTCCTTGTCTATCTTCTTAGTAGGACTCCCACACCAGATTCATATATTCCAAAATAGGACGTATCATGTCATCTTTGAGTTTTTTTTTCGGAGGTATAAAATTTTTATACCAAATTACCATCAATTTTGCATCTGTGAGATTCATAATACGACAGTCGTGATTGCTTACTCTCAGTAATATTGTGATCAGTTAAAGGAGACGTCATCAAGATATCACTGTGCAGGGGTGAGACAGGTGAAACAGGTTTTGGAGCAATTTTTGGAGCAGGAAATATAGGATTTTGGAGCAGCTTAGGAGCACAAAATTCTCGTTTTGGAGCAGCAGTTTATGCATTTTGGAGCGACTTTGAAGCAAAAAACGTCTACAGTTTGGAGCAGATTAGGAGCAGAAGATGTTAGAGCAGCTTATCAGCCAGTTAAATATTAACAAATCTGACTTTTCTTTTTAATCATTTTTTCCCACCCTGGTTCCATTAAGTTATCAGCGCCAATACGTACCAAGACAAAATATATATAAAAAAAAAAAAAAAAACGGGAAAGGCACAATTGGGTTTGTATCAAAATAGCACAAATGACGCAGATGTCACACCCCTGCACTGTGTCAAATATTGGAACACAACTCGGTTCTTTTGCACACAACTTTGAATAGCTTGAATGTGTCAATGTGCATTTGAAGCTTTTGTCACAGCTGCAAGATAAAATAGGCCCAATGAAGTACGCCCATTCCGCAATTTTGGCTTCGGATCATTTGGGTGAACTATGGCATAATCAGTTTTGGGTCAGCGAAGGGGCTAAGCATCTCCAGCTTCACCGATCGAAGTGCAGTGCGTTGATCAGGAACGTTCTCTCTCCTTAATTCGTTGACGAGTGCCTTTCCGACCTAGGATCTGGAAGTTACAGCTTGGTTCTAGATGAATCAAAAGACATCTATCGCACCCTGAACAACGGACAAGATTCGCTTAAGATAGTACAGTCCTGCTCAACAAGGTGACTGTCCTCCTTGTTGCGCACAAAAAGAACAAAAAATTGCAGCAATTAAATAAAAATGGGACAAACTCAGTCTTGCTCGCTGGAACAACCGTGAAACAACTGTTGCCTTCTAGGACAAGGTCAAGAAGTACAGGGATGCCTCCAACACCAACCCCTTCCTTGATCTATCTTGCTGATTTTGCTTTAGCAACACTTTTACTGCCCAGGTCGAATGCAGAGGTTGAGGACGTGTTCAGCCAGATGAACATAGTCAAGTCCAAGCAGAGGAACAGGATGTCTACAGAGAATACCAATTTCATTATGACAATGAGGGACAAACTATGGAACAAACTCAGTCATGTTCGCTGGAACAACCGTGAAACAACTGTTGCCTTTTGGGAGGAGGTCAAGAAATACAAGGATGCCTCCAAAGCAAACCCCTTCCTTGATCTTGCTGATTTTGATTTAGCAACACTTACTGCCTAGGTTGAATGCAGAGGTTGAGAATGTGTTCAGCCAGATGAACATAGTCAAGTCCAAGCAGAGGAACAGGATGTCTACAGAGATGACCAATTGCATTTTGACAATGAGGGCTGGCCTCCGAAGGGAGAACAAACGCCGTTCTAGCTACGAATTCCCATCGGATCTTCTAAGAAAGATCAGCACCATGGAGGTTAACCTCGGCAAACCCGGCGGCGACACACCAGGAACCATTGGCACCAGCAAAAAACATCAAGATGCCGATGAAGCAGACATCTTTCTGTGAACAAAGGGGCGTGGCAAGACAGATTTCTAGTCAGAAAGAAAAAGAAAGCCTTTTAAATTTTTAATATATATATACATATATATATATACCGTAATTATACTGCTGGGCAAGAATTAAAGCAATAAAATGTGTTCAAAAGTAATTTTCGCACAATGTCTTCAATTTAGTGGTTTTTAACGGTTTTCGGTGTCCCGACTGCGGGTTTTCAATCCCCGAGTTGGCAACACTGACCGTCAGACGAGAGCCCGACTTTGTTCTCATTTCTGTAATCGAGAGCAGAAATAGTCCTACTCAAGACGAGCATTTGGCCAATCGTGAAAGGCCGGTCATAGCGATGCCGATGGTGCTAGAGAGCATTTACATACCTTGACGCTTGGGGACGGAACCTCGGGAGACAGCGTAGTTTCGGGATCCGTCAGGCGCGGTCGCTTCAGCCGTTCGGGTGCAGGGCTGCAAAAAAAAATTTTTATTTGAAGCGTGGTACTGTTCTCGCTTTACGCTCAAACATACCGAGGAACCAAGTCTGCAGACGGCTATATTTTACGTTCCAACCGACCGATTCTGGAGAGCGCTTAAAGATCGGCCTCGAGGCGGCGCGATGAGTCGGCAAAGGGTAATTATGATCGTTGTCACTAGGTGGCACCGGCTTCATCGTCAATGCGTTACAATCCCGCCAAGTGGGAACACCTGAGGTACAGCGTACTCGAACTGAGAGGTGTGCCGAGTGCCACTCGTTCCCGCGCGCCTCCATCGGACACGACACGCCGTGACACTGCTCCCGAAGAGCCCGTGGCACGAGGCATTCCAACGAAGCTCAGCCCCCCAACTACCTGCCAGGTGGTAGTGGGGAGTCGCTTTGTTCATTTAAAAATTGCTTTTCTCGCATTTACGGACGAAAGACTGGTGTTTGCGAGCTGCTGTCATAAAGGAGACCACGTCTACATAAAGAAATGCAAGATGCATGCAATGCAATGCAAGAAAAAAAAAGCGGCACTAAAAGGGTTAATAGAAGGCAACCATAAAAGTCAGTTTCCCAAAATTGTTTCAGACAATGCGTAGCCTGCCACCCGCCTACCATTAGGACAAATGCGTCTGGTCCCCGAGCCAAACACACTTTCAAAATCATGCCACAAATATACATCGCACCGTTTTTATTTTTAGAAATGTGGCACATTAAAAAACACAACCCCATGTTGCTAAAAAGATATAGAGCATTACACATGGTTTCTGTGTAAGGGTCAAATATATTTGGCACTGGAAAAAAAAAAATCGGCAACTAGCGTTAGGTCCTTATTTCAAACTCTTTGTAGAAGACCCGCCCACTGAAAAGCGCCACACCACTGTCTCCTTCCAAACAGAAAAGTCCGTCTGCTGTGTTCCCTGTCCCCATCGCAGCCTAGTGTCTACCGAATGGATGCACACAAGAACGCTGAGTTTGAGAGGTGTTAGGGGAGATGTACCTTTCTTGCAGGGAATGATCGAGCAGCATGTGATCGTGGTGCCTCTTTTCCTTCAGGATCCGTATCCGCTTCTCAGCATCCTGAAGCAACTTCTTTGTTTCCCCCACTTCGGCCTCCAGCGCCTTGAGCTGCACCGCCTGTCGCTTTGCCCGGGCAGTCCAGTGGCCCGCCTCCTTTATCAGACATGTCACCTCGTTCGCCATATTGGATCGCGAGTCCTTTGTCGACTGCAGTTCCCTGAAAAAAAACCGATCGAGGTAAGTATGTTAACCATACGGCAGCTCTCGTTCATCCAGAAGCATCCGTCACTAAGGGGTACTCCGGCAACACTGAAAGGAAAATAAAAAGAGGTAAAAAAAGGGGACGGTCTATACAGGTTCAGTTACTGCACATTCTACCGACACAGTTTACATACTGGTGACATTGCGCTGATTTAAGGAGCATTCGTTTATAAATTTATAAAATCAGGTCTGCTTCCTCAAGAGCTTTAAACACTGCTCAAGAACCCACTTGCGGAAGAGCGAAATCCTTGTGCACACTGGATGGATGAATGGGTAAGGCTGAACTTTTTGATTAAAATCAGGCGGTGGCCTGCGCTATCCAGCCAAATCTACAGTCAGTAGTTGGCATCCTCCAAGGATGTCAACTTTTATCACATTTTTAGTAGGGAAACAGATGTAGCACAAGCACAATTTTAGGATTTCTAGGACGCTTGGAGCCCGTAAGATAAGTTATCACCAAGAACAGACAATCTCAGAAACGTCTTTGGTGCACCTTTTAATATTCCTTTCAAAGCATAATTTTCGGCTTGTAAACTACTGTCTTTTTTTTTTTCATTGTTACAGGCTTTATATTTTTTTAACAATATCACGCGAGCGCTGACAGGCCGTAGATCAGCGCCTTATCGCGGAGTGAAACAGGGGAGCCGGACGGTATTGATGTCGCTGGCCTGTAATAAGGCGGAGCCTCCGGGGCAACAACGGGGGCGCGCGTTAACCCATCCGTCGCGCTGCGCTTTACGCCGCTTCGCGGCGACAGTCTGAGGCGGCTCATTACAAAAAATGTAAACCCACATGTGTGTGTGTATTGGCCCACACGTAAACGCCGCTTTGCGGCGCCCAATTATTCGCTAAAGTATCATTCGGTGAACCGCCCCCTCAGGAGGCTCCGCCTTATTACAGGCCAGCGACATCAACACCGAGCCGGACTATGCGCGTGTGGCAGAAGGCACACACCTAGCCTCGCTGACTTGTTGTTTCACGCCGCGATAAGGCACTGATACGGCGGGTGTTCTTCGGAGTTTTTTTTAGGATTTATCTGAAAGCACGGAACCCAAACTATTTGGTACCGTAGTCAACACGTGTGACAGAGGCAAGCCAGCCTGCCATGCCGCGCAGTTTGTGAGCTATCCATAGTGAGCAAAAAGAGAAGCCCGGGCTGCCCGGGCCCAAGAGACAGCGGGTCGGGCTGGCTCGGGTTCATTGACCCGTGCAGGCCTCCGGTTGCCTCCACCTTCAATCCCGCAAGACACTGCGCCCAGTATGTCCCGGTAGCGTTTCTCCAACTCTGGCCCGGGGTTCTTAAAGGTTACATAAACAATTACTGTGAAAGAACTCACTTCTCGCACTCCTCGAGCCGGGCCCTCAGCACGATGTTCTCGTCCGACAACTGCCTCTTTTCGGCGACCTCTTTCTTCATGGACCGCAGTTTGCTCTCCAGCAAGTTTCGGTCCCCAATCGCCGTCATGTACTTTTCCTTAATCTCCTGGACTTCGTCTTCGCGCTGAATGAGGAACGCCTTCAAAGCGTCAGCGGCTTCCTGCTGCTTGATTTTCTCCACGCCGGCGGCCCGCAGCTTGGCTTTGGCATCGTCCAGTTGGTTCTGGAGACTGCTCACGTCCTCGTCCCTGGACTCGGAAGCGGAAAAGAAGAGCTTGAAGATCTGCCGCTGTTGGAGAGGCTTGCGGCACGTAGGGCAGGTCTTGGACATCTCGTGCCATTGCAGGAGGCAGAGTTCGTGAAAAACGTGGCCGCAGGCCGTGCTGTTCACGTTGTCGGTGCTGGTGCGGTCGAAACAGTCCATGCAGATGCTGCATGTAACACGCATGGTTGTGGAGGCTAGCGCAAGTTGAAACGAAGCTACACTTTTCGGACAGGTTCTAAATAACCTACTGGGCGTATGTCAGCGCATGTGCCACTGCAGCAACTGTCCTTAACCTTAGTGCCTTCCTTCCGCCCAGCGCTGCCGCGCTGCCTGCTGGCTTTTTGAAAAAAACGCCGCCTTTGTTCAATGTTGCTGACCCAAGCGGCGAGCCCGCTAAGTTTAGACAAACGCTAAATACGTTTTCGAACATAAAACATTTATTGTCAACGTAAGTTAAACATTTTTAGAGATATTTATCACAGTTATTTTTTTAACTGAGGCGACTAGGTAATGAATAAATTAATTTAAGAAGTCACATGTGAAGTACAAATCAAAATCCAAAACGCAGTTCTGTTTTCGTTTGATCGATGAAACGACGCTGCATCAGAGGAAAAGGCACCGCAAAGAACAGGCCACTGTGTGAGCACTGTGAGTGTGTATATTTTGCAACCCCGCGCGCGTGACGAGGTAAGTGATTCGACTAATACTGCAGAGTGCGCATTCTTAAAACCTGATTTTGTGATCATTGGGCAGCTGTGGTACTACACTGCGCGACACCGTTAGCGCGAACAAACGATCGACAGTTTGCTGTCGATCGTTCGTGCTGTCGGGCTGTCATAAAAACCGTCAGAGTGGAAAGTGCATATTTGGGACACTAAGCTAAAGCGGTAAAATGTGATGCCTTTTGAAGTAAAATACGAAAACGTGCCGACGATCGTATGTAGTACCTACACTGCCGCTCAGCGATCGTCCTCAAAGCCGAAGAGCCCGTCTGTGAGCCCGTCTTTCTTGGAGTCATAGAATCAGCTGAGGAACACGCATGGAGGATTGTACTGACAGTCCAGACAACTCCAGTATCTTTCAAGATAGACATGGGGCAGACATCACTGCGATTCCAGAATCTACAAAAAGTACCTCAGTGCATTGCCTCTGGTTGAGGCCAAAAGAGTAGTAAAGGGGCTCAGCCGAACAAAGTTGAACGCATGTAGTGAGAGCAAATATTCGCCATACCCCCCCTCCGTGGAGTTGCGGGACTTGTACAGAGACTGCATGAGCGCGGTAGTCGACACGAAACCCGGGACAGTCGATCCAAAGGGCGGGTTTCCAAAACTTTTTCAAGGCCTTGGCTGCGTGAAACAATTACCTTACAAGATTAAGTTACGTAAGGATGCAGTTCCCTGGGCATTGTCTGAGCACTCCATGAAGGATCCCAATTTCCTTAATGGAAAAGATCAAGGAATAGACAGTATGTTCACCCTGGGCGTAATCGAAATTGTGGACGAGCCCACAGACTGGTGATCAGCAATATGGTACAGTCATGACAAAGTCGAAGGGAAGCTGCAGAATTTGCGTTGACTCCACGGAGCTGAACAAGTATGTGGAACGACACATCCGCTTCCGGTCACAGACCAGCACGTACTGAAACAACTTGGGAATGCGAAGTTCTCAAGAATCGATGCAAATTCTGGGTTCTGGCAGTTTGAGCTTGCTCAACAGCCCCAGATTCTGAGGCTTTCATCACACCATTTGGATGCTTTAAAATTAGCTGGCTTCCCTTCAGTATTACATCTGCTCCAGAGTTCTTCTAGAGGAAGATGAGCCAGCTTCTGAGCGGAATCAAAGGACAAGTCTGCAACATGGACGACATCCTTGTCTACGGATCCACGAGAGCAGAACACGACAGAAACCTGCAAGACGTCCTCTCTCGACTCAGGCTGGCAGGAATTACCCTGAACGAAGCTAAATGTCGGTTCGCAGAAACTCATAATAAAGCTTCTTGGACATGCCATCGATCAAGAAGGAGTTCGTCCAGATCAAGAGAAGGTAGAAGCCATTTTGAAGATGAAAGCTCCCACTTGTACGTATCACAAAGCTGAACAGCTTTCTTGGAATGGTTAACTACCTTAGGAAATTTTTTCGCAGTTTGGCCCAAGAGTTGCACTTGGTGATCGCATTACTGCCAAAAATTAATGGGCCTGGAACCACAAACAACGGAGGGCTTTTGAAAAGCTAAAGTTGATTTTGACATCAGACCCGCTACTTGTTCTGTTTGACACAAGAAAATCAACCATGTTGTCAACAGACGCTTCTTCTTTTGGCATTGGCACAGTATTGCATTTAAAGCAAAAGAACGGGATCTACAGACCAGTGTCGTACGCGTCGAGAACACAGAGCGAAACAGAAAGACGATACGTCCAGATCGAAAAGGAAGGACTGGGTGGTCTGCAGGTGCGAAAAGTTTTGAGACTTTTATAAACAGGGACGAAAATCCAGACCGAGATGGACCACAAACCGCTGGTTCGTATATTTTCGTCCAGGAGCTTGGAAGACATCACGCCAAGACTACAGCAAATGAAACTCCGGATGATAAGGTTTTCTTATGACATCACACACGTTCTCGGAAAAGAGTGGCGGCTGACTTCCTTTCCAGAAATCCCCTGGAACATACACCGGACAAGGAGGTGGAGGACGAGATATCAGCATATGTGCGAGGTCTCATGGCAAATCTTCCAGCAACGGACGAAAAGTTGAAAGAAATGCAAGCTAACCAGAAAATTGACGCAACATGTCAGTTTCTAACGCACTTCAGTACAGAGGGTTGGCCAGTCAAGAAAACGTTTAACTAGGAGTGCAGTGCCTATTGGCAGCACAGAAGTGACATTGCAGTGGAAGACGGCCTTCTAATGAGAGGGTCGAGGATAATCATTCCCTAAGGCAATGAGAAAGTCAAATTTGGGGGTTTTACGTGCCAAACCTACGACGGGCATCTAGCACGCCCCAGCGGAGGACTGAGGATTAGTTTCGACCACCTGGGGATCTTTTGACGTGCAACCGAAAGCTCGGTTACACGGCGCCTTCTCCGCAATAAGCCTCCGTCATATTGCGGGCACCTCGGTCGGGACTCGAACCCGCCACCTGGAGATCCGTAGGCCGGCGCTCTCGCCTCGGAGCCACCGAGGCGGCTCTAAGGCAATGAGAGACAAAGTCTTGAACAGCATTCACCAGAATCGCCAAGGCATCTTTTAATTGCAGAGCACGCGCCCATGAATCTGTGGAGTGGCCAGACTTATCTAAGCAGATAGAAGAACTGGTAAAAGGGTGTACACAGTGCATTCAGGAAACAATCAACCGCCAAGGGCCTTTGATACCAACTCTGTTTCCTGAACGGCCTTGGCAGCAAGCAAGCGTAGACCCTTTCTACTTGAAATACAAGTGGTTTGCTAGTGACGGGATATTACTCCTGATACCCCGAAGTTGCCCTCTTGGCCAGCTTGTCAGCTGTTTCTGTCGTCGACCACATGAAATTTATCTTCGCAAGAGATGTGACGCCAGAGACCATATACAGCGACAAAGAACCACAGTTTCAAAAATTACTTGGATCCGAGTTCTTCAAGTTCTTCAAAGAATGAGGCTTTTTACACAAAACTTGCAGCCCAATGTTTCCACAGAGCAGCGGTTTTGTGGAAGCCGGAGTAAAGATTGTCAAGAGGAACTGGAAGAAGACTGTTGATGCTTACCGTGCATTACAATAATACCGTGCTACGTTCCTTGCAAACGGATTTAGCTTTGCTGAACTCCTAGTGGGCCAAAGAATTTGCATATCTGTCCCAATTGCTCCTTCTTTGTCAAAGCCTGTTACTCCTGAGCCTCAGAAGCTACGGAAGTGGGAGGAAGAAAATGAGGAGAAACAGAAATGTAACTTCGACACAAGACACGTAGCACGTCTGTTGAAACGTCTGCAAAGTGGGCAATGCATCTGTATAATTGACGAGAGGACAAACAGAATGGTCGTATCAAGCAGGTCCTCCTCACTCCTACCAGGTCAAAATGGACCATGGGGTAAGGCGCAACAGATTCCAGCCTCTTCTAGCTACCAGTGACAGGGTACAGCCTCTACCAGAGCTACAAGGTCTGACCGTCACTAGAAGTGGATGGACAGTGAAGCCAATGTATAGATTAAACTTGTAATACTATCCACCAACTAACCAAAAGGGGGAGGTTTTCAGCAAGCCAGGTTACGCGTGTTATCGCTTGCCAAAGTAAAGAGGACTCTTTGTCTGGGCTCGAGAAGGAATGGTCTTGCTCTTGTCAACATGCTAACACAACAGTCAGCGTCTAAGCAGCTCAGCGGCTGAGCTTTCTGCTTTTGATAACACTTTGTTGCACGCAGCCAAAGCCCAGTGGAAGGCAACAAGCGCGCGTCTTGTAGGGCAGTCGATTAGTCTCGTATACATAGTTAACACCAACGTTGGTTAACACCAAGTCAGTTAACACTGTTATTTGTACATCAGTCCATGCTTGTGTGGTTGCATCTAATTCATGTAAACAAAGCATTTTTTTTTTTTTTCAGCTTGTTGCGTGCATATTTTTCAGACTGCAGATTGCTCGAAAACTTGACATATTAATTTAGCCAGGAAGCTGCAACAAGTAAGAAAAAATACTGGATTGATTGCCACAGGTATACCCCATTCACCCCTAGGCTGACAGTGCTGTGGGAGACTCACTCCTCTGAACAATCAAACGCCTCCATCACATGATTCCACCCTCTGCCCGTGAGTATATGGGCAGGAGCATTATCGCGTGGTAAAAGACACATATCCCAACAAGCATGCCCAACAAGCATGGGCCCAACAAGCACGTGGCCCAACAAGCATGTATAGCTTCCACCGCACTCAGCTTATAGTGGTGTTGCAAAAGATATCACTTCCTCCAGAAATAAAGCATAAAACAAATCTTGCAACATACGGGTGTATCTTTAGGCAGCCGATGACAGACTATAGGTAGTTAATGTCGCCCAACCTATCTCCAGGACGAATGCAACAAATATTTTCTTTTGCCACTAGTCCAGCGATGTCCTCCGACACCGAGAACATCCGCGTCGTGGTTCGGTGTCGTCCGCTGAGTGAGAAAGAAAAGGCTGCCGGCTGCCAGAACATTGTCACCGTAAGTTCCGCCGTGCACGGATCAGACGTGTCGCATAAGTTCAGCCAGGCCTCAGTCTTGTACCTCTCCGTTCATTCTTCCAAGGTTGACAGCGTCCAGGGCACGCTCCTGGTGGCCAACCCCCCCGGGTCTCACGGCGATGCTCCTCCAAAGATGTTCACCTTTGACACGGTCTTTGACGCCGACTCGAAGCAGATGGACGTCTACAACCAGGCTGCAAGACCAATTGTTGAAAACGTTCTCGAAGGATACAATGGTGAAGTTTTGTTTTGTGTTGGTCATTATACGTCTACTACGGCTGCAGTGTGCATGGCCAAGGTTATAGAAATGTCAAAGGGTCACATCGGTCAAAGAAAAATCCTCAAACTGCGGTCTTCAGACCCCTAGGGGTCCTCAGAAGCAATCGGAGGGGTCTCCACTAAATCTTAGAAAAAATGCTCTAAAAAAAAAAAAAGCCCTCCTATATATGCCACTGCACAATACCTTTCGTGCAGAATGCATTGGAGGTCCTCGAACGACTTCCGAGTGGGTCGAGAGGTCTGTGACACGGCCAAAAGTTTGAGAACCGGTAATAGACAATGTGTCCATAGGCTTTACGGCTCCAACCCAGATGACATTTGCAACAGGATGTTAGCATCTGCCTAACACTTATATAATGTGGCTCTATGGATCCAACCTCACACCAATCATCAGCCATCTTAAGCGCATTCTTTTGTGTACATCCAGGTACCATATTCGCCTATGGGCAAACTGGCACCGGCAAGACGTACACCATGGCCGGAGATCGGTCTGTGCCGGAGCTGAAGGGCATCATTCCAAACACATTCGCTCACATTTTTGGCCATATCGCCAAGGCTGGCGACGACAAAAAGTAAGACTGGCAGTTTTGTTCCTTTGAAACAGTTTGTTATTGCGAGTTACCCCTAGAGTTGCAAAGCCTCCTATACTGACGGCTGGTCAAATCTGTAACCAAATTTAAATCGAGTATTTCTCGTTGAAGTTGCAAAGTTATCAGAGAAAACTCGGGGGTTTCCATGCAGCCTCGCATAATTTGTACCCTTTCGACCTGTGCTGCCTTAAGGTTCCTCGTGAGGGCCTCTTACCTGGAGATCTACAACGAAGAGGCTAGGGATCTGCTTGCCAGGGACCAAAACGCAAGGCTGGAAGTAGGTGACCTGTGCCCTCCGTTCAGACAAAGAGTGCAGACGGCAAGTTTTATTGTATGCACATATTTATCTTTGTGTTTTGCCCCTGCCGCCAAGGTCAAGGAACGGCGTAAGCAGACGCAAATGTGTGAACAAGTGTGTGAACCTCTCTTAAGCCTTATTTCAACAGACCCGAGTCACCGACCATGAATGCATACAAGCTAAAACACTCCCTAGTATGTGCATTGCTATATACAAGGTCTGCAGGCTTCTGCACCGCTTCACTGATCAATGTCGCGACAGGGACGGGCTCTTCAGCTAACATTCCAGCGTATAAAGGTTCTTTGTGGTTGGAAAGTTTGAGAATCTCCTTTAGAACGACGTGCGTGCGGCTTTCCGAGATGTAGCATCAGCACAAACCACCGGCCCGACGAGCAGATCAGTGCACAAAGTTTGCCGTGAATGCACGCCTCACTGATTCTACGAGCGCCATCCGTGCACGAATGCACGGTGGTCCGTTGCAATCTCGCTCCCGACAAATTATCGTGCCTATGGCGCCCCGAGTGGAACTTTTACCAGTTCAACTGGGGTCTCGTGGGGTTAGCTCAGAGTGCCGTAGACTGCACTCTTGCAAGGTTATTAAGCGGCTGAAGCTACACAGGTCTAAATTGCATTTCGTACAGTGTCTTAGGAGTGTGGCCGCGGCTTTAGGGTCGAACGGAGTGTAACGGCATTCGTCGCGGTAACGGGCGGTCCCATCGCACTCACCCGCATGTTGCGTGCCCAGAGGCTAGCTGGTCGCAAGCCCGTGGTGTTGAGGGGAGCCTTGGGAGGTCCGAGGCTCGAAGGCAGGGGCCTCAGAGGGCATCCCGCCTGGCACATGAAGGCCTGTTCGGGAATGCCTGAGTAAAACGCCGACGAGAGCCTGTCTTAAAACGGCGAAAAGAGGGCGCACCAAGGATGAACACAAAAGAAAGGAGCACGCCTCCAAATCAGCCAAACGGACCAACAAACATTGTTGAACTAAGAGCCAAAATATTAGGCAAAAATAATTTCTTTTCATAAAGTAATTAAATTTACAAGTTTAGCTCTTCCCCGTTTTTTGTTTTTTTCAAGCTGAAAGTCTCTATTAGCAACAGTGAAAAAGCAATGCCAGTGGCAGGCACGAGTTTATACTTTTTGGGCAGTCGAGTTTCTTCCTTGCTGATTACAAGGTGTTTGATGGTGTCAAAAAAATGCTTTGGAAGCTTGCTCCTGCACCCAAACAGCAGCATGAAACAAATGTGAAGCATTCTGTTCTCTAGAGTGCCTACTCCACCTGCAAGCCGGCCCATTAGTGATGCCACGGCACTGAAAGTGCGGCCATATTTGAGTGCTGGTTTCGGCATCGCTTTACATTGGCAATTTCACAATACCTATTCCGAATTTTGTGATACTAAATAGCATGCCAGAAAGAGTAAAGGCCGGGGACTTAGAATATACATATATTTATTTGGGAGAGCTCCAGAGATTGCCGGAGTAGCCCTTTAACAAAAGTGCATGTCACATGTGCCGTTTCGCTACTGCTCCAAGTGTCAAAGATGCTATCCGAACATGCATAGTAATGCAATGAGCTCACAGCACATCTCCTGAAGTGTCTTGTTATCATAGTTTTCCTCAATTACATTTTTGACAGGTCGGCAGGCATGAGGGCTATTCAGCAAATTCAGCGAAGCATGGAGCTTTACCAAATTTAGACACGAGACAGAGTTGCTTTTGGAATGGAATGGAGCACGGGTACCTTAAAGGGGCCCTGCAATCATATTTAAGCGTCTAACTTTTTTGCGGTTTTGACGTCTCTTGGGGTTCGGGCAAGCCAGCGGGCACGGAGAGAGTAACTAAATATCAGTGCGTCATGTTTTAATCGGACGACACGGAAACCTCCTCCACCTACAGGGGCGACCCGCGGTGCCGAAAGCGCACGAATGTGAAGTCTTTGGTCCTGGCCTTACTACTAGTCAGAGCCGCTAAAAGCTTTTTTTTTTAGTCGAAATACAAAATATAAGTGGCGCAAACCATTTCATTTATTTATGAAAGTAGTTTTTGTTCAGCATTTTAGATCAGAAAAGAAACAAAAGCAGCTTATAAAGTAGGGAAACAAGAAATGACCTGTCGACATACCCGCCACCAAGCGGTGGAAAAGGGGGCGCATACTAAAAGGGGGTAGTGGGATCAGGCACTGACGAGCGGCGAGTGTAAAAAGGTCCCGGATGTATGCGGCGGCGCTGCAGACGTCAGCAGTCGTACACAAGCTTGAGGATCTGACCGGTTCCGAAGGCCTTCAGGTTTGGCTTGCGATTTGGCCGTTTAGCAGTATGGCAGCTGTAAGTGGCTCCCGTTCTGAACTGATCTTTACCCCGTCTTTGCTGTCGTTTGCAGCCAATAAAGTGTCGTGCCAAATTAGTCTTTAATCGTGCAGCAAATGCAATGCGAGCCGCCCTGGTTACCCGCTTCATACAGCCTATCCAACACGTGCTTTAGTGGCACCCTCTCGAGCCGTCGACACAGAGTGCGGCAGCCGTGAGCGCTTGCTGAGCTTACTACCCTTTCTCTAGTTTACGGCCGCTCAAGCCATGACCAACGACGTCATGAAGGAGGTTATTTTTTGCTTGTTTTTGTAATTTTAGTTTGCCTATAACTTTTAAAATAAAGCAAAATTCGAGAAAAGAAAACTTTCATTAACTCACTACGTTCAGTGCGCTCAGGTTCGGTGCAAATTAAAAACCAGTCAAAAAGTTGTTGCAGGGCCCCTTTAAGGCAAGACTTCATTTTCATTCCATACTTTCGCCTAAATCAGGAACAAAAGTTGAATCGTATCTCGAAACTATTTCAACCTTCCGGTATAAAAATCGGCGAGCTCCTGAAGACAATTTGCTGAGAAAAGTCCTTGATACAAAAAACTTTTCAAAATAAAACCACCATTTTTTTTTTCTATTTATCCAAAAGGAA
Organism: Ixodes scapularis; assembly: GCF_016920785.2. Classification (NCBI taxonomy): domain Eukaryota; kingdom Metazoa; phylum Arthropoda; class Arachnida; order Ixodida; family Ixodidae; genus Ixodes; species Ixodes scapularis. The sequence goes on along the minus strand of NW_024609839.1, from coordinate 73,195,178 downwards.
GTCAATTACTACACTCAGGAGGAATAGACATTTTGTCAAAATCTGGGAACATGGGGACACGTGCTGCCCACGCTCACCTTATATAAGATCCGAGGAAAATTACTAAAATCGAGCATCGACAAGTGCACGAGCAGAGTGACTTTTATTTTAGATTTTGCCTACAAGAAAGCTGAAAGGCCGTGCACTGCAGACATCAGCACATGTAACTACACTCGCAGCATGGTTCTTCGTCCTCAGCTAATTTAGAAAAAAGTCTATTCAATTGGTGTAGTACACTAAAGGAAGTTCTAAGACAAACGGATGCGTGCGGCCAAACACTTTGAAATCGGGTGGCAGCTTGCGCCCCCTATCTAGTGTGGTGCAAAACATGGTCAAAACCGGCGACACCTACGGCGCAGGGGTATCCTCTGCCTCGGATCCCTCTGCAACAGCTGAACCAGGAGTAGCCTCGCCTGGCTCGAGAGTCCGGCCGGCACTTCGAAGGAGCAGCCCTGTGCCGGAGGCCGCCCCAGCAGGAATGTGTGCAGCATCACTCCGAGGCTCCAGACATCCGCCTCCAGTCCGTGGGGGTCCCGAGAGGCTACCTCGCTGCGACAGGAAAAACGACTAAAATAAGTCAAATTCGGGGGACCTACCGTAACATCCCAAGAGATGGCGCACAAAAATCAAAAGCAAATCGGATGAAAATTAGAAATGGGCTACTTTCGGAGTGAAACCAAAAAAAGTTGGAAAAAAGACGGTGTTTGATTTTGTGACCTGCGAAACTTGCGATCGCAGGGAGGGGCGACGAACCAAAGACGGCTGTCCTTCCCACGCCTTGGAAAATTCAAATTCCAAACACCTGAAACTGGGCACGCAAACATAGTTTTGTAACAAATTTTATGTCTATTTCTTTGGGAGCTCAACACGGAGGTAGTGAATATTAAAAATAAAGCAAAATCGGAGGCCGTGTACTTCCTATGCCCTATACCAGCTTGCTTGTCGTCTGCATATTGGTTCACGAGCTCGCTTCCAGGTGGCTTGGTGAATGCAAAAACACTAAAAACCTAATGGCAGCGGCTGGCAATGAGCAAGGTAATTGCAATAATTAATACTTTCAACAAAATGTATGAACAGTGACCACCTGGGAGCAAGCTCGCAAACCAGTGTGCAGACGACGAACGTCGGTATAGGGCATAGGGAATGCGTGGCCACTGTTTCTGCTCTATTTCTAATATTTAACCGCCTCTGACTTGAACTCTAAAAAGAGATAGACATCAATCTTCTTGCGAAACCATGTGCACTTGTACATTGTTAGGTATGTACGTTTGGAATTCAAATTGTGCAAGGCGTGCCAAATGTGTTAGTCCGTCCAGCTGCACCCTGTACCTGTTTAAGAGTTGAGTTACGCCGTGCGGACTATATACAGGTGCCGACCACCGTAATATCTTGGGATACCCTACTTAAAAGCGAGAGCAAATCAGGTAAAAATGAGAAGTAAACTAAGTTTCGGTGTGCAATAAAAAAAATTCTTAAAATGCTATTTTTTTATTTGTGAACTGCCAAACTTGTTTTCAGATTGAGGAGCAATGGAGCATAAACAACCGTCCTCTTCAGTCAGCAACGTTCGCTTATCTTCTGCCGCAGCTATCTAACCCCTCCTCCGTTGAGGTCATCATTGACCAGGGCACTACAATTACTAAAAGTGAGCTATCTTTCTGTTTTTTGAAAAGTAGACAATTATCTAAAATATAGAGGTGGGCCATCTTTCAAGTATGCAGGAATTTGTTTTTTCTAGTTTGTTCATTATGACAAAACAGACAGAATATTATCATGATAATTTATATATCATACAAGCTTGTTTTAAGCCAGTAAAGTGGGCACTTGTCAAGGTGTCCTGTGTACGATGATTTTTTTCTGTGCATACTAGTCAATATGTGCAAACTATCCAACAAAAAACAAAAACTCATTTTAAACTAAAAATTGCCCGTGCGCACTGTACACAAGGTGGAAGCTATCGTCCTGAAAATATGTCAATCAAAAGTGCTTACAAATAAGCCCCTCACATTGTACTTTGTATTAGTAGCGCAATATAACGTATTAAGTAGTCTCGGAGACATTCTAAGAAAGCATGGTGCAGCCTCGGGAAAAACTTACGGAGACATGAAGTTTGGCGTGCCACACATCGTGGTGTGACGTTCCCAGGGACCCTTGAGTTGTGTGGCCAGCCCAAAATCTGCAATTTTCTGCACGTCGCAAAACAACATTAATCATTGGCACTTATTAGGCAAGCTCTTAGTGGCTTCTCTCCCATGTTTTCTATCCGCTTCGCCTAAACAATGTGCCACAGACGCGCCAGCAGCGCGAAATGTGCCTGTAAAATCTGCCTTAAACCAGCCTCCACAAGGATGGACAGAAGTAGAGTCTAAGCTCATTACAACAGACCTGGTTACAACAGACATTTGGACATAACATACCGATCTGTGAAGTTTGGCTGGTTTTCCTCTATGTACCATTGACTCAACTTCATATCTGCATAAAGCACACTCCTTTTACAACAGACCGAAATCTTGGTCAAAATCAAGGTCTGTTATAACGAGCCTAGACTAGATATTGCACACAAATACAAAACGAATTAAGGATTTCCTTAGAAGCACTTCTTTCGTAGCTGTACCGGTATCACAGGCACATTTACAATTATGCGAGTTGTGTTCGTCTGTGTCGCAGCCACGGGAACTTCATCAAATGAACAGCACTCTGGGCATAACGACATAAACAAAACGAAAGATAACCAAAGCCGTGAAACGCTCAATCTCCGCAATGTCATTGGCGACGTCAGTCAATGCCCTACAGTCGCGGCACTCGCGGGAAGAAAGAAAAACGAAAGGCAAACAATTCTATGAAAAAAACAACAAACAAGCAGTCCAGTGTTAATCCACGGTTGGCTTTGTTATCACGAGAATGCACCTTACTGCAACGAATGGCAAAACGCGTCGGAGTCTTTTGGCGTCTCGCAACAAGCGCAACACTAACAGGCAGCGATGCCAAGACTCCCACGTCTGCCGCTTTGCACAGTACACTTGTCGAGCTTCGGCACGCCTGCCGCTTGGGACTGCTTGGGGATTCCCTAACGATGGCGTAATGTGTAGGCACTTCTCCTAGGTGGCATTGGACAGATGGATACCGCCAAACTTTTACAATGTGGAGAGCAACGTCTGCTTCTTTGCTGGAGTTGTGGTGACGTCCGAATGACACCGAGCTCCGATTGAAAGGATAGTGGGTAGTCCTCAATGCTAGATGCCTTCAGGTCTACACACTTATTTATTTTGTTCAATCAGCAAATAAGAGCTCGGTATTCTGACATCCTCGCAACCCCTGTGCAAGAAGCAGACAAAGTTGCGCTTCGCATTGGGCGGCGGCTTGCGCCACCTAGTCAAAGCTTTTAATTTCAACAATTGACTTCGACTAAATTCGGAATTAGTTAAAGGGACCATGAAAGGATTTTTCAGATTTTTCCAAATGAAGACCAAATTAATCTTTAATGTTCATGGAACCCAGAGCAGGAATCTGTTTTCGTCTTATTGCCTCCAGTTTTGCACCAAAAAAAAGATGAAAACTCATGTCTGCTTTCCTCCTCGACCTGACCATCAACATGTGAAATTGCGGGGCCGTGACATAAAGTATGCCTTTCTACAAGAAACAGAAGTTCTTTAGGCCGAGTGAAGGAGCCGCATCAGTCAAGCGTCGCGTTACGTCGACGTTTCGGCACAAATATGTCGGAACGTCACCTACTGGGGTTTTTATGAACACCAATTGCTTCGTAGAACTCGTTGGTCTGCGACACTTGTGCAATCAACAACATGGCTATGGATATGTCGCAGCTGAGTAAAGTGCAGCTTAAAATGCTTCGGTATAGTGAAAGTATGGGCCTTCTTCCGTCAGCCACCAAACCCAAGCGGCAAGATGAGAACTCCCCCGAAGAAGGCTGTATAAGTTCTGTGCCAGAACCTGCTGCAAAGGAGTGGCGATTACTCAGTACAGAATGGTAAGTCCACATTTTGGCTGCAAACACAAAACGCTGTAAACAAAGTAATATAAACTCCTAATGAAATTCCTTGTGAAGAAACCTCTTGTGCTCTCGTTGACTCTGTGGCTTATGCAACTGAATATTACACTCTGTCGATTCCATGGACGGTATTAATCGACAATTTCATAGTTTGAGAGTACAGTTTCAGTGACACACTACTCATATCCAATACGGAAGCTAAATTCAACTGACGTCCCCCAAAAAATGGGAAAAAAGGCTCCGACACTATGGATGTTGTGGTTACTTTGCTAGGTGACGCAAGCTAACGCCATTACAGAAAGTTTCGCCACAACTCATTAATTAATCCACCCACTCATACACTCAGCTTTGTTGCAAGCGTTTAAGGTAGACAGTGTAAGATATAGTCCGTTATTATTTGCCACAATTTCGTGCCAAAAATTAGGATTTAACCTTCCTAATCTCACATGCTAGTTTTCCTTTGATCCCGTAAACAATATGCAGTCAGTAAAATTATGTCTAAAATGGTTTCATGGTCCCTTTAAGAGCTAGGAAGAATTTTCCTTTGTGACGTCACAGCAACTGTGAGCATCCGATGGGCACTGGTTGAGACTAAAACTCACGTTCATTCTACAAAAACGTATGATAAAGCGGATCGTCAATGCTGTGGCATAGCTCTGTGGTAAAATGCCTGCTTCGCAAGCAACAAACCCAGGTTCAATTCGAGAGAGGTCCAGGTGATTGTTTTTTGAGAAGCCGACAATATTGCGACGGACCCATTAGACTATTGCGCCAACTACAACATCAGCAACTACTACAGCGAATACGGACGTCATTTCCAATGGTGAGAAGAGCCACAACTATTGCCATAAAAGCTGCCTCTGTGTTACATCCCAGGGGTACTCTAAATGCATAGCGCTTATAAATCCTGCTACGTCATGTGTCACGGGACATAAGGGCCTCACTTGGTGGCACAATGTCAAGTTATGTCATGGTATTATGTGATGCCCCGTGACCATCGGGAAAGCGCGTCGTCGTGCGACGCCAGTGTCACGCTATGTTGCGTGACTACTGTCATGGTGATGGCGTTACGTGAAAACCGTCCACTAAACTTAGTGGGACATCTTCCTCTCTCCGTCGAGGTCAAAACTTATCGACGTTAAAGCGCCAAGAGTCGTACGGCATCGAACATTGTACCGGCATGTCCTAAACGCCCGCAAAAACCGCACGGAGCCACCGAGGAACCTCTCGGAGCGTGCGAGCTCACCACGTGAAGGTCCCGCGTCAGCAGCAGGTTGGACAGGCTCAGGTCTCGGTGCAGGATGCAGTGGGAGTGGAGGTAGAGGATGCCGGAGACGATTTCCCCCAGGAGCCGGCTGGCCTCGGGTTCGGTGAGGGGGCCGCCCCTCGCCCGGAGGTAGCCCTGGAGCTCGCCACCCTCGCAGTACTCGATCACCAGGTAGACATACTCGCGGTCCTCGAAGTAGTTGAAGAGCTGCACGCAAAGAGGTTGCAACGCGACCACAGAGAAAACGCCAACTGCATTTTTCTATTAACGCAAGAGAGGGCCGAGAAAAATATGCGAAAAGCTAAGTGTCTTATGGCCGCCGACAGGATTAGAATAGCGGGGAGGTCCTTCGGTAACGTGCCGCCTCTAGCGTGAGCTCCCTATGCTTTGTCGTTCTGGGAGCCTCGAGCATGCATGTGCAGTTAAAGCACAGCGGAAGTCAACGAGCGCTTGCGGGAGGCCGAGCGCCCGAAAGAGACGCTCTGCCAATCTCATCCTGCCGATGACTATGCAGAGCGCAAGTTCGTCTGCTATTCATGAAAAAAGGCGCCAAAAGCTGTCTTTAGCACTCCACGTCACTAACAGATTCTCGCAAGTAGAATTTTTCAAGCAGAGATTGCGAAATGAGCCTTCAGCGGTACGGAAAGCCCCATACCTCGACAACGGAGGGGTGCTTGAGTCTCGAGTGAATGGCGACTTCTTGCTGCACACGGGTGCTGCTCACGCCCATGCGCTTCAGGGCCGATTTGTCCACCTGTCGCAAAGAGCGGCGCATCTCAAAAAGCACGACGCTGACAATTTAACAGACAGTGTTAGGTAACTCTCAGCACCTTCGAATGCGAGTCCATGGTCATATAGCATTCGATCCCAAACAGGAAGTAAAGATCAGAGCAGAATGCTGCAAACTGTAAGTGCTGACATTGGTGGTTCTGAGAGAAAGAATGAGAAAGAGAGCAACAGAGAAGTAGAGAAAGAAAAGTCCGTGAAGATGAGGCACATTCGTCTTGCTGCGACGAGATGAAGTTGCTCGAGTGCGTGTCAACTTTGGAAATGATGCGTGATGCCGGTGTTTTCCTGCAAAATAAATCTAGAAAAAAATCTATATATAGGCCTCACAAGTGGTGTTTTGCTGCTTCTTTGCGTATATTAAAGCGTCGCCAGCAACATGGGCCCATTGGGACTGCCAATGTTATGCATCTATGCTCCGTCGTCCCAAGGCGGTCGAAATGCATAAGACCTTTGCCTCTAGATTACTACATGAACTCTATGATCCCAAAAGACCCCTCTCATAAACAATGTGTACCAATAACTAGAAGGCACAAACAAACAAGGCAATGGCAGAGCAGCCAACACCACAGAATTAAGTAAAAAAAGCTATGTACGACGACAATGAAGCCGTATGTGTAGCACTCATAGATTTAGAGCTCGCAACAGGATCTTTTGAATGCGTCATTCGGGATTTCCAGAACTTCCAATGGGGCACAGATTCAAAGCTCACAATAATTACGCTTGGTTTTCTTACATAATTAATGTAACTATACTCCGAGTTACCCGTGCCAGTGCCTTAACTAGTAGTTCCTTCATCAAGAGCTAGTTACGAAAGAGGCACAGGTAACCCAAAAAGAGCAGGGTCCAATCATGTACACATGTTTAAGTTTGAACGGATCTTTCTATTCATTTGTTATTTATTGAATAAAGGTTGTCACATTAAATAAACATGACGAAGTAGTGAGGGTACTGCCACGCCAGCTGCGACTCACCATCTTGATGGCTACTTCAAGTCCGCAGTTCTTGGACCGAGCGCGGTAGACCTGAGCGAAACCGCCCTTTCCCAGGAAGTTGAACACTTCGTAGTCCTGCGGTGCGACGATCGAGTGTGATGCGCAACACTCTAGCCAGTGACAAAATGAGAACGACAGAGCGACAACGCCGTGCATTGGCTGCCCAAGCACGCACGAGGATCGCACGAGACACCAAACTGTAATCGAAGGCACGGATGTCGTTTAGCGGGCCTCACACAAGAGTCTCAACCTACTGACATCTCAAACAGTCTGGTAGACACAAAGAGAGTGGCCTTAGCAGCACACAAGCACTCAAAAACTTACCGAGACGTCAGGAAACCTGTTTAGAAAACTATGACGGGCACAGGGATGTCGTTCAGCGCTGCACCGAGCGTTTTGAAAAGCGTAACCGACGAGCGGTGGATTCAAGTCGAGCATACCTGTATGGAATCGCCTAGCTTCGTTGAGATTGAGTTGTCCGTGTTGACGACCATCGTGAACCCCTCGGCAGAACACGAAAATCTGCCGAGAGAATCAGCTCGAGCTCCGTCGAAGCAACGCTACAGCGCTACAGCGACATCCACGAAGCAACGGCAGCTGCCATATTTGATTTGGCCGGCGACACGTGATGTCGTTGCTGATGGGCCGACGCACATCAGGCGCGGCTCATCGGCGAAATGGGCGAAATGCCACGCTATGCATTGTGGGAGTCGGTTGGCCGGTGGAGTTTCGGTTTCGATCATGGGAGAGAGCTCTCTATACTTCGTTTCAGCTTCGGTCCAGACGCAGCCGATGCTACAAGCGCGAGCATGTGACCCAGAACAGTGCTTGCACTGCACGAGCGCGCGTGCTTGGCAGGGATGCTGAAAGCCCGGAGCTCACGCTTGTAGCTTTGGCTGCGTCTGGACCGAAGCTGAAACGAAGTATAGGTCGCTACTTATGCTTCTGTGATTCACGATCGACTGTGTAGCACGGTAAACATCACAAACTGGTTGCACGACATTTATTTTTAGAGCGCAGCTCTTAGGCGCCCGTTTCCGGCTTGAGCGGCGTCGGCGTAACTGCGCGGTGCATTATGGGTAAATTTCCCCGCTCAATTTATCGGAAAATTTTTCCGCTAAATTTAGCGGATAAATTTTTCCGCCAAATTTAGCGGAAAAAACTTTCCCGCTAAATTTAGCAGAAAAATTTTCCCACTAAATTTAGCGAAAAAATTTTCCCGCTAAATCTACCGGAAACATTTTCCCACTAAATATAGCGGAAAATTTTCCCTTAAATGGGAGGTGAGCAGGAGAGGAGGAGGGGCATAGCCTCCTCTCCATACCTTTCTCTCCTCCTCGTCAAGAGCTGCGTTCCAATTCGGCGTTACAGGGAATTGTAAACGGCTTTCTTTTTTTTTTCTTTTTTTTTTTACGGCGGAGCTGTTAAGGGCTATACTACGTTTCACCTAGGGTGCCTCAATGTCCTTCTGTTTAGGGTGATGGCACCCTTTGTAGCACCCGATGCCGACAGCACGCGCGCACGGGTAAAATACAAAGAAATCGATGAAAACAAAATGTCGCCGTAGTACAGTCAGCGCCACGAGCGCGTGCAGGGACACGTTCTTTCACGCGCTTCTGAACAAAAAATAAAAATAAAAGTGTGAGACAAAATGGCGAGATGTTTCCACCCTAAGCAAAGCGCACATGAAGGCACCCTAGTTTCACGTTATGTTGTACCGCAACGAAGGCTAGAAGCGCGAGCTCCTAGCTTTGGCAGCTGCCCTTGGTGCACGAGAGCTTGTGCCGCCGAGATGCGCCCTAGAACAAGGAGCTCACGCTTGTAGCCATTCCTGCGGTACAACACAAGGTGAAACAAAGTATAGTTTCCCCAGTATCGTGTCCGTGGACAAAGGTCGACACAAAACGCCAGACAGCTACCACAATCTACGAGCGACGGCGGCAACCAGACAACCTGCTTGCCGGTTATCTGGTTGCCGTCGTCGTTCATGGATGGCGACAACCTTTCCACTTTGGTTTTCACCAAGGAGGAAAGGCTGAATTTCTCTAGGCATCGTCCTTGAGGTCGTCCAAGACGTCGTTCCCGAGGTCGTCCTCTGGGCACTGTCCTTGAGGTTGTTTTAGACGTCCTCGTGGTTATGAAATAAATACCCCCGGATCGTTATATATATGTCCGATTCTTTAATCGTTCAAATAATCAATTACACCAGCACTCATTAATCCTTACATTTATATATACTTCATTCCCACCATAGTACAGCTTCACTGGTCTTCCTTCTTCACCAAAGTGGAAAGGCTAAAAGATTTTGCCATTTTCTGCTTTCCTTTTTGTATTTTAGGGGTGGGGTCGTTAGTTACCGATCAGCCGCCCACTCCGGGCTACTGAAGACACACGGCCTGCACCAAACTGGATATGAAATCCGCTATCCACGCAACATGCCGAGATGCCAGCCACGTCGGTCGCGTTTCAGAACACTGGTCTACGTCCAGGCTTGGATCCCAGCAGACGCAGTTTGTGCAGGTGGCTGAAATTAATCCCGAGTTCTTTGCCGACGTATGTGTGATGTACTGGTTAATTTGGAATATTGCAAGGGTATACTCAACTGTTTAGGTTACAATCGGTTGGCGATACGAGAAGTGTCGTGTCTGGTCTCCGACCGCGCTTATTAATCTGTGGCTTGCAAGTGTCCCGTGCTTCTCCATGGCCCGCCGCTCGGCTCTCCCCTCCTGGAGTCGAACACGGACGTAATACACGGCAATATGTTTGATATAGACTCGACGTAAGCCTTACCTTTGGATCACTTTCCTCTTCGCAATGCCGAATAGAACTCGTAAAGGTTGAAATAGAGCTTAGCAGTGAGGAAACCGGAAAAGGATGTACAAACATAGCTTACGTTGTACGTGGTTTTGTCCGTCCCTTACTGTTTTCATTCGTCAAAAGGTTAGCGGTGCAAAGTGAAATGTGATCGAGCGTTCACCATCGTATCAATCACGACTGTGCGCACACAAGGGGCTTGGGGGATGGAAACTACGGCAGTGTGCCAACCTAAGTTTGTCAGAAAGCCTGCCCTACAGGGTCCAAGTACAGATTATTGGCATGCGACGCAGATACGCCCAAGTGAAACAAAGATCTTAATCAGTTCCAGGACCGATTGTGTTCTTCGATTGGGTATTGGAGCACTGAAAACCCGATACACCGGGACATTTACACCCAGCACTGCCGGCTATTGAGCACTTGAAGTAATACTGCATCAGGACACAGTGACACAATCTCCCGGTTGTGCACGACTCAAGTAAACTGGCGATTCGGGACACCGCACAGCGTTGAACCAAAACCGAAATCCATGCGCGCTCCGCTCCTGGCACATAGGTTCCCAGAATGCAACGCTCACAGCGACAGATTTATGGAAGTAGTCTATAGGGGGTATTGACTGGACACCATATTTGAGGGCGATGGTTGGAGCACATGCTCAGAACGAGCTCACATTAGGCTGTTCAGACCGGCGATCTTGACGGAGTGGAATGTGCATTGCAAAAGAACTGCGGAAACTCTCCATCAGCACGCATACAGATATGGCCACCAGTGAATACTCCCTATGGATTAAGGTTGAATTCCAGAAATCAAGCAAGATTGAATTGCTTAGCTGTTTGCACTAGCTGGCAATGCAGAGAAAAACATCTGCCTGTTACACTTACACTGGGGTTTCATACACCTGAAGAACGTAGTTGCGTACCCATTACGCCCATACCCCATACGACTAAATAACACGATTGTTTAAAAGTACATTTATTTATGCTTGGCAGATAAGAGTTCACTATTCTTCCATTAATTCAGTTTTCCTTTTTGCAATTGTTAAGTTTAAGTGTCAAAGCAAAAAAGACGTGTATAAGAGTGATTGTTACGAATGGGTTCTGCAAGAAAATGCAAACAAGTAGTTTTTTTGTTTTTTTAAGATGTTGCATACAGTCAGTTTATTCTCATACTTCCATTTGGCCCAAAATATAGTCGACAAGCTGCACTGCTATTAATACACACAACTGATGCCCAAAATTTAAAAAAAACTAAACAATGGGTTCACAGGCATACACAAATATAAAAATATTTTCTGAAAACTTCATGCGCGAATTCCCTCGTTTTTATTCAACACTCATCAGCCCCCAAACCACTGAGACCTAGAAAACATTCATGCTACTTCCATGTTGTAGTACAAGACACAAAAATAAAACTGGCAGACATTTGGCTTGTCACATAAAACACTGAATGGCAGTAACGTGAATCTGGCATAGTTAATCAAAAGTCGACACAAAGCAGGAACGCATCTGCAAGCTGTAGAAAGTTCCCTAGTCTGGAAGTAAAAAAAAAAAAAAAAAGCATAATATACATAAAAAAACTAGAGCTTTAAATTTAAAGAAACTAAACTTGCGTCTAAAACCTAAAAAATCTAAAACCTGCAATTGTTCTCAAACTGAAAAAGCATCTAAAGGCATTCATGCTACTTCTACACAAAAGACAAAAAAAAAAAAAAATCTTGCTTGCTTGTTTCAAAGAAAAGGCAATTGGTCCAAAACGGGGGCACATCTGCAAATCGTGAAAAAAAAAAACAAAAAAAAAATGTTTTCTTGAAAATTGCTGAACGTCCCCATTTATCCGGCCCAAAACCACCATAGTCGTTACACTGTTTCCACATAAAAGGTAGAAGCACGAGAGAAAAAAAAAGAAGGGTCAAGAACACGAAACTTGCAGAATTATTCCAAGTCAACATATAAAAAGAGCGCTCCAGTGGGGAGTGTGGAGGAAGCGTTCACGGACGAGTCGAAAGAGCCTTCGACCCGACAATGTGCTTGGAGTGTCCGCCGAGACCGTTGTAGCCGGTTCGGATGACAGACGGAGGGGAACCGGACGACGAAAGGCCGGGGCGGAACAGGTTCCCCCGCGTGACCAGTGGCAGCCTGGTCGGCACGGCGACGTCGCCCGGCTTCTTCCAGGCACACATGACGATCTAAAACAGAAAAAGCAGATGACAAACTCAGTCCAGCATCGGATGAGTACATGCATGCTTCAAGCATGTTCGCTTCACACATATTTACACTTCGATTGTCTGCAGATAGTTTTATTGAGAATGCGTTTTACGAGTCGTCTCTCATGGGAAAATTGTCTAGAACGAGCGTCGTGAACAGGCGCCATGAACAAATGTCACGAACAAGTGACACACTGAGAGTGTTTAAACACTACATCAACGTTATATATATGAAATTTATATATACAGTTCGAACACCAGGTCGGTGTGGTGGCAGTCGGATACTAGTATAGCCACTGAGCTGCATAGTACAGCTGGCTTTGGGCGGGTAAACGATTTCATTTGAATGTGCCGCAGAAGGCAGCATACTTTGAATGTGGACAGAAGGGAAGTGTGAATATTCAAATTTGAATTGAACAATGATTGCCCAAATAATTTGATTAGACTTTCGAATGTCTATACCCATTTTTTCCTCAAGAAAAAAAACAACCGCATCTCCACGTGGTGAATGACGTTGATTGGGGCGAAGCTCTAGTGGTGCTTGTCTGCGTAGACGGTGAGCCGCAGCATGCCGAGCCTTTCGTTTGTTTTCATCCATGTCAGGAAGAGAATGTGTGGTATGAAACGTGGTTATACACACATTTGAGCATTTGACCGCAGCACCCTCTCGTCTATAAACGTTGAGCCAATGCATGCAAAGTTTAAGGCAATTATATACGCATTTGACCGTCTCCTGTATAGACGTTGAGCGGCTACATGCAACGTTTCATCCATGACATCCCCAGCTCTTGAGTTACTACAACATCTCAGAGCCCCCTACTTGTCCCGCAGTCGTGGCCGAGTGGTTAAGGTGATGGACTAGAAATCCACTGGGGTATCTCCGCACAGATTCAAATCCTGTCAACTGCAGAAAAAATTTTTTTTTTTTTTTTTTTTTTTGCTTTACACAAGCAAGTTGAGCTCACGAGCACGAGCACCAGCAAGATCGATGTGAGCACGGACGCCGGATGGACAAGGCTAGACCCTAAAGGAGCTTCGCCCCTAAAAAGCAAATTCTGTGCACTGGTCATACGCGGTGCAAAGTAGTTCTTACGAGATTTGGTTGTCTGAGGAAAAAGCAATGCTTTTGGCACTTGGAATGTGGAAGTCTTGATAAAGTGACATATCTAACCTAAAACTTATCTACCTACCTATGTCAAATTCTTTACATAAAGGGGGAAGTCAGTAATGCTACGCGAGGATTGGGACTTTTTTTACTACGGCCCTTGAGGTGAAAACAAATATAGTATTAAAATTTTGAAATATCTCGATACATTGAATATTTGTACTGCTTGCAGAAAGACCGGTTCATTCTGGAACGCTGTTCTTGTATGGAATAGTCCTCACAGTCCGTGACAAGTTTGATTTTTCAGTGCGGTATCAGTTACACCCAGTGTTGCCAATAGTGGTTTTCCCACTATATTTAGCGGCTTTTGGTTTTGTCTAGCGGGAAAAATTATTGTTTTGCGGGAGGAAAGAATTTTAGCCATTTTTATTTAACAATACTGTAAGCCTTCATTTGAAGGCTATTACAGGAGAGGTGAACAGTTCATACAAAAAACATACACAGTCCTATAATAACACACGACACAGAAAATTGTAACACTGTCAATAATATTAGCATATACATCCTTCCAGGCTTATACTTATTGGGAAAAACAACTGTTCTAAAAACAAATCAAGAGTAGAAATATCTTTTGAGTTTACAACACATTGTGGAAGACCGTTCCATTCTTCAATTGTTTGTGCAAAACAGGAATACTTAAAAACATTGATTCTACCGTAGTATGGTTGAACCGCCATGTCATGATTTAAGTGTCGTGATCGCTTATGCCGGCCCTTCTTTCAGATACAACTACGAGTCAATTTTTAATTGCCTAGTATATGGGGTAAAAAAACGGTCTTAGCCTTGCTATCCTCTGTCTAGTTTCTAATGGCTGGAGGCCACACTGATTCAGCATTCTAGTCACAGTCTGTTTGTCTATACTTAGAAAGAATAAAACGCACAGCCAACCTTTGAATCTTTTCTAATGTGTCTTTGTCTATCTTCTTAGTAGGACTCCCACACCAGATTCATATATTCCAAAATAGGACGTATCATGTCATCTTGGAGTTTTTTTTTTGGAGGTATAAAATTTTTATACCAAATTACCATCAATTTTGCATCTGTGAGATCCATAATACGACAGTCGTGATTGCTTACTCTCAGTAATATTGTGATCAGTTAAAGGAGATGTCATCAAGATATCACTGTGCAGGGGTGAGACAGGTGAAACAGGTTTTGGAGCAATTTTTGGAGCAGGAAGTATAGGATTTTGGAGCAGCTTAGGAGCACAAAATTCTAGTTTTGGAGCAGCAGTTTATGCATTTTGGAGCAACTTCGAAGCAGAAAAGTCTACAGTTTGGAGCAGATTAGGAGCAGAAGATGTTAGAGCAGCTTATCAGCCAGTTAAATAATAAAAAATCTGACTTTTCTTTTTAATAATTTTTTCCCACCCTGGTTCCATTAAGTGATCAGCGCCAATATGCACAGAGACAAAATATTAAAAAAAAAAAAAAAAAAACGGGAAAGGCACAAGTGAGTTTAATGCGCATAGTTGACAACAAGAAACACAGGCTTGCCGCAAAGTTAGGTGGGCGCCAGGTACTTCAAGCTTATACGAACTGGCGCCAAAGCGCAATTGTAATGCAAAACTTTTTAAAGCGGTGATTCAAGAGCATGAACAGGGAAACACGGTTTGCTACAACCAGACATCGATCGGAAACTCGTAGAAAGCGCGTGCAGATAGAAAAAAACTGCACACAAAAGTGAGTCGCAAGGTAAATAGTGAATTGGTAGAAAAACTACGCCAAGACAGCGAGACCGCGTGACAGCGCACCGTAGCATGTAGTCGCGAATGACAGCGTAAAGTAGTAGCACGAAAATCGGGAAAATACCACGTATCGTAGGCATAGAAGGGTACTACAGCTAAAATCTTCGAGTTCGGCTGTTGCTTGCACCACCCTGTACCTGTGCCGTATACTTTACTCCGACGAGATTGAATGTTGCCAACCAAGCGCTCGTTTCCCGCTAAATCTAGCGTCGTCGCAATTATTTTTTTTAGTTACTTTTGGCACAGTGTGGCGCAATTTTGACCGATTTCGCGTTTTTGGCGCAACTAGGCGCAGAAAATTGGGTTTGTATCAAAATAGCGCAATTGGCGCAGATGTCACACCCCTGCACTGTGTCAAATATCGGAACACAACTCGCTTCTTTTGCACACAACTCTGAATAGCTCGAATGTGTCAATGTGCCTTTGAATTTTTTGTCACAGCTGCAAGATAAAATAGGCCCAATGAAGTATGCCCATTCCGCAATTTTCAAGATTCGCTTAAGATAGTACAGTCCTTCTCAACAAGGTGACTGTCCACCTTGTTGCGCACAAAAAGAACAAAAAATTGCAGCAACTAAATGTAAATGGGACAAACTCAGTCTTGTTCGCTGGAACAACCGTGAAACAACTGTTGCCTTCTGGGACGAGGTCAAGAAATACAGGGATGCCTCCAACACAAACCCCTTCCTTTACCTTGCTGATTTTGCTTTAGCAACACTTACTGTCTAGGTTGAATGCAGAGGTTGAGGACATGTTCAGCCAGATGAACATAGTCAAGTCCAAGCAGAGGAACATGATGTCTACAGAGATGACCAATTTCATTATGACAAGGAGGGACAAACTATGGGACAAACTCAGTCTTGTTCGTTGGAACAACCGTGAAACAACTGTTGCCTTCTGGGACGAGGTCAAGAAATACAGGGATGCCTCCAACACAAACCCCTCTTGACCTTGCTGATTTTGCTTTAGCAACACTTACTGCCTAGGTTGAATGCAGAGGTTGAGGACATGTTCAGCCAGATGAACATAGTCAAGTCCAAGCAGAGGAACATGATGTCTACAGAGATGACCAATTTCATTATGACAAAGAGGGACAAGCTATGGGACAAACTCAGTCTTGTTCGCTGGAACAACCGTGAAACAACTGTTGCCTTCTGGGACGAAGTCAAGAAATACAGGGATGCCTCCAACACAAACCCCTTCCTTGACCTTGCTGATTTTGCTTTAGCAACACTTACTGCCTAGGTTGAATGCAGAGGTTGAGGACATGTTCAGCCAGATGAACATAGTCAAGTCCAAGCAGAGGAACAGAATGTCTACAGAGATGACCAATTTCATTATGACAAAGAGGGACAAGCTATGGGACAAACTCAGTCTTGTTCGCTGGAACAACCGTGAAAGAACTGTTGCCTTCTGGGACGAGGTCAAGAAATATGGGGATGCCTCCAGCACAAACCCCTTCCTTGACCTTGCTGATTTTGCTTTAGCAACACTTACTGCCTAGGTTGAATGCAGAGGACATGTTCAGCCAGATGAACATAGTCAAGTCCAAGCAGAGGAACAGGATGTCTACAGAGATGACCAATTTCATTATGACAAAGAGGGACAAACTATGGGACAAACTCAGTCTTGTTCGCTGGAACAACCGTGAAACAACTGTTGCCTTCTGGGACAAGGTCAAGAAATACAGGGATGCCTCCAACACAAACCCCTTCCTTGATCTTGCTGATTTTGCTTTAGCAACACTTTTACTGCCTAGGTTGAATGTAGAGGTTGAGAGCATTATCAGTCGGATGAACATAGTCAACTCCAAGCAGAGGAACAGGATGTCTACATTTTGACAATGAGGGCTGGCCTCCGAAGGGAGAACGAACGCCGTTCTAGCTATGAATTCCCATCGGATCTTCTAAGAAAGATCAGTACCATGGAGGTTAACCTCGGCAAACCCGGCGGCGACACACCAGGAACCATTGGCACCAGCAAAAAACATCAAGGTGCCGATGAAGCAGACATCTTTCTGCGAACAAAGGGGCGTGGCAAGACAGATTTCCAGTCAGAAAGAAAAAGAAAGCCTCCTTTTAAATTTTTAATATATATATACATATATATATACCGTGATTATACTGCTGGGCAAGAATTAAAGCAATAAAATGTGTTCAAAAGTAATTTTCGCACAATGTCTTCAATTTAGTGGTTTTTAACGGTTTTCGGTGTCCCGACTGCGGGTTTTCAATCCTTGAGTTGGCAACACTGACCTTCTGAGACGAGAGCCCGACTTTGTTCTCATTTCTGTAATCGAGAGCAGAAATAGTCCTACTCAAGACGAGCATTTGGCCAATCGTGAAAGGCCGGTCACAGCGATGCCAATAGTGCTAGAGAGCATTTACATACCTTGACGCTTGGGGACGGAACTTCGGGAGACAGCGTAGTTTCGGGATCTGTCAGGCGTGGTCGCTTCAGCCGTTCGGGTGCTGGGCTGCACAAAAAAATAAAAAATAAAAACATTTTTATATGAAGCGTGGTACTGTTCTCGCTTTACGCTCAAACATTCCGAGAAACCAAGTCGCACTATTGATGAAACATTGTGACAGAAAACAGCTAGACCCTTTGAAACTCTAGACTCGCCTACGGTATCGAAACTTGGGGTGAAATAAGAATCATGATATTAGTAAATGATAATCTCACGCTAGTATTTTTTGCGGACGGCTATATTTTACGTTCCAACCGACAGATTCTGGAGAGCGCTTAAAAATCGGCCTCGAGGCGGCGCGATGAGTCTCGGGATATTTGCCCGTGAAGTCACGCTCGCAACGTCACGAGCCCAGTAACGTCAAAGGGTAATTATGATCGTTGTCGCAAGGTGGCGCCACCATGATCGTCAATGCGTTACAATCCCGCCAAGTGGGAACACCTGAGGTACAGTGTACTCAAACTGAGAGGTGTGCAAAGTGCCACTCGTTCCCGCGCGCCTCCATCGGACACAACACGCCGTGGCGCTGCCCCTGAAGGGCTCGTGACGCGAGACATTCCAACGAAGCTCAGCCCCCCAACTACCTGCCAGGTGGTAGTGGGGAATCGCTTTAGTCATTTCAAAATTGCTTTTCTTGCGTTTACGGACGAAAGACTGGTGTATGCGAGCTGCTGTTATAAAGGAGACCACGTCTACACAAAGAAATGCAAGAGGCATGCAATGCAATGTGACAAAAAAAAAAAGCGGCACTAAAAGGGTTAATACAAGGCAACCATAAAAGTCAGTTTCCCAAAATTGTTTCAAACAATGCGTAGCCTGCCGTCCGCCTACCATTAGGACAAATGCGTCTGGTCTCCGAGCCACACACACTTTCAAAATCATGCCACAAACAGGTTCTCTATACATCGCACAGTTTTTATTTTTAGAAATGCGGCACATTAAAAAACAGAACCTCATGTTGCTAAAAAGCAATCAAGCATTACACATAGTTTTTGTGTAAGCATCAAATATATTTGGCACTGGAAAAAAATCGGCCACTTACGTAAAGTCCTTATTTCAAACTCTGTAGACGACCCACCCACTGAAAAGCGCCACACCACTGTCTCCTTCCAAACAGAAAAGTCCGTCTGCTGTGTTCCCTGTCACCATCGCAGCTAAGTGTCTACCGAATGGATGCACACAAAAACGCCGAGTTTGAGAGGTGCTCGGGGAGACGTACCTTTCTTGCAGGGAATGATCGAGCAGCATGTGATCGTGGTGCCTCTTTTCCTTCAGGATCCTAATCCGCTTCTCAGCATCCTGAAGCAACTTCTTCGTTTCCCCCACCTCAGCCTCCAGCGCCTTGAGCTCCACCACCTGTCGCTTGGCCCGGGCAGTCCAGTGGCTTGCCTCCTTTATCAGACGTGTCACCTCGTTCGCCATATTGGATCGCGAGTCCTTTGTCGACTGCAGTTCCCTGAAAAAAACCGACCGAGGTAGGTATGTTCACCATACGGCTGCTCTCGTTCATCCAGAAGCATCCCTCGGTAAGGGGTACTCCGGCAATTTTACGAGCTAGCCCAATGAACTACATTTTCGCAATTAACGGCCTTTACTCCTTCCGATATGCTATTTAGTGTCGCGAAATTAAAAATAGTTATTGTGAAATCTACAAATAAGAACCAACGCTAACACCAAAATTCAAATACAGCCGCACTTTTCACTGCTGCGACATCAGTGGCAGGCAGGCTTGCCAGTTGAGCAGGCAGTCTAAAATTATGCCGTCACGCTCGTGCACGGGTGCTGAAGCGTACTTCCAAAGCATTAATTGCACACCATGAAATTTTTTGTAATCATTTGGGAATGAATCCTATAGTTCAAAGAGTAAACCCCTACCTTCCGCCGGCGTCACTTTTTCAATCTTGCTGGTAGAGACTTTCAGTTTGAAAAACACAGGAAGGACCAACACTGATTTCAAAAACTTGTGAAAAAAAAAGCTAGAGTTACACCTATGCACTTCTTATGAGTTGTGAATGTGAAAGCATGCAAGCCGCTCGTCCGCTCCCTTTTTCGTCTGCTGCATACTTTTTTTCGCAGGTCAGTGCGCGCGCTCCCCTGGGTACGCTGACCTCGGACGCTCCGTGTTAACGGAGCACTGATGGACACGCAGCACCATGGGGCGAGCGGTCGTGGAAACTGACGAGCGCAGCGGCCAATACCAGCCCAGTCGACGCGCGCCAGCCAGTGGAACCGAAGGCGAAATCCATCAGCTTTACTTCGCTCCTTTGGGATCAGGGAAACTAGGTGCCGTTTTCGCGCTTAAAACTGACGACGTCAGCTCGCTCCATGGGACCCCAGTTAATGCTTTCGCATTAAAAAGAAATACATATATTTTGGCCAAACATTTGGGATACCATTTCAGCCATGTTGGTTGGAGTGTTTAGAAAAGTGTCAAGCAAATCTGCGACCACGAAGAAACGCCAAAGTACCCCTTTAAGTCCCGTTCGCACACTTAGTTTGCATGCTGGCACCATCTACGGGGCGAATCTGGAACTATTATTTGTGAGATCAAATGCATGTAGTATCCATAAGAGATGGTCGTTTATAACATCAAAAAGTTTTTCTAGCCGAGAAAGAATAAAAGAGTAAAATATATTTATGATGACGACATCAACCAGGTAGTGCAGTTCAAGTCACCGTGCCATGATTCGCCCACCACCATCACCTTCCTCATAATTAACTGCCGTAGCATTAAAAATAAGATTGACGATTTTTCTAGCCTCATTGGTTGTTATCGGCATAGAATCATAGCTAGCTGAAGAGGTAACAGATCGTAAGGCGTTTCCTGGTCACTTCATTTGCTACAGGAAAGATAGAAATAGTCATGGCGGAGGTGTGTTTGTTCTCAGGGAAAGTTTCCCGCTAGTGAGGAAATTGACATTGTGCGACTTCAACACTAATGCAGTTTCCCCACTAAATTTAGCGCGGAAGCTGCATTGGTGTTAAGGTCACGTGACGTTGCATGACAACAGGAAGTCGCGACGTCATTTCTGTTGCCTCACATAAAAATTCCAAATACCCTAGCTAAAAACAGCTTCGCTGTAAAAGAGGAAATCTACAGAAACTGCAGGTGTTCCACAACAATTCAACACATGGTGCCAGTGCCTTCTCTCATTGCAAGACTATTTAAGACGCAAGGTCATAAGCAGTTGCAAGTGTGTGAACCAGCCTTTAGAAATGACAAGTCTTTTCGTTACTGCAGCACACCCAGAAGTGTACCAAGGCTGCTTCGTTGCAAAGAAAACCGTTTTACTAAACTGTTCCTGCAGAAAGAGAGGAGCGAGGAACGATCGTGTGGAAGAGTGGAAACAATCAGCTGTGGCCAGTTGCTACCAACAAAGAAACACAAAGCGACGAAATAGGTAAACAATGTAGGAGAGTAGGGGAGAGTAGTAGTTCACCACTAAAGTAAGGCCAAAAAGTTCCTTCTTTTTTTAACTGGATATGCACAGCCTACTTTCCTATTAAGGGACACCGACAGCCCCAAAAATATTTTTAGATTTATTATAATGTCAGAAGACTAACCAATCCATATTTTGCTACAGACTCTGATATATGTTTACTAAAATAAAAAAAATGCAACTGCTCGAAACTGAAACTGGACTGGGGAGGAACAAGAAATATAAAGGAGTGAGAGTTGGCAGGCTTGAGTAGACAAGCAGTATTCGTCAAAAAAGAATAATAATAATGACAAAAATAAAAAAAGGGCAACTTCAAGACAGTGTGCAAAACTGTTTCCGAAATAAAATTTGGGGGTGGCCTATTCGCGACTCCAGCAAAACGGACGCCGCCAAGCGGGAAAACTGGGAACCAGTCGGTCCAGGTCGCTCCGAGCCCCGCCGCGTCCCTGGTGGCTTTCGCGGACGCGTGTTGTCGGCGCGTTGGCGAACAATTTTGACGAAGGTTTGAAAATTTCTTAAGTTTGCCTGAGTGTTCATTAGTGTGGTGAAGCCTCAGTAGATTGTTTCCTTCCATCAAGTGTTTGAAAGCCCGTTTACTCCACAGCACACGGTCGCATGCTTTCAATTTTTTGGATGGGGAGGAATCACGGAAAAACGTTTTGATTTCTTGTCTGTTTCTAATTACATTCAAAGTGACGACTGCTTGGTAACTGATAAGTGGTTTCTTTATAAGGATGTAGAACAGTGGACTGAGGTCAACAGACGAAGTGTTTCACTGGAGGGAACAACAATGTTGCAGTCAAGTGAATGGGAAGGTTCGATAGCTGCTTTTCTTAATTAAGTTTGGTTGTGCTCGATTAGCTTCAAGATTGAGCAACTAAAGCCGGCCGGTGGGTTGGCTATTCATCTTGGCTGCTTTTCGCCGAAAAAGACCACACTGAAGGAGTTGGGCTAATTTCGCAATTACTTGATTCAGAAAACCTGCTCGCTGCAAATGATGAATGAAGGAAATTATCTGCTTTCAAAAGGTGGGGGACGCGTCTCGCAAAGTTAGAAGCTGTCACGTCATTGAGATCTATCGCGCCTCCAATATTTATATTATAACCCCAGTCGGAGCCAGCAGCAATATACGTCTACATTGCTCTGGTTGACCGGCCACAAAAAATACTCATTTTATCCGTTCAGGATTCGAAGTCAAGTTCAATGCAGAGATGTCTGAGTGAATCTCCGATGAAGACTCTCCTCAGTTTGTCCGCATTCGTCTCCGTTCTACCGGCTAGAACCGTTTAGCTAAGTTTAAGTAGTATCTCTCTGTTTGTCAAATATACTTTTATTCAGCAGTTTACCTAATAGTTAGTCAACTAAGTTCATATTTCAACCCGAAGAATATACTAATATCGCTTTAGTGGAACATAGTACGTAATATAATTCATAATCCGCATATTCGTCAAAATGACTTCTCGATTGCTACTAAAACCTGAATTTAAATACGAGTATCAGCTGCTTAGTGAAGCGCCAGCAGGTTAACATGCTCCTTGGCTCAAGAAGCGCTTGCTTTATTTTTGTAATTTTCCTGCAGCCTGTGTTCTTGACCGAGCACACGACTGGAGCTGTTTCTTGAAACGCGGACACGCACAAAAGCTCAATTTCGCGGACAGACAGGTCGCATGCTCGAGGCATGCGAGTTAGCTAAAAATTACTCTCGGTGGAACAATTTTGTAGCCATCGCCGCTTTCCTTAGATGATCAAAACTAATTAGAGTCTATTACCGTTTCTCCGGAGCCCATAGTTTCGGTTTTGAACGAAGTCTCCGAAACGAAAGTTTGACATGAAAAGAACCATAAACACCGGGAAAACGAAACTATGCTCGGCAAGTTTATGCGCACCGGCTACACTTAACCGTCTCAGTTCAAATACGCATAAAATTGGGCATTAAACAAAAGAAAATCTGTTAAATTGAATGCGCCACCCATTCAGGCGGCCCGGCCGAGCCGACGCGACCTGGACCCAGCCGCCATCTTTGTTTGGTGGTGGCGCCTCCTATAGGTCGCTGGAGTCGCGAATACCACCTAGAGGACAAAGCATAGACCTTTCACCTTCCCCCCAACCCTATAACGCCATCGCTAGTGGATTCATGTAGCGCCGCCTCGCTTGCGTCAGAACGACTGCCAGCGCGTCTCGCAACGAGCGTGACACTAGCACGCCAAGATTCTTGTCAAGGTTTAGCAGGGTTGCCGCCTACGGGTGGGTTGGCGATCCACTAACGAGAACGTCGTGCACGGGCCCGGTCTTCTAGGAGCTATTGATCTGGCACGCCCCAGCGAAGCCGAGGATTAATCTTGATCACTAGGAGACATTTGGACATGCAACTGAAATCTTGGCTATGTGGCGCCCTCTTGGCAGTACGCTCTTGTTGGAGTGCGGGAACCTCGGTCGGGATTCAAATCCGCCACCTGGGGACTTGTAGGCCGGCACATTGCCTCGCAGCCACCGAAGCGGCCCGAAAACAAAAACCCCGGTGACATAACCAGATTGACATGAACTAGGACCCCCAATTAAAGCCAAGTCGGCATGAAACTTGTGCCTTAGGGTTAGGCAACAAACATGTTGAGAGAAATTACCGTTTCAGGAGACAGCAGTATGTTGCAAGCTGCTTCTGCGTCCCATAGCCGTCGCCGTAGGACCTGAGGAGCTCTTCGGCTTCTTTCGATGTACTCTCCATCAGTTTCCTCACACTGAAAGGAAAATAAAAAGAAGAGGTAAAAAAAGGGGACAGTCTATACAGGTTCAGTTACTGCACATTCTACCGACACAGTTTACATACTGGTGGCATTGTGCTGATTTAAGGAGCATTCATAGACCAACTTCTCATTTATAAAATCATGTCCGCTCCCTCAAGAGCTTTAAACACTGCTCAAGAACCCACTTGCGGAAGAGCGAAATCCTTGTGCACACTGGATGGATGAATGGGTACGGCTGAACTTTTTAATTAAAATCTGGCGGTGGCTTGCACCATCCAGCCAAATCTACAGTCAGTAGTTGGCATCCTTTAAGGATGCCAACTTCTATCGCATTTTTAGTAGGGAAACAGACGAAGCACGAGCATAAATTTTGGATTTCTAGGATGCTTGGAGCCCGTAAGATAAGTTATCACCAAGAACAGACAATCTCAGAAACGTCTTTGGTGCCCCTTTTAATATTCCTTTTCAAGCATAATTTTCGGCTTGTAAACTAATGTCTTTTTTTTTTTTTTTTTTGCATTGTTACAGGCTCTATATTTTTTTAACAATATCACGCGAACGCTGACCGGCCGTAGATCAGCGCCTTATCGCGGAGTGAAACAGGGGAGCCGGACTATGCGCGTGTGGCAGAAGGCACACACCTAGCCTCGCTGACTTGCTGTTTCACGCCGCGATAAGGCACTGATACGGCGGGTGTTCTTCGAATTTTTTTTTTTTTTTTTGATTTATCCGAAAGCACGGGACCCAAACTATTGGGGTACAATAGTCAACACGTGTGACAGAGGCAAGCGAGCCTGCCATGCCGCGCAGTTTGTGAGCTATTCATAGTGAGCAAAAAGAGAAGCCCGGGCCCAAGAGACAGCGGGTCGGGCTGGGCCGGGTTCATTGACCCGTGCAGGCCTCCGGTTGCCTCCACCTGCAATCCCGCAAGACGCTGCGCCCAGTATGTCCCGGTAGCGTTTCCCCAACTCTGGCCCGGGGTTCTTAAAGGTTACATAACCAATTACTGTGAAAGAACTCACTTCTCGCACTCCTCGAGCCGGGCCCTCAGCACGATGTTCTCGTCCGACAACTGCCTCTTTTCGGCGACCTCTTTCTTCATGGACCGCAGTTTGCTCTCCAGCAAGTTCCGGTCACCAATCGCCGTCATGTACTTTTCCTTAATCTGCTGGACTTCGTCTTCGCGCTGAATGAGGAACGCCTTCAAAGCGTCAGCGGCTTCCTGCTGCTTGATTTTCTCCACGCCAGCGGCCCGCAGCTTGGCTTTGGCATCGTCCAGTTGGTTCTGGAGACTGCTCACGTCCTCGTCCCTGGACTCGGAAGCGGAAAAGAAGAGCTTGAAGATCTGCCGCTGTCGGAGAGGCTTGCGGCACGTAGGGCAGGTCTTGGACATCTCGTGCCAGTGGAGAAGGCAGAGTTCGTGAAAAACATGGCCGCAGGCAGTGGTGTTCACGTTGTCGATGCTGGTGCGGTCGAAACAGTCCATGCAGATGCTGCATGTAACACGCATGGTTGTGGAGTCTAGCGCAAGTTGAAACGAAGCTACACTTTTCGGACAGGTTCTAAATAACCTACTGGGCGTACGTCAGCGTATGTGCCACTGCAGTAACTGTCCTTAACCTTTGCGCCTTCCTTCCGCCCAGCGCTGCCGCGCTGCCTGCTGGCTTTTTGAAAAAAACGCCGCCTTTGTTCAATGTTGCTGACCCAAGCGGCGAGCCCGCCAAGTTTAGATAAACACTAAATACGTTTTCGAACATAAAACCTTTATTGTCAACGTAAGTTAAACATTTTTAGACATATTTATCATAATTATTCTTTTAACTGAGACAACTAGGTAATGAATGAATTAATATAAGAAGTACAAATCAAAATCTAAAACGCAGTCAACGCAGTTCTGTTTTCGTTTGATCAATGAACGACGGTGCATCGGGTGCATCAGAGATCTTATTGCAGTTCGTAGGGAAAAGGCATCGCAAAGAACAGGCCACTGTGAGTGTGCATATTTTGCGACCTCGCGCGCGTGACGAGATAAGTGATTCGACTAATAATGTAGAATGCGCATTCTTAGAACCTGATTTTGTAATCATTGGGCAGCCACGGTACTACACTGCGCGACACCGTTAGCGCGAACAAACGATCGAAAGTTTGTTGTCGATCGTTTGTGCTGTCGGACTGTCATCAAAATCATCAGAGTGGAAAGTGCATATTTGGGACACTAAGCTAAAGGGGTAAAATGTGATGCCTTTCGAAGTAAAATGCGAAGTTGTGCTTACGATCGTATGTACTATACACTGCCGCTCAGCGATCGTCATCAAAGCCGAAGAGCCCGTCTGTGAGCCCGTCTTTCTTGGAGTCATAGAATCAGCTGAGAAAGACGCATGGAGGATTGTACTGAGAGTCCACAGAACTCCAGTATCTTTCAAGACACTGGAGTCTTGACTTGACATGGGGGCAGACATGATCACTGCGATTCCAGAAATAATCTACAGACAGTACCTCAGTATCGCCTCTGGTTGAGGCCAAAACAGTTAAAGGAGCCCAGCCGAACACAGTTAAACGTACTGGTTGTACTGAGAGCAAATATTCGCCATACCCCCGCTCTGTGGGGTTGCGGGACTTGTACAGAGACTGCATGAGCGCAGTAGTCGACACGAAACCCGGGACAGGTCGATCCAAAGGGCGAGTTTCCGGGAATTTTTCAAGGCCTTGGCTGCGTGAAACAACCTTACAAGGTTAAGTTACGCAAGGATGCAGTTCCCTGGGCATTGTCTCTGAGCGCTCCACGAAGGATCCCAATTGCCTTGATGGAAAAGATAAAGGAAGAGACAGTATGGTCACCCTGGCCGTAATCGAAACTGTGGAAGAGCCACAGACTGGTGCTCAGCAATGGTAGTCGTGACAAAGTCGAACGAAAGCTGCAGAATTTGCGTTGACTCCAGAGAGCTGAACAATGCATGTGGAACGAGAATGACATCCGCTTCCGGTGACAGACCACGCACTGGGACAACTTGGGAATGTGAAGTTCTCAAAAATCGATGCAAATTCTGGATTTTGGCCAAGTTTGAGCTTGCTCAAGAGCCCCATATTCTGAGGCCTTCATCACACCGTTTGGACGCTTTAAGTTTAAGCGGCTTCCCTTCAGTATTGCATCTGCTCCAGAGTTCTTTTGTAAGATGAGCCAGCTTCTGAGCGGAATCAGAGGATAAATCTGCAACACGGACGACATCCTTGTCTACGGATCCACGAGAGCAGAACATGACAGAAACGAGAAGGAATGGTCTTGTTCTTGTCAAAATGCTAACACGACAGTCAGCGTTTAAGCAGCTCAGCGGCTGAGCTTGCTGCCTTTGATATCACTTTGTTGCCAGCAGCCAAAGCCCAAAGGAAGGCAACAAGCGCGCGTGTTGTAGGGCAGTCGATTAGTCTCGTATACATAGTTAACATTAACGTTGGTTAACACCAAGTCAGTTACCACTGTTATTTGTACATCAGCTCATGCTTGTGTGGTTGCATCTAATTCATGTAAACAAACCATTTTTTTTTTTTTTTTCAGCTCGTTGCCTGCATATTTTTCAGACTGCAGGTTGCTCGAAAACTTGACATATTAATTTAGCCAGGAAGCTGCAACAAGTAAGAAAAAATACTCGATTGGTTGCCACAGGTATACCCCATTCACCCCTAGGCTGACAGTGCTATGGGAGACCCACTCCTCTGAACAATCAAACGCCTCCATCACACGATTCCGTCCTCTGCCCGTGAGCATATGGGCAGGAGCATTATCGCGTGGTAAAAGACACATATGACTGGCCCAACAAGCATGTATAGCTTCCACCGCACTCAGGTTATTAGCCGCGAACAGTTCGCGTGGCGCCCAATTACGGGGAACCGGGGTGACGTCACGGCGAGGAGAGAATTTTTCCCCGACTCGCCCCGCTCGCCCTGGGAGGCTGTGACAACGCTAGCTGTCGGCGCGCTCGTTTCTATTTAATATTTTTTTGCCTGTTTTTCGTAGGAAGTGTAAATTTTTATATATGCCTTTATTGAGGTATGGCCTGTAGCTACCGGCGAAACTTCAACCAATATTTTAAGCATGGTTGACAGGGCAGGCAACGCATTAATCGCAGCTGGTGTATGAAAATAAAGAAATGTGGCCACGATTGCAGGAGCATCATTATAGATTTACATCTCGCACAATAAATTCTGTTGATGGTTTGAATGAATTGGCAGGTTATGTATAGAATTTTTCTTTTGTATCTGCTTTTAAACAAGATCGCCGAAGCAGAAAAGCTGCATGCTCCTCGAGCAACATGTTAAATACCAGTCTGGGCCATGGGGAGAGAATCAGAAGTAAGACAGCCCAAGTGCAGGAGCAGAGTAAAAAAACAAGGAACATTTATTATATACATTGCTCGCATTTGACCTTTGCTGGATTCGGATAGTATTTCAAAGGACTACACGGGTGGTATTTGTGGACTTGTTTATATCAACCCTCAAGTAATGTATAACGAACGTAAGCGAAGATGTCTAGCTCGTTATTAGTCCCTTAAGCCCTAAAATTGAGATTTTACTTAAATCGAATTGTCCTAAGCTAACATACCAGAAACTTTTCTCGCGCAGACTGTCGCCGTTCGCAGGTTCCACATTTTCTGCTGCTAGTGCTGCATCTACCACTGGACAGACATTCGAATGCTTGCTTTTACTCCTATTTTCCTCTGTTGTCAGAGAGTCCAGCTGTATGGAGTTTGGAGGCTGAGGAAGCTTTTGGTGACCAGTAGCAGACTCTTTTAATTGGAAATGACAATTCAGACTAAATGGTGTATATTTTTATTACCCAAGGCTGGAATAAAGAATGTCAGGAAAAAGTATAAACATTCCAAATTACGGCACTATTGCTGTGCATATTTTGGGCAGTCCAATACATATCATACAGGCTGGGGGCGATTCGGCCATTTTTGCTGCTACCATACAAACTAATTTTCAGTAATTGTGCATCTTCTAAGAAATAGGCATGCATACGTGTATTAACTATATAATTAATTCACGAAGAAGCTACATTTATGTAAAACAGCCCTGTTCCACGAGCAGTTCAAAGATCATCAGACGCAGGGCTTTTAAAACATCTGTGAACCAGCGCATGCAGAGTGGAAGCGCAGAGTCGGGGTCGCGAGCTAATTTGCCGACCACCCAAAGACCCATGATATAAAGGCCGCTTCAAATGCCTTGAAAGCGGGATGTAATATCGTCCTAAATCATGAACATGCAAGGAACAGAATTCCAGCGTCTGAAACACTTGCGCCACCGCTTCACCGACCCCTCGCAAGATTGCCTTGTGTCGTGTGGACGGACGAGGAGGTTCATCGGCGGAATTGCCTCCGCCGATAGCTTTCGGGATTTGTAACCTAATTTTAAAGGTAAAAGGTACAAGCAGGCTTATAAAATGTACGGAAGCACGTCAATATTGGCCTAACTCAACGTCTTGTACACCGGGTAAACAAAGTCCAGCTCATCGAAGAGCTTGCGGCACACAACGCCAAACCAGGAAACCGGTGCTGGGAAGCGAGCCGATGCGAGATCGCGGAGCGGAGTCCTCCCCCTGACGTCACAGTACACCTCACCCAATCAGGGCGCGGCGACCGCAGCGACGCTTGTGTTCGCTCTCGGGGCTAATAGTGGTGTCGCAAAAGATATCACTTCCCCCAGAAATAAAGCATAAAACAAATCTTGCAACATACGGGAGTATCTCTAGGCAGCTGATGACAGACTATAAGTAGTTAATGTCGCCCAACCTACCTCCAGGATGAATGCAACAAATATTTTCTTTTGCCACTAGTCCAGCGATGTCCTCCGACACCGAGAACATCCGCGTCGTGGTTCGGTGTCGTCCGCTGAGCGAGAAAGAAAAGGCTGCCGGCTGCCAGAACATTGTCACCGTAAGTTCCGCCGTGCACGGATCAGACGTGTCGCATAAGTTCAGCCAGGCCTTAGTCTTGTACCTCTCCGTTCATTCTTCCAAGGTTGACAGCGTCCAGGGCACGCTCCTGGTGGCCAACCCCCCCGGGTCTCACGGCGATGCTCCTCCAAAGATGTTCACCTTTGACACGGTCTTTGACGCCGACTCGAAGCAGATGGACGTCTACAACCAGGCTGCAAGACCAATTGTTGAAAACGTTCTCGAAGGATACAATGGTGACGTTTTGTTTTGTGTTGGTCATTATACGTCTACTACGGCTGCAGTGTGCATGGCCAAGGTTATAGAAATGTCAAAGGGTCACATCGGTCAAAGAAAAATCCTCAAACTGCGGTCTTCAGACCCCTAGGGGTCCTCAGAAGCAATCGGAGGGGTCTCCACTAAATCTTAGAAAAAATGCTCTAAAAAAAAAAAAGCCCTCCTATATATGCCACTGCACAATACCTTTCATGCAGAATGCATTGGAGGTCCTCGAACGACTTCCGAGTGGGTCGAGAGGTCTGTGACACGGCCAAAAGTTTGAGAACCGGTAATAGACAATGTGTCCATAGGCTTTACGGCTCCAACCCAGATAACATTTGCAACAGGATGTTAGCATCTGCCTAACACTTATATAATGTGACTCTATGGATCCAACCTCACACCAATCATCAGCCATCTTAAGCGCATTCTTTTGTGTACATCCAGGTACCATATTCGCCTATGGGCAAACTGGCACCGGCAAGACGTACACCATGGCCGGAGATCGGTCTGTGCCGGAGCTGAAGGGCATCATTCCAAACACATTCGCTCACATTTTTGGCCATATCGCCAAGGCTGGCGACGACAAAAAGTAAGACTGGCAGTTTTGTTCCTTTGAAACAGTTTGTTATTGCGAGTTACCCCTAGAGTTGCAAAGCCTCCTATACTGACGGCTGGTCAAATCTGTAACCAAATTTAAATCGAGTATTTCTCGTTGAAGTTGCAAAGTTATCAGAGAAAACTCGGGGGTTTCCATGCAGCCTCGCATAATTTGTACCCTTTTGACCTGTGCTGCCTTAAGGTTCCTCGTGAGGGCCTCTTACCTGGAGATCTACAACGAAGAGGCTAGGGATCTGCTTGCCAGGGACCAAAACGCAAGGCTGGAAGTAGGTGACCTGTGCCCTCCATTCAGACAAAGAGTGCAGACGGCAAGTTTTATTGTATGCACATATTTATCTGTGTTTTGCCTCTGCCACCAAGGTCAAGGAACGGCCAGACATCGGCGTCTATGTCAAGGGCCTCTCAAGCTGCATGGTAAAGACGGCAGACGAGCTCGACAAGATCATGACCTTGGGCAACAAGAACAGTGAGTTTGAGCATGTCGGAGCACGCTTCCACATGTCAATAGCTGCCCCGCTCTGTGTACTCCTCCCGTCTCCAAAGAGTTCAGCTGTAATTAGTGTCAGAGGTGTTCCCAGCCTTCTCTGTTTCCTACACATGAAAGCTGTTCAGTGAGATGAGATCTCTTTAGCTAAAGTCATTGGATCTGGGTAAAGTAGCATTAAGCGGTCGCCATTTCGGTTCAGGAATGAGCGGTTTCTCTTTGACCTCTCCATTCTTGGTGAGCCGATTCACAATCTCAGTGTACAAAAACATTTTTCTTGTATGCCGAGATTCTGTCATCCACACACTGGCGAACTAAATACACATCTTCTCAATGTCACCACATGCGGCGTCGGTGCTTGGTGGCACTGAGAAATAGTTTTCCTGTCTCTAAACATATGCAAGAACAATATCAATAAGAGATTCGTAGAGATAAGCACGGATATAAGTTGATGCATTCATGGTGCTAAAGACACTCATATTGGCGAGGAACGCTTTCAGTAAGGCAAAGTTTTACAGCAATCTTGGTGTGGCTGGTGGTTCTCTGAGAACCTTTTCGAAGCTTTGAAGATTTGATGGGACCGAAATGGTGATTGCCATGGCCAAAAAGTCCCGACCAGCCAATTTCCTTGTAAGCTTTTGGTCGTCTGCATGTTTCGTTTGCATCCCCCCAACAGGCAGGGAAGGCAATGGCGCCACTTTCCCAAGATCCAGTGACTTCGTCTTCAGCGGCAGAGCCGTTGACACGATCGTAACAAGCCAGTTTCTTTTGTTCCGTTTTTTTTCTTTTACCAGGAGTGGTTGGTGCGACCAACATGAATGCACACAGCTCACGGTCACACGCGCTCTTCACGATCACGGTGGAGTGCAGCGAGCGTGGCCTGGATGGGAGGCAGCATGTGCGCGTCGGGAAGCTCCATCTCGTCGACCTGGCTGTATGTACATCCCGTGCGTACTACAGTCGACGCTCGTAAGCTAGCTTGAGGCTGGTCGCGTGATCCCTTGCATCTACAGGGTGGCTCTGGAACGGCGTTTCACTAAAGTGAGGGTTTTGCGGTACTTGCCAGATCAAACGTGCATACCACGAGAAACAGTCATTCATAACATTGCCAAAAGATTTTGCAAAGATAGTAATTAAAACTTTATGCGCAAAAAAAGAAGGAATATATAGGAATTGTTGTTAGAGGTCGCAAGAGGTCGTAATGCACTCGGTTGTAAGCAGGCGTAAATGTGCAAATGAGCACCTTTAGAGAAAGAGCCAAGACATATCCCAGGCGAAAATTTCTAACTGGGACCAGTTGGCATCTCAACTGGTTTCAACTGGGACTAACTGGTCCCAACTGGGAATCAACTGGGACTAACTGGTCCCAACTGGGAATCAACTGGGACCAATAGGAGTCCAACTGGGGCCAGCTGAGGGGTCAACTGGTTCGAACCATTCCCAGTTGGGAGTCAACTGGTTTGAACCATTCCCAGTTGGGAGTCAACTGGTTTGAACCATTCCCAGTTGGGAGTCAACTGGTTTGACTCCCAGTTGGGAATGGAGTGCACTGGAACCAGTTAGGAAAGTAACTGGTTGGAGCGATTCCCAGTCGGACTTCAAATGCCTTTCCCGTTCCCAGTTCACACTGGGCAACAATTTGGACAAGTTGGGGGTGTATTGACCTTTGCTAATGAAGAAAACTAAAAACACTAACATTTTTAGATTTATACAAATAGGGAATTTTAATTACTGGGGTACATTTATATATTTATAAAAATATCAAAATTTTAATTAACTAAATAATTTTTTAATTGGAAAATATAATTAGTGACAAAATGTGTTCACCTACATTTACACTTTTAGTGCATTATTAAAATATATTAAAACATTTATTTAAATACCTACAGTATTTTTTTTTCTTTTAATAAATAAATTTATCTTTTGACTAATCAGAGCTAGCCGGCCGCCGTGGCACGCGTGTGCGGATTAGTGGTACGCGCTGTCGACAGATGGCGCTGCCTATGCTGACGCCGGAGTCGGACGGACGCGGTAGAGAAGGGTCGCCATCGCCCAAGTTGGCGTCGTTATGAAAATGTCAAAACTACAGCTGCGCTTCTTTGGACCTAACTGTACACACACCACGGTGGCGGCGGTGAACTTCGAGGATGGAAAGATGCAGTTCAGCGATCGGAGGGCACCCAGGAAAGACCGGACGCACATAGACCGGGCGGAAGAGAACACGCCGCGGAGAGCACAATGGCGAAAATGGCGGGAGGTCTACCTCGAAAATGTTCGACTGTTGTGACAGAGATTGCAAGGTGGGAGCGCTACCGCATCTTATCAGGACTTCACCTGCGCAACGCAGGATCACGGGTGAGCACCTTTCTTCACGCGATGGGAAGAGAAGCTGAGGACGTTTTCACTAACAGACGCCAGCGGCCGATCTTCCTTCATCTCATGAATACCACCTCTGAAAAAGCGATTCAACCGTCGCAAGCAAGTGGCTAAACCCGGAGCGTGTACGTCACCGAACCTATTTAGTTTCATTCTCCAAGTTTTTGACAATAAAGTATTGTCAACCTTCCATTTTGTGCCGTGTTTCATTGTTGCTGGAGTTGGTACCAACTCCAACTGGGACCAGTTGTAACTGGGACCAATTCCAGCTGGGACCAACTCCAACTGGGACCAGTTGCAACTGGGAATTGTTCCATAAACCAGTTGCAACTGGGACCAACTGGTCCCAGTTGGACGACTCCAACTGGGACCAGTTGCAACTGGGAATTGTTCCATAAACCAGTTGCAACTGGGACCAACTGGTCCCAGTTGAAAATTTTCGCCTGGGATGGTCGGTTGCGTCGAGATAAGATCTCGTGGTATTGCCAAACGTGGACGGATTCGTGGAGACCCAAAGTAAATCTCGAAAGGCCGCGCAAAGAACCACAACCTTGTGTATGGACTTCTTTCTTAGGGTTCCGAACGGCAGAGCAAGACCGGGTCGACCGGCCAGCGTCTCAGGGAGGCGTCCCAGATCAACCTGTCCCTGTCCACCCTGGGCAACGTGATATCGGCCCTGGTCGACGGCAAGAGCACCCACATTCCGTACCGCAACTCCAAGCTGACGCGACTGCTTCAGGACTCCCTCGGCGGCAACGCCAAGACCCTCATGGTGATTGGTCGGCTCGCTATACCCTTGTGGTGATTGGCCAAGACCCTCGTTGTGATTGGCCAACTTGCTAGCTCGAGACGTGTGCCAAGTTGTTCCTCGTTCTTTCTTTCTCGGGACCATCAATGTCAGCGCTTACGATTTGGTGTATTCTGCTTCCATTTTTAAGCCCCTGCCTAAATCCCCTTTTCCAAGATGGCTGCTAGGAGGGATCCCCCGCAAACTTTTTTTTCGAACCTCGATTTTGACGTTCGAACCTCTAGGTTTGACTGGTTCCCTTCGAACTTTCACAAAGGTTAGAAGTTTGACTTATGAACAGTGTTGCCTGATTTCTACACAGATATTTTAAATTTTGGGAAGCATAATAATTTAGAAAGTCGTTTATTTTATATTTTATGAAGTAATTACCAATGTTTACACCATATAAAAGCGAAAGCATGCGCTTTTAATGCTTTCGTTAGTTATTAATGAGAACCAATGTTGCCAATACACCAAATAAATATTGCACTTTTCCCATGCCAGGTGGAGTCAACTAGTTTTTTTTTTCATTTTCGCGTATGCGCACAAAAGTCAAACTTCAGTCGAACATCCCGTTGAAAGTTAGAAAGTCTAACTTGGTCGAACTTGCACCGGGGCAGGTTTGCGACACTCCTAGTCACTGGGAGCCTAGTATGGTAGTAACCATACTATCCCAAGTGACCCACGAAAGATAACCCACCCCTATTCTTGACTTGATTTGCTATCTTTTTTAAACACCAAAAGATAGCCCGCTTTTAGTAACTACAGTACTCCAGCCAATGGTGACCTCGGCCAAAATGAGGTTAGGTAGCTACGGCAGAAGATAAGCAAACATTGCTGACTCGAAGGGACAGTTGTCTATGCCCATTGCCCCTCCATGCGAAAACAATTGTTTGCCTAGGTCACAAAGTACAAAAGTAGCATTTGTAAAATTTTTCTTCATTGCACACTGAAGGTTAGCCCACCCATCATTTTCACTATATTTCCTCTTGCTATTAGGTGGGCTGTATCTCAGGATAATACGGTAGTTGCAGCTGCCACATATCCGCAGGGCGTTTCTCGAAATGCAGGTCAAATCATTTTTGCAAAAAGTATGCATCGCGCAGAAAGAAGGTTAGTGTCATATTGGTCTTTGCCGAAGCGCCCATTTGGGAAAATGAATAATGTTTAATATTATTAGTTTAGTAATTGCTTTCGAGTACTTAAATTTTTAATGATATTTAATTAAATTGAATTAATGAGTAAATTTAAATGTATGGTTTGAATCAGAAACATTCACCCAAAAGCCTTGCCCCTCGAACCGAAAAAACAGGTGCGGTGCCACGGACCTCCATGGTACGGGCTGTTATCTTTCTGCGGTGCGGGGCTCTTGAGCCAATAAAGAGTACTATTATTATTGTTATTAAATTAAATTGGCCTCGATCTTGGGGAAAGTCGCTCTGCACCAATGTTCTTTGTGGTCCGACAGTGCACCAACATCGGTCCGGCAGACTACAACTACGACGAGACCATCAGTGCCCTGCGATACGCCCACCGGGCCAAGAACATCAAGAACAAGGCGAGGATCAACGAGGACCCCAAGGACGCGCTGCTGCGGCAGTTCCAGAAGGAGATTGAGGATCTTCGCAAACAACTTCAGGAAGGTGCGTCATATTGCGGCAAAGAATATGTGCCGTTGATTTTTCCCAATCTTTGGGGGTCCGCAACCAGAGCGGCGAATGTCGTTGAGCTTCAGCATGTTTTTGCCACTTGGCGTCCACTAAAGACGAAGTTCACTGACGATGACGTCCACTGACGTTGACGTCGTGCGCAGGTTTTGTCCTCTAGGTGGTACTTGTTGCAATGCACCCCTAAGAGAAAAAGAGGTGGACATGGGAGCGAGCTTAGAAGCACAGGGGATGAGAAGTCGTAACAACTAGATCGCTGCTCTAATAGACCCTCTCCAAAAGTGTGCACCGTCTGCTAGCCGTTGTGCCAGTTATCCGAGTGTGCCACTGTTTGGGCACGCACTTTGAGCATGTATTGGACACGAGGGCTGTGTCGGCGTTTGGCGCGAACTCGGCTTGCGTCGAGTACGAGTGCCGCATCAGCATTCAGCGCAAAGTCGGATTAAATCACGTGCCTTGTGCTCGAGGAATGTCGACCGCCAGTGTTGCTCGATGGGGTTTTGAAAAGGACGTCTTTTTTAGAATTTCATGAAAACAAACTCGGATATTTTGAACTTCTGGTTAATTCAAACAAATTTCAAAATTTTGGTGGTCCCGCTATGTTTTTAATGTGTAGATAAGCGGATTAATTCAAACGGCGTTTTCGTGTGTTTCATACTTTTTGTCACGGCCGTGTTGAGTGCGCTTATTTTTGTGCACTGTTGCACTGCAGAGAGTTGCTTCTCTGCAGTGCACCGATGCTCGGTGAGAAGCACACTCGACGGGGCTCAAGCGGGGCACACGAGCTGTAAAAACGGGCACCACGTGGAAATTTTCATAGCAACTTGCACGGACGCTTTGACGTGGTGGCATGTCATAGGTCCACGTCACAGCGTCCACGCAAGTTGCTATAAAAACTGCCACTCGGTGCCCATTTTTATCGGTCATGTGTCCCGTACTTAATGGTCCACATTAGACCAACTTCTTGGCCTGATGCACAAACTTATTTTGTTTTGAGTTGTCATGTGCTGTCTAAACATCCCACTATAAACAACAGTTCTGGGAGATAATAAACCTATGTCATACATTTCACAGATGTTTCATGTGTGGCATAGCTGCTTATGCTTAGTAGGCCTATGTAGAGGAAATTCAGCTTTTATGTGTAGCCATTCATATAGCAGATCATAATTTTATCTTGCATCATATTTAGATGAATTTCTAATATAATTTAAACTTTTGATAATTCAAACAAAATCTATGGCTTCCTGCAGTTTGAATTGCTGAGAGTATACTTTACTTATATTTGCAAAAAATTCCATGTCAGGCTTTCATAAATGGGCCATAGGTTCAGACTTAAATGCCTATTTGGTACCAATAAAAATGGCACAGCTAAAGTTTTAATGAACCGAACAGTGTTGTAGAGACAGCTAAACTTTTAATGAACCGAAGTCTTAGAAACTCTTTGCTTATTATATATTTGCCTACAAAAGGTCTCTATCTCTTGTAATATTGTGGCAATCCTTTGGAAAAGAAGTCGGAGTCTGCCATATAAAATGTAGACGTGTCGACGACGGACGTTAGAATTTGATTCTGTGTTACAGGAGTGGAGCCATCGACACCGGACGACGAGAGCAGCGAAGAAGCGAGCGACGACAGCGGTGACAAGAAGGGCCGGAGGAAACGGAAGAAAGGTGCGTCCTAGTCTTTGCAAGCATCACAAACAGTTTGTGCAAATCCTGTATGGTACATCTTGCTATCTTCATACGTCTCCGCGTAGCCATCTCCGAGGAGCGGATGCGAGAGATCCACGACGAGATTGTGGCGGACCGGAAACTGCTGTCCGAGAAAAAGGACCTGGCGCAGGAGGAAAGAGACCGGTTGGCAGCCGAGCTCGAGACGCGAGAACACCAGCTCAACACGGCAAGGCACGTAGATTCGACGCAGCTGAATGCCGTCTTTGGATAGGTGCATTAGGACGTCAAAAGGGATGCTAAAACAATATTTGGGTCGAATTTCGCTAACTAGATGTCACTCAAGACTGGTTCCCACATTTGCCTTTAGGTGCGATTGCGCATGACGAGAGAACACACAACTCCGACCTGCATGTCTACTTTCTAGTTTTTTACACGTCGTTCTATCAGCGTGAGCTCGGAATAATTTTGACAATGTAAGCTGACCATCTCTCATAGACAGTGCATCGATTTGATCTCAAAACTTCTTTACAAAACAAACTACACCGACTTGACGTAACACAAATAACAATTTAATCATTTAATTGATTAAATTGTTATTTGTGTTGTGTCAAGTCAGTGTAGTTTGTTTCATAATGATGAGTCCCGGCTTCTAGAACATTTTTGCATTCATTCGAAAATTCTGTAAAACTTCGGTCTAGTCATATGAAGATTGGCAGTGTTTCAGAGCCACCTGATGGATGACGCGAGCGAGTTCTCTCATCGTAAGCAGGCACGTGTGAGCCAGTGTGTGAACCAGTCTGGCAAGCGTGCAAACCAGCTTGACTACAGCCAAAGCTACAAGGTCCTGGCTGCGAGACGTGCTTTCTAGGGCAAGCGCTGTTCCTGCGGAGGAATGTTTTGGAGCCCCGATCTCGCGCTTGCTGCGTCGGCTGCAATCCCAGCTTAAGGGTCAACAGAGTATTGTTGGAAAATCATTTCACGGCCCCTTTGTGAAACCCCTTTGTGAAGATTAAGCCCTGGTTTCCGAAACGGCCGTGGTCATGTCTGGATTAATTGACTTTGCCATGGCCGTTTCAGGGAGGAACACGAATGTCTGATGCAGAAACTCCACGCCCTCGAGAAGAAGATCATCGTCGGAGGGGAGAACCTGCTTCAGAAAGCAGAGGAGCAGGAGAGGCTACTTGAAGAGAGTGCCCGGGAGCTTGAGGAACGCAAGCTGAAGGAGGCTGCTCTCAGGGAAGCTCTGGAACTGAAAGAGGTAGTGTGCTCACCCTGCCTCAAAGTCCCTAATCTTGTCTAGATTTCAGATTTCTTTGCACAACACTTCTAGAATTTCATGAAATCTGAATGCTTAGTATGTACAAAGATCTACTACTAATATAAAGCTGCCATGAATGCAAAGCTGATCAGGAGGAAAAGCTGACTAGTGGCACAGTCTGAATGAAGTCAGTTGATGTTTTCATTCTGGAATTTTTAAAGTATGCAGCTATGAAACTACTGTCTTCTGGTTCTAGACAGGAAATATTATCTTACGTGCAAGACATCATCATGAACTCCAGAGGCCACATGCATGTGAAATAGTGTTTTGACAAGCCAAGCTTGCTCTTCTGCAGAAGCCAAGCTTGCTCTTCTGATGGATTAGTGCGGCTTAGCACATCTGTATGATATTAGTGTTATAGAATCCTTGACATGCCCCCATAGGGTTGGCTTATGTGCATATGACATATGCATATGTCATGCTTCTGTTTACACATCACTTTAAATAAAGCTCAGATGCATGGGACATATAACATTTTCCTGTGATGCATTGCTGCAAAATTAGCTCATGCACACAAGACAAGTGTAGAAAAAAATTTCTAGTTCAGCTCCCGTGACGTGTTCCACAAAGTACCTGCAACACATCACAGAAAAGATGGCTCCCACGTACAAGAGAGGTGTAGATTAAGATTTTGTTTAATTCAGCCCATGTGACATCTCTTGACACACCACAGAAAATTAGCTTGCACACATGAGATAAGCGTGTCATGAGACTTCCCTCTCCCTGTCTCCAGGCTGAACGCCTGGACATGGAAGAGCGTTACTCGACACTTCAGGAAGAGGCAGCGGGAAAGACGCGCAAGCTGAAGAAGGTGTGGACCCTGCTGATGGGGGCCAAGGCTGAGATGGCCGACCTTCAGCAGGAGCACCAGCGCGAGGCCGAAGGGCTGCTGGAGAACGTTCGACAACTGAGCCGCGAACTGCGTCTCAACATGCTCCTCATCGATGCCTACATACCGCCAGAGTACCAGGTATGCCGCCCCTCTGAAATAAAGGCTAGCTGGTTCACAAATCTGCTCTGTTCCGGCTATGATCGCTCAGAATGAGAAAGCACGTGCTGGCACACCCAGAAGGTAGTGTCTCTTGAGTGGAGAATGAACGCTCAATCTACACGACACGGCATGCAAGAGAGTTGCCATAGTTTCACCGCATCTAGATCAACCTAAGAGATATAGCCGTAGCCAACCCCCATGTAAACTCTTGCGTTCTAGCACCGTCTATTAGGTAGGCCCGGAAAAATTACGATTGTGATACATGACCATGCATGCTGAAAAGCCTGGAGATGAGGAGAGCACGCAGAGACAAACGCAATGCCACCTGTCCCTTTCTCGTATCCCTTGAGAGTTTTCCGGTACAATCATGCTACACCATTCTAGAAGTATGACTCTCCGGTGAGATGGTTGTCCGACTCAAGCAGATGATGCGGCCACACTCTGCAGTTGTGTAGCTTTGAAACACAATCGCTGCGCAACTTGGATATGCGACACCATAGTGTGTTGGCGCACCACAACACAGCCGTGCGAGACAGTTGTGCAGTCAAAACATGCGAGGGGTAAAGTGAGGAAACTCGAAATGATATAATTCCTCGCAGTTGACTTAAATAAAATGAGGAAATCTTGATGAAGAAAATGCTGGCACTAGACCCTTTACACAAGCTTATTGAGCAACACTGCAATATAGCCATGTTTTGGGCATCACCTGCAGCACATGCGATTGGACCTGCGCAACTGAAATATGGCAGCCTCGGCGAATGGGTGCAGCAGCTTTCTTGACGACGTGTATTTTTGTAAAGTGTCCATTACGGGCTGAGGCAGCAATACTGAAAGCTGCCACTTTAACGCTAGTTGCTGTCGAGACTCCGTGTCCAAGTGACCGTGTTTAATTGCTCTCTTCCTGCACAGGAGCTGCTGGAAAGGTGCGTGCAATGGAACGAAGACATTGGCGAGTGGCAGCTCAAGTGCATTGCCTACACGGGAAACAACATGTGCAAGCAGACGAGTGTGACCGACCGGAGCAGGCTTCAAGAGGCATGTCGCACACCTTGTTCTCTTCAGATTTTTCTTTTTAAACAAACGAAAGTGCCGAGATATTTTAGAAAAAAAAAGCAGTGTTTTTTGGTCCATATAAATAAACTGGGCATTGCAGAAAGCTTAAACTCCGTGAGAATGTGACACTAGCGGTTGGGATAGAAGGCAAAAGTGTGAGAACATGACGTTACCTGGATCAAAAGATACCTGAAAAAAGCAAAATTTTCTATGAATTGACCCCACCTAAGCCTAATACTACCGTCAAAACGAGAAATGACATTGTGGGAAACTGTAGCATCTATTTCAGTAAAAAAAACTTGCCAGCAAAAAAGGAAGCAATATTCTTTTTCCTGCTCACAAGCGTTTTTCATCACTATAAATCCCCAAAACATCCATAATATCAGTCCTTTTTCCAACGACATCAGGCTTAGGTGGACATTGGTTCATAGACAAATTTCCACTTTCTCAATTACTTTTCGGTCCAGTAATTGTCATCGTCTTAAACTTTCCTGTTCTATCCCAACGGCTAGCGTCACATTGTCACAGAGTTCGAGCTTTCTGCAATGCATGGTTCATTTACCCGGGCCAAAAAACCCCGTTTTTCATTTCTCGAGAACTGCTCTATCGTGTCTACTGGACTGCTGTGGAGAATTTGCACAACATATAGTATATGAAAAATTTGAAAAATGGCCACCTTGAAAAGATGTTGGTTGCCACTACGTCTCATTTGTCCAAAACCAAGTAACATTGCGTTTCTAGCCGTTCTGTAAACAGGTTGTTGTGGAATCCCAAGAACCATATTTCTGTGCTATAAATGGGTAGACGAAGCTTTGGAAAGACTCCAGTAGCGCTATGGCACCTGGGTGCATCTCCGACTGGCGTTTACCGCGTAACCACACATAGTCCCTCAATTTCCGCTTGGCGATGTCATAGAAGTGTCACGGTGGTGGAGGCGGAGCGAGCAGACGCCCGTTTTGCTGGAGCTTGCCGTCAGCTTGACATTCCACGAAAGCTTCTCCAGCAACATGTTAAGGCGCCAAGACGACAGACATTGACGCCGACAATTGCTCGTCTCTTTCGCCAGCCTCTCCACATATGTATCAATGAAAGCTTCTGGTTTTCAGCATTTACCGGGAAACCATCGTCGGTGGGAGACAGTTAGCTCTGAACATTTTATAGATGTTTCGGACGCCTATTATAATTTTTTATTTTGATGTCTTTGCAAGAACATTGCTACGCGCAACTGCCGGAATCGCCAGGATTCGACAGCATAGCGCTGGCTCCCGCGATGTCATTCGATGCCACTCCGGGACCGCTTTTGACGCATGGGCGACTCTGAGCGCTAAACACGCCAGTCGAAGGCGCATTTCGGGCGCCGTAACGCTATCACAGTCTTGTTCGCAGCAACATTGAGCCGCAGGACCCTAACGGCCGGCACCGTCGTCCGACTTTCATTCAGAATGCCGAGTTGGACCTTTCACACGTCTACCTGAGCTACTCTCCGGATGGACTGCAGTTGCCAGGGAGACACCGGTCCGGGAGGAAGTCCGGACGGGCCAGGACCGTGCGTCCGAAGTCCAGCCGCAGGTGGGTCAGAGTTGCAACGACAAACCGAAGCGAGCCAAAAACCGTGGCTATAGTTTGCCTCAAAAATGGCAGACAGCTTGGCAAACGCGTGCCAGCAGGGGTTTCCGAACGTTTCCGGTGTTTTGGACGTTGTCAAGCGCAACACTGCCGAGAGGGCGACTTTGCGAGAGAGACTAACTTTGAGTCGGGAGTGGTTCCGAAAAAACTCTCTTCTGTTCCAATCTTTTAAGG
Source organism: Ixodes scapularis (assembly GCF_016920785.2). Taxonomy (NCBI): domain Eukaryota; kingdom Metazoa; phylum Arthropoda; class Arachnida; order Ixodida; family Ixodidae; genus Ixodes; species Ixodes scapularis. The sequence continues at coordinate 73,152,527 of NW_024609839.1, read as the reverse complement.
TCAACGTCCCAAAATAAAAGCATGTTTCATAATCGCCCAAGAATGAGTCTTGCTTTGTAAATATACTAGTGCATTAAAATTATTTTTAAAATTTTAGTTCATGACATACAGTAAAATACCGGGAAGATGCCCACCCCGGTTCTGCTGAAAACTGGGTTAATTTACACATGGGCACTTGTCCGGTCAAATTGGGTGCTCAACGTATAATTTGCAGATTTCCCAAATATGGGAAATGTTAATAGTGGGTGCTTGGACGAAGTGGGTGCATCTGCGGCATTTCATGATACATGTCTTATCCAAACACATAAAAAAAGTGTTTTAAAAGCCTAATAATTACAATAATATATTTTTTTTTTTTTTTCGTGCAGGGAGCAGAGTGCAATGGTACCAGACACAGCTGTACCACCGCCTTGATGACTGCGAAGATGTTTGTTTGCACTCCTTGCCGGGAGTTTCTGCATGCTTTTAAGAAACGCCGACACTTTACAACGAGGCAGGCAGACTTGTTGATAAAAACCAGCAGATCAGAGCACAGCTGCAATTTTCATTTTCACGGTTCCTGCGGAACTCGACAAGCAACAACACTATAGCTCGCGCAGAAACCATCATTTTTTGGCCAACGCTTTGTGAACGTAGACATAGGTACACATCCCCATTCTAAGTTATTTATTTATTTATTGATTGATTGATGCATCTGTCCTGAAAAACACATTTAACTTATTTAGCCGACATAATAAAAAGCCTGTTTCAAGCATTTTCCCCTGTGCGGTCTCGCTCTCCGTTTGGCTCACACCTTGTCATTTTCGAAGCACTGGCCAAAGCCTCCAAAACCAGGCTTATAACCAATTAGTAGTGCAGCTGTACGAACCAGGAAAGCCGACATGATTCACAATTCGACTTTGGGCACTGCGATCAATCCCTTCGTATTCGTTCAACAGCAGCGTTAAAAATTCTAAGCTTTCAACCAATCACTGGGCCGTATGTTTAATTTCACGAGCTCTTTTCCCGGCGATCACCCAAAACGGAACACACACGCACAAACTTGCGTCTTAATATTTAACTAACTTGATGATTAGACCTTCACCACAAGCCCACTCCCCGATGAAACTGCGCTCAGTTAGCATCTTAGAAGGAAGGTCTCGTGTAGAAACAATAAATAGGGTACGCCTCAGAGTAACCAGTGCCTCGACCATCATGGTGCCCGGTTATTCGAGGCTCTGTCCGAAACCTCGGAAAACTGTCTTTCCGTCCTCCCTACTCCCCAACACAGTCCACGAATGAGCAAAATCGTACAGCACCAATGTGCTGGCACCGTGTTTAAAGCCCAGGAAGTCACACTTTCGGATCGTAGCAACTGCCGATTGCACGCGCTGAATGGCGGTGATGTTTACAAAAATATTGGAAAATCGGGTGCCAATGACGGCCTAAGCATAGCCGATTTAGTGGTCTCTACAAGCTCCAGGGGTGCGTCCCCGGAAATCAACAATGTCCGAAAAAAGAAAGAGGCCAAGGCGGGTAACGGTGTGAATCTGATGTATTTAACTGGAAACATCCAAAACAAGGAGAAAACCAACAAGACAATGCAAAAAAAAAAAAAAAAAATAGCTTCGAACTATACAACATAATTATTATTATCACAAAACAAGGGTCTGCACAGTGTCTTTTCTCTGGGTGTTATCAACTATACACACACAGCACAATGCGGTGGTAGCGGAGCTCTCGACGGAAGGCTCAAACAAGACAACCAAAGCATTTCGCGGAATCCTCGACGCAGCTTACGCAACGACGTTTCGAGAGGGAACCGGGAACGCTCAACATGCCGACCTAAGTAGTTCATACCTTTAAAGTCTGCAACCATCACCCTCTCCCAACTCTACAATGACGGCAGCGTGCGGAGACGATGTGGTTAGCTAACCGCTACCCTAACCGCACGTTGCCCGGGAGGCTTCTTGTAAGCGCGGCTAACGGGGTGCTGTTCTCGGCAGTCTCTGGTTTGTTACCTTTGGCTACGTCCAGGACGCCTTGACGAGTTTTTGAAAGACAAAGGCTGCTTTGTATCTCCCCCGGCGTACCAGCCCCGATCCGACCCGGAGCCATCTAAATGGCCAAAAGCTGGCTAACTGGCCCCAAGCCTCCTCTAAGCTGGGTGACTGGCCCCAAGTCGGCTAACCGGCCCCAAGCCAGTTCTAAGCCGGCTAACCGGCCCCAGGCCGGCATACTGCCCAACCCGGCATACCAGCCTCAACTGGCAACCATGTGCTCCTCTGTGTTTGTTTTCTCCTAGCTTGATCTAGCCTTAAGTGATTGCCTGACAAAGTCACAGTAGCCGATCCGATACAACCCACAAAGAAACATTTCAAAGGTTCCCTCTGCTGCAGACAATACAGGTCGACGCCCGCACAAAACAATGCCAATCCGTTCCCGACTTTGAGTCGATAAAAAATAAACCTGGGGAAATTTTTTTTTTTTTTTTAACGTGACAGACAACTTTCATTTTTAAGTGAAGAATAGTATCACCTGTCTCCAGGCACAAAACACGCACACATTCCCACTTGCAACCGCATTCATCCACAACGTACACACTCTCGAAAATTGCACATTAACTGACGTGTATATTAAATATATCTTCACACATGTACATTTTTTCTTCTTGTTTTTACAGCAGGGAGAATTGAACTGTGGTCAGGGGGAGAGGCTGTTTCTGTTTGTTTGTCTTTTTTTTTTATCACTTCAGCACTGGATTTGTTCCCGGAAGGTTGTCGTTTTCGGCCGAGAAGAGAGGTGTAAGGCGCATTCAACCCGCCTGACTTCTAACGACGCTTAGCTGCACAACCGTGCCAGTCAGACCCGGTTGTGCAAAAGACGAAAGCAAAAACACTGACCCTCCTCGCCCTGCCAACCTCAAAATCAGTAAAACAATAACAAAAAAGCTAGAGATCCTTGGTAAATGCAACAACAACAACTATACTACGGAGTGCTGATTTCTGAGCTTCCACGGTTCCGAAGGGACACTACCCACGTTCCGACGTCGGCAAATGCCGTGCGGCCCTTGAGCAGTGGGCAACGGGATTTGATACGACTTGTACGGCAGGAAAGACCGATGCGTTATGAAAATAGCTCTCTCACGACGCTACTCTACTGGCTTCCTAATCTCCACGATGATTGCACGAGACGCGGCGTGTTCCTGTGGTTAAGACGCCTTTAACTGCTCCCCTCCCCCTCACATACAATTAAAAGACTAGAACATTTCACATAAAAAAAAAAAAACCGAAAAACCTGTTTTTTTTCTTTTCTTTGCAAAGAAAAACGAGAGATTCGCGAAAAGAATGATAATCTCGAAACGAGAGGGCAGAGAGAAAAGCGAGGGAAACTCTGCGACGCAAAAATATCTCTGTATCTCGCGCCTCTCTGCCCCCCGTCGCGGCGACCTCTCTCTTTTCCTGTTGTTTCCAAGGGCCGTTAAGATGACGGAACTATGAATCAGTTGAAAGTATGGCCACATTTCTTTTCTCCCGAGTTAAGTCTTTTCACCACTTGGGCACATTTTCTTTTTGTTTCAATTTTTTTTCTCTGCCCACCGTTTTTCGTTTGTTTGGTCCCCTTCATGGACTGCACTGCACCACATATTGCACTGGCTATCAGTCATAGTCTGTCTACCACACTTGCAAACGGAGCATTGCGGGAGAGTTCTGAAGATGGTGCTGACGAGACGCCAAGGTCACCGAAGAATTGCGGCTGGCACTAATGAACCGAAGCAGGCACCAATGAATCGCAGTGGCATCAATCAATTGCAAATTACACCGATCAATTACCATTGATGCCAATCTGAATGTGCCAATGAAGTGCCATCGAAATGCCAATGAATTGCCGATGTTGCCAATGAAGTGCCATTGGGTTGCTGATGTATGGTCCGTGGCACAATGGGTGCGCCGTCGAAGCGCCGGTGAAACAATGGTGCGGCACTCGAGGTGACGATGTCCCCGGCAGCGTTTCTCTGTCCGTTCGAAAGCACATCTGTACACAACCCGACGATCGCTCTTGGATCACAGCGTATCTTCGGAACCATATTCCTCCGGTTGGTATGATGTTCCTAAAGAATAAAAAAGTGGAGACGAAAAGCATTGCATAATGTAGCTTGTCATCCATGTTTCGTTTCAAAAGGTCTCAATACCTGAAGCCTAATTGAGGCAGCTGCATTGGTTGCGTTCGGAACGACCGAAACAACAGCAACAACAAGTTCATTGGGTCAGCTGTTTGCCAAACACAAGATGGCAAGCGAGGGTTATATGCAAGTGTCTCGGTCGTTGCCGTCGTTTTGGTTGCCGTGGACGCACCCGACGCAAATAGCAAGAACCAGCCCCGATCGACTGCGTTGCTACCACTTGTGACTAGTGAGGCAGCACAATGCTGCCATGCCCTGGAACACTTTCGTCTGCATTCCTTTTTTAAGCATCACGTTTTCGCCACGGGCTCGGAATAATTCAGACAATGTTATAAGCAATCATTTCGCGTGGATAGTGTGTAGATTTTACATAGACAATACTGCGAAACCTTCAGTCTAATTTTATGAAAGTGCTCCAGGGCTACATACCTAATAGATGGGGCTAGTGTTAAAGCCCCGTGAGGAAGTTCACGCTTCGCGCGCAGTGCTTTGCCACTATTCGCTCCCAAGCGCCGCTCATTTCAGCGCTGTGCCGCCATTTGCTTCCAATAGCTGCCCGAGACACGTTTCTCGTGCTTTGGCACATTCGATGCTACTTGCGAGACAAACACAAACACATCAGGTGGTTTGAGCCAGTGTGTGTAAACACGTCGGTCTGGAGTCACCGAATGAGCTGCGCTCGTTGTATCGGCACTTCACTTCCCCAATCTTTTTGTGGGATCGCCATTTTGGTGCTTGGAGCAAAGCAGGCACAATTGGCAATCGTTCCATTTGTGTCGGGGAGTTCAGGACTTCGTCACGGACAGTTTTAACAATTCTCTTAGTATGACTGGCAATTAACAATGGGGTTCTAAGCACCAGGACGGCTGCAGTGCCGCTACTTTGAAGCGTAGCTTACTGAGTGGCTCTAACTTGCTCCGGGCATCACACCTGAGCCAATGCATACAGGGTGTTCCCGGGGAAAAGGGACAGTGTTTTTAGGCCCGGGTAAATAAACTGTGCATTGCAGAAAGCTTAAACTCCGTGAGAATGTGACGCTAGCAGTTAGGATAGAGAATACGAAACTTTGAGAACATGACGTTCCCTGAAACGAAAGGTAATTGAGAAAGACAAAATGCCTTTATGAACCGACATCCACCTAAGCCTAATATCGCCAAAACAAGAAATGACATTGTGGGCAGCTGTAGCATTTACCGTAATATCTTGAGATATAGCTCACCTAAATTCCAAAGAAAATGGGGTGAAAATAGGAAGTGTGCTAAGTTTCAATGGGCCATAAAAACAAGCTGAAAAAATGCTAGTTTTAGATTTGGTGACTCAAAACTTGAGATTGCTGGGAGGGGCGATGAACCAAAGGTGACTGTCCTTCCCAGTCAGCAATATTTGCTTATCTCCTGCCGCAGCTAAGTAACACCATTTCTGCTGAGGTCACCATTAGGTGACCCCAGCCCTCCAATTACTAGAAGTCGGCTATCTTTCCGTGTTTCTGAAAAAGTAGCAAATCGTGCCAAAAATAGGGTCGGGTTATCTTTCGGGGGGTGGACATCTCTCGCGATATTATGGTATTAAGGTGAAAAAAGCTTGTCGGAAAGAAAGAAAACAATATTCTCTTTCTTGCTAACAACTGTTTTTCACTTGTATAAATCCCACATGTGTCCCCGATGACAGTTCTTGTTTTAACGACATAAAGCTTGGGTAGATGTCGACTTGTGGAGCGACGACGTCTTTCCCAGTTACCTTTCGATCCAGGTGGCGTCCTGTTCTCAAACTTTCGCGTCCTATATGACAACTGCTAGCATCACACTCTCGCGGAGTTTGAGCTCTTTGCGACACACAGTCCATTTACCCCAAGCCAAAAAACACTGTTCTCTTCCCTCTGGAACACATACAACAACCTAGACAGAACAAAGTTTCGCTGCAAAAACGTCACGAGGGTTGCCACACAAAGGTAGCCATTAAGAGACCCAAAGCCACTCACGGCGTCCATCGCTGGGCCAGGGACCCGCGTCTTCGCCGGCGTGCAGGAGCGCGTCGCTGCGGAGGTCGTGGGGTTCCCGCTTGATCTTGACCAGGCAGTCCGACCCGAGGAACAGGTTGGGCTCGACGAGCCGGGAGAGGGACAGCGGGTCCCTGGCAGCGGCGCTGGCCGCCTCCGCAAAACCGCCACTGCCCAAGGCCCTCTGGGACCGGTGCAGGGTGTAGGAGGCGAAGAAGTCACCAAGCTGCTGAACCGTCATGTCAGTGATGTGCGGGGAGAAGCGCTCGAAGAAGGTGCGCAGCTCGCGCTGGCCGTCCTCCTCCGTCATCAGCGTGTTGATGCACACAAAGTGATCCATCTGCATTGGACGGGCAATGTCGGACTGTCATTTCGTTTCATTTCTTTGTTTCCCGTTCACCGGGGGGGTGGCAGAGACTGAAGGCGTAATGCCTCACGAGGACTCTGTTCCCTATACAGCTTTGGCAAGAGGCACTTTACATAATTTCTGTCAAAAAGAGGAAATCTCACACACCAGAAAAATGTACAAAGATGTATACTATCGGCAACGATACGAAAGGGAACAGTTAATTTTTTTGTTTTTATCATTGTGCAATTGGAACATGCGATGTAGCACGTCATCTAAAGTCACTAATTAAGAAATTAACTTAAATATCTATGTTAATTAGTAGCCTAATGGCACAAGCAACCTTGTTTAGAGTGGCCGGAAAGTAGGGTAAGCTAATAGCAAAATTAGAAATGCACCAAAGCAACTCTTTTTTTTTAGGTAATTTCGTACAGACTAAAAAAAACACTCTGTATTGGCAACTCCAGCAAAATCGACGCCGAGTAGCGGCAACACCAAGAAGCTCAAGGAAAAAGGTCATTTCAACTCTGTCGTCTGCTATCGGTGCTTAATTATCGTAGGCAACATAGAAACAAACATTGTTTCCAGTAATTATTTTTATGCTTCTGCCATGTCATTCCTACATACTGATTAGAAGAAGGTTTTTAATTACCATTGAAAAGTCACTTTGCTTTCATATGTAACGCCTATCTTATGTTACAGTACAAGAAATTTACGGTGGCCCGTGCGCTGAATGATGAAAACGACCTCCTTTCGTTCGCCATTTTGCCTGACCAGCACGCCCCCTGTAATTCGCTGGAGTTGCGAATACTAGCTGGAGTCTTTTTCAGAAACCGTGTGTAACGTCGCGCTTTGGGGAAGTGCTTTCCCCTTAGCACACAGGTGCACTGCGGCGAAGCAAGATACACAAATTGTGACACCTACCACACGGACGTCGATTCACTGCAGCACGCGGTTACAAGTGCACTAACGATCCTAGCTATTCAGTCAGAACAGACAACGAGCACAAGGAGTATTTTGAAACTTTCAAGTACTGCCAATGTGAGATACAGAGATCAAATTAAATATGATGCTATTTAAGGCGATAATTAAAAGTCTCGGAAACTCGCACTAGCCTACCCCAACAAATTGGCCACGTAACGAGGCCTGACTTACCTGACTTATTCTATTTTCACTGTTAATAAACCGAAAATAAGTTTTGGTGCCATGTTGGTGCAAATTCTCCATGTTTTGGCAAAAGGTAGCAGGACGCAGCGGGGCAAGTGCTTTGGCGCAGTTTAGGGTGACCACCCGTCCTGCGACTCGTGGGACTGTACCGCATTGAGTGCCCATGTCCCGCATCCCGCAAGAAATATCAAATCTTCTAAATGTCCTGCATTTCACACTCGCAAAATTCACTGCGCAACTCATAGCGCTGCTGAACAACGGGGCACGGGAAAGAGCAAAGGTCGTCGGTGAACGTGTGAATCGCGAACCATTTTCTATCCAAGCATTGCGGGAAGCAACAGTTGTTCTTGCAGGAGAACTGACGCGCATGCGCTGTTGTGCCTCTCTTCCCTTGGTGGCAAAATATTGAGAAAGAAAATTGCTTGCCGAAAATTGGAAATAAATTATTGTAATTATTTTCAAATGGTGCTGTGTCTATGCAAAAAAGCTGCCGTAAAAAACTTTTTTCAGTGTTGATGATTACACAAGGCAAAAAGACTGCAACTTACAAAGGTCAAAACCAACAACATAGGGTTTGAAATTTGTGTAGGAGCATGTTGGTAAAAATAAGAATCGACAGGAAACAAAAAGCCGTAAAAGATTCACTGTTTCTTTTATCCTTTTTATACATTAAGTTCTGCTGCAGTCGATTTTATGTTTTCAACTGGGACATATTTATTAACATATGTGGCATTAAAACTTGAAATATATCACTCAGAGTGAAAATTATTTCAGCTTAATTGCCGCAATACAATTTGCAGCTGTATAATATGCTTTCGGACAAGACAGGATATTAAAGGGTCACTGACACCCCAAAGGTTGTATTTTCCACGATTCAAGTTGTGGTCGTAGACACACACAAAAAAAAAAAATACCGCAATGCGGAAAAAAAATTTCCCACGCGCGCGCGCCTTTTTATTTTTGTTGTTACTCTCTCCCGCTCCTCACCTCCTCGCTTCTTTTGATTGGCGACGTCAAAAATCATGAAATTTAGAAGCTTTGTAGGCGACACGTCTATAACATTTAATAATGCCAATCATAAAACATGTTTTTTAACGCAATTGCGAATGCACTACGGCCCTTCTTTTTGAAATATCAAAAATCGGAGTCCGTTGTGACGTCGCCTTCTGGATTTTTATCCTCCCTTAAAAAACATGGCGGCGCTCGACGCATGTAGCAGACGGTGATCGGTAAGTCGGGGAATTGAACGAAGTGGCCTTTTATAGGTGCCCGACGACCTCTCAGACTTCGAAAAGGAAATTGTCAAATGGTCAAAACAATTGGGTTTGGCGTCTGTGTATCGTAGTTTCGGTTGCGACACCGCAGGGGCACCGTCGTCTGCTCGAAGCGATAGGAAGCACGGCACTCACGCAGGAAACCGGTTTCCCGGTACGGTAGTTCCCACGACGCCGGCGCCCTTCTCTCCTCGCTTCGGGTCGCGGAGACACGTTTCGGAGCGGAGGCGCGAAAGAGACTCGACTCTCAGGAGCCCTCAAAGTTTGATGTCACTGGTGTGGATCGCGCGGGAACTTCAAATTCGGCATTTGGAAATAGTTTTTTTTTACTTCACAAATACTGAATTCCCAAGTTTCGAATTTTGAGGGTAATGTCCAGGCATTGTTTTCAATCGTTTCAAACAATAAAAAAAAATGATTTTGATGTGTCAGTGTCCCTTTAAATGTGTTAGCAGAGCCACATGGATAAACTTCCTCGAATAGTTATTTTTTCCATGATGCTTTTTCACCTGAGACTGGGGCAGAAGGAGGAAGAAAAAAAAGTTTCAGCCACCTGTGCCAGTCTCAGGTCAAAAAAAATCATGTTAAATTTCCATCAGCTCGACCTCTGCAGTTGCCACAGTCGAAATATAATACGTTCTTCTCTTCTCTAACACTCCCCTTCCCCTTCCCCTTCCTTCCCCCTTCCCCCCCCCCCCCCCTCCCCGCCATACACACACACTCTCACCGGTCATCGTGTCCCGCATTTTGCTAGCAGGAAGGTGGTCACCCTAGCGCACTTAGGCGCAAATGGCGCGGCAATCGCGCCGCAATTCACCACAGAAATGACGACGCACATCGCCCATCCCTTCGTCACCTGCATCGTGGCTTGGTCATACTGCAGGTAACCCGAAGACCGCAGAAAGATGAAGGATTCGTCCCTCCTTTTCAGGCGGTAGACCACCACGCCCTTGCCGGAGTTGCTGGCCATCATCTGCTTCTGGGCAAACATGGCGATGGCCATGTCACTCGGGTGGAGGTACTGGTGCGCCGAGATGCCCTGGACCTCGTGAGGCAGGTGGCCCGTCAGCGTGGACAGTCTGCAAGCAAAGAGAATCGCCCAACTTAGACATTTTGTCAAAAGCGACGATGGTGCAACAGCACTAACGCACAGATCCAGTGTTGGGTAAAGTACATCTAATAGGGAGTTCTAGAATAGCGCATGCTAAAGCTTTGCATACGCAAAAAATAGCGTCGTCACCACTGCACGTGCGCCGAACGCTAACCACGTTTTGCGCTTTGCGTATGCTATTTTTCGGAAATTGCGTGCGTTGCTCCTCCAAGGTGGATTCGTGATGAAAAGTTGGCTGAAGCCAAGACAAGCACAGTTAAAAAATGGCTGCTCCCAGGATCATGGCTGCGGCCGCTTTCGCGGCGTCGTGAGCGCAACGTCGGCGGCATCCGCGATACTGTGATTATCAATATGGAACGACATTGCACTCGGCTTGAAAAACCCAGTAAGGTGGGCAACGATCACCAGCAACTTGATGCTTGCAACGCGCAAACATTTTTCGGCGAAGATACAGTGTGCGAAGGTCAGTACACAAAACTCTCTTGCCGAGGCGACGTAAATGGACACGACAGGTCTACCTCTCGCGTCGCATTCTATCTCTAGTCTAAAATGTCACTCTGGACCAAAAAAACTTGTTTTTCTCAAGTTACAGCATTTCGTGTGTGAAATAAAAATTGTGACTGTACCTTTGTGGTGTCGCAAGCGGAGATGCTTGGGTTTTTGCGTCGCGGCGGAGAAACGCTATTCTAAAACTCTCTTGCATAGCGCGCACAAATGGAAGCGCTAAATTTAGCGCTAGCGTGTGCTAAAATTGTGTATGTAAGTACTTGAAATAAAGTACAAAGTAAAGGTTATATGTACTTCAATTAAAGTATGAAGTACACTGGGCACAAGAACTTTTTAAAACAAGTCACGCAGCCACCATAGTAGTTTTACTCTCACTGACAAACTATTTAACACAATTAACTTACAAGGCACTTTTGTTGTGAAAGCATCACTTTGGGAAACAAGTTAAACAAGACCAAATTTGGGGAGCGTACTTTGAAGTGCGGAGCTGTACCTTCCTCAGAAAGTACCTGCTGTACTTTCCTCAGAAAGTACCATAGAAGAAATTCCGAGCACACCTGATTACTTCTTACGAGTTGTAAATGCGAAAGCATGAATGTAGTTCTTTAACTCCCTTCTTTTGTCTTTGGTGTACTGGCGTGGATGACCACGTCTTGCTACTGCCGAGGTTGTCGCTGCTGACGATAGAGATGCCTCAGCCCGCCATGATCCTCGGCGCCAAGAGCAGCAGAAGTGGCCGCAGCCCCCCACCCCCCTCTGACAACGCCTTACACGAGAGCGGCGGCTGAGCGCATACTCTCGTGAAGCTGCCGCAGAGAGCTTCACAAGAGTGCGCGCTCAGGCAGCTGCAGCCCAAAGTTCTGACCGAGAAGTCAGCCCGTGGCGATGCGCTAAGACCGAGCAGATTCAATTTCGCTCTCCCCACCCACCTGTGATCGGCGAATATGATGGTGCCGTCGAGCTTGTGCCGCGTGACGTACTCGTCCTGGACAGCTTCCCCGAGCGAGAGCTCCTTGTAGGGGTTGGTGTTGACAAGCCGCACGAACGTCTTGAACAGGTAGCCAGGGCTGTCTCCAGACCCATCGCAGGGCATCCCAGCGGACGCCGGGCCAGTCAAGTGGCCGACTACCTGTATCACCTGGTTTCCGAACAACGGGTACGGTAACGTCTCGTTAATACAGATGCACACTTCTGGGGGACCAACTGGGTAAACATGTACACTTTAGTCTCATTGTTATGGACGACTCACGTTACGGACGGTGTTTGGGAGATCGGAGGTGTCCGTACTGATGCGACATGACTGTAAGTTGCTTACACAAGAGGATTGCACTGACAGCCAAGCATTTTCCACAAAAACTTTGCGACAGAATGCAGATTGAATTGACCGAAAGAGCCGATTGATTGCCTCGGACTTCATATCAGGCTTTTAACAGAAATGTGGATATCTATTATATTAGTTCCCGACAGGAAACATACTTTTGATTCCCTGACAAGCTTTACGGAAAAACAAAGATGTTTAGAAATTTAAACTTCACAGAATTGGGTCCTAGCTCCTTTGAACGAAAACAAGAAATAAGCCTTTTCCTTCGTATGCCCCCATAAGAATTAGAATATATAATTAAATCATGCTCTAGAGTGGAGCCACCAAAAGCTCAAGTCCAGCCCTGACCCACGCAGCACACATGTCCTATGCACAGGACACCTATGGAGCATTGGGACATTCTGGGACATCAACCGAACAATGTGCACTGTCGGGGGAGTTTGCACCAATGTTTGCAACCAACTCTAGTAATCGGTTTGCAAGTCTCTCCTTATTACTGCTATGAACTCGAATCCTCCTCCTCTCTCATCTACCCCCCTTTTTCTAAGCCTGTCAAAAAAGAAAGAAGAAAAAAAATTGGGGTTCCGAAATGGGCTTTGTTTTTTTCTTCCGAAATTTCAGTTTCGACCAGGACGGTCTCTGACCTGGTATGTGAGCACCTCGGAGCGTGGCTGGCTCCGCTCGCGGATGCGGCAGAAGAAAGAGCACCGCTCTGAGCTCATCCAGTCTCCCCTGCGCTGCAGAGGACTCCGCGACAGCGACTCGAAGCAGTCGTGGACCGTCTGGACGTCCGCGGAGTGCAGAAACGTGAAGATAGAGTGACCGATCATCTCGATCTGGAAGAGACGAGCAACACGTCACGAAGTGCATCCCCAAGAACTGATACCCGACCCGGCCCGACCGACACAAACACAGACATACCATCATAGACACACAAAAAAAACACGGCATATATAGCATATTTTTTACATTATAGTCCGCCTCCGGTGTACCGTATTTTATGACAGACTTTACACACTTTAAAGTTGAAATTTTACGCAATGCGGATTATACAAATATTTTTTTTCTCTATGTCGTTCATGCATTATGACAAGACACGATGGATCTTGTGAATGACGGGTATGTGGTAATTTACGTACGATGCAAGCTTCTCTAAAGGTAATGAAGCAGGCATTTGTCAAGGTATGCTGTGTATGAGAGAATGTCTTACATGCAGACTAGACGCCAGGCTCCCATTGGAAGGATAGTGGGTAGACCTCAAGGCAGCTAGCATTGAGGTCTACCCACTATCCTTTCTATCGAGCCCATCAGAGCTCGGCATTCCAACGTCACCACAACCCTCCGCACAAGTAGCAGACAAACTTGCACTCCGCATAAGAAAAAAAATGTTGGTACTTTTTTAGTAGAAATTTGTTTCTGCAGACTACACACCGTGTGTGGACGATTAGTAGCAAGGAAGTGCAGTGGTACAGCGTACGACGGCGAACAAAGTCCGTACTCACGTTTTGGTGGCCCAGGTAACGCTCAACAGACGGCGAGATGTAGATGATCTTGCCGGTGGTCGAGGTGACAAGCACGAAGCCGTCTACGACCTGGGGGAATCAGAAGACATAAGCCGGGGACCAACTTCCAAAAAAAGGGAAAGTGCAAGGATGAAGCAGTGACTCCCAAAATGCATACTTCGAGGAGATCCTTGAGGTGGTCCGGGTTGAAGAACTTTGGCCGCCATTTTGTCGGCTTGGTCACCTTGTTTCGTTCGCCGGCGGCGAGCGGCGCTGCAAAGGTACAGGAAGAGAGACCACAACTGAGTCGTCACTCTAGCACTCAGTTTGGTGCTCTTCGCCTCGCAAAGGCTGTGCACGCTACGACATACTGCGGGAGCTCTTTAGTTGAAGGCGTCGCCAGAGAGCCTAGAGTGCAGAAAAAAGTAAAATTCGGGGGTTCCAAGAGCCAAACCGACGCCGGGCACCTGGTACGTCGTGGCGGATGACTGGGGATTGATTTCGACTACCTGGAGACTTTTTGACATGCAACCGTAACCTCAGTTGCAACTCGGCACCATCTGTGCAATAAGCCTAAATCGGATTGCAGGCGCAACTCAGCCGGGATTTGAACCCCGCAAATGGGATCTACCGGCATTTTGCCTCGCACTGCAGGTGTCTGAACTAGATGTTTTTATTGCAATGTAACTGTGTTGCATTACATGTTTGCATTAACACATATGTTCTCCGTTAAGCTCTGTTAAAACGTCCTGATGCGATTTGCATATATGTTCTATATGTGTTCCATCTATGTGATGGAAAGAGGAAGGAGCGAGGGGAGAGAAGGGAAGCAGATGAGAAGGGAGACAGGGTACTGCAGGAGGTTGAGGAGAGGGATTGGGAGAGGGAAAGGAATCTAGGTATTGGAGGTAGGTGGGGAGAGGGAGAGAGGTAGGTGGAGAGGGAGGAGAGTGGAAAGAGCAAGGGAAAGGGAGCAGATGGGGAGCTGACACCCTAAGCGGGAGAGAAAGTGAGGAGGGAAGGGAAGAGAGGGACAGGGGGAGAGAATTGGTGTACGTCACATATGACGCATATTTCTCCAGTAGGTAAACTGAATTGTTTTATAGGTCAATGACATCAGGTCATGTGACGTCGATTTGTCCCGCTAAATTTAGCGAGGAAACTGAACTGGTGTATAGGTAATGTAAAGTCAATTTCCCCCTCTAAATTTAGCAAGGAAACTGAATTGGTGTTTAGGTCACAACACATGAATTTTTCCACTAAATTCAGCGGGAAAAAAGAATTGACGTATAGGTCACACAATGTCAATTTTCCCACTGTGTTTAGGTTGTGTGACGTTAGGTCATCTGACATCAATTTCCCTTTTAAATTTATCGGAAAATGGACGGACGGACTGACGGACACAATTTTGCGATTGGGCGGGTTCCGTTAAAAAGCATTTCCTGCTTTAATAAATATAGGTTACACCCTTAGTTACTATCATGTCAAGTTGACATGTCAAAAATAAAAAAAAAGTGTTTTTTTTTTTTTCCAATCACAATTTGTTTTTTGACTTCAGTGTTCCTATACACTCGGAACATGATGAACATGCATCAGTTTCAGTCCATCTTTTTTATGGGATTTGAACTTTGTACCTTTTCTACATACCTGTTCCCACATGGGTGCATGACAGTAAGTGTAGCAAGTGCATGCACATGTGTTCAGATCAAATTGCAAGTTCTGCTGCATTAATATTGTAACTTTGTGTGCATGGCTTTCTCCATGCAATAGTAACAATACTTTTTTCTTTTCTTTTTACTCAAGAGAATTGCAGTGCTGCAGAGAGGTGAGCGTTCCATGCCACAAGTGCCTGCAGTGCTGCATGCATGCACGCATAGAGACGATGCAGTGAGTATAGCACACTGTATGAGACCACCAGCGAAGACATGACATGGGTTCTTTTTCGCATCTTACTTAGGAAGGGTAATTATAAAAGGCATTAAATTTAAATGTTGAGGCTTGTGTCTCAAATAAGCCCTTTGAGATACACAAGTAATTCTGATGACAGCCTTAGGACTTTACCAAGATACACGAAAAAAACTGGCAATCGCTTGTTCATGCTAACAATGTCGCATATGTAGGAATGAGTGTGGAACAGGGACTATAACAAGAATGGAGCTTGTGAGGGAAAGGGAATTGAAGGAGTATAATCGTGATACTGTTTAAATGTTCAACCAATTGCACCCTAAAAAAAAAAAAAAAAAAAAAAACGGCAACTTTGCTTGACTAAGCATAAGCAGTTCATGAAGAGGAATAAATCAAATTGCATCCTCTCTGGCTTGCAGAGGTCAGCAACATATAAAGCTTGACTTTCTTGCAATCAGTGTGTTGGTTCTGCAAGCCTGTGCAATGAAACAAATGCTTCCAAATTGTATTTACATAACCAAGGAACTGATAGCTACTCATTTAGCATTTTTGCCATAAAGCTGCAATGTTCACTTGCAACACTGGATTGCCATAGATCCGTTCTAGCCTGGCAAATGTAAGGTTCATATTACATTAAATTTTTTTGCTTTCAGAGACACGTCTGGCAGACCTCCCAAACAAAAAGCTGCCAAACTTCAGAGAGGCCAAGAAAGCAAATTGCATAGTAGCCTCGCAAAGTTCATAGTACATGCAGTGAGCCTTGCGAGGCAACAACTAATACAAAGTTCTCTGCACAGTGCGATGAACTTCACTACAATGGAATGCGCAAGAGCTGCTGACGGCAGATTAGAGAGGCAAATGTGGCTGATATGGAGGTTACACGAGAAGTTAATTATAAAAGAATGCGCCTGTATGGATTGTTGAAGTTGGCATCAGATCCATGCCAACTGTAACAAAGAGGAAGATGCAGTCTAGTTCTTTTCCTATCCATAAGTGATCAGACTGAGTAATAGGCCCTTCCAAAAAGCTGAATATTTTATAAGATGGGCTTCGAGATATGGCAAAATGTCTCCGCTGGCAAAGCAGCTGACTTAGTAGTACCTTTCAAATGCGACCTCTACACATCCCTACTTCTCAATTTTATCTTTTTGGTAGAATTAAATATTATGAAAGGAGAGCATCGGTTCCGGGAGAGTGAAAATAAGGCATGGGGACGTACCTATAGTTTACCCTCAATTCCCTCATATCCTACCCCGCACTCCGCCAGACCACTGGGAACATTCGGCATAAAGCGAGGTTTATATTTCCTCCTTCATAAACCCCACCCCAGGAACAGCTACCTCAACCGAAATTCCCTCTGCGTTTCGGCTTGAGGGATAAAGGCCCGTTCACACACTTACAACCGAGTACGACCGAGAGAGACGAGACCTGTTGAAACCTCTTAAAATTTCTTAGGGCGGGAAAACACGCTGGCACCATCTATGCGATGCCCCTGGAACTGCATTTCACGAGAGCGAAGGTTTTGCAGGATTTCCAAAATCAAATGTGCTTAATACCTATGAGAAAGGCTGGTTTATCACATTGACAAAAGTTTTTCGAGCCAAGAAACAAAGGATAATGCTCGAGAGAAATAGAAAATATGTCGGACTGCCAAGTTTACACTGCTATCCAATAGATGGCGCCACTGTGTCCTCGCATCGTAAGAGATATTAAGAGGCTCCAAGGCACAAGGTTCTAAGAGGTTGCAAGTGTGTGAACGGACCCCGACAGAGCCAACCAAGCGGTGCCAAAAGTGCACCATCAAGCGCTCGCCGTCTTTGTTCATTTGCCATCGCCGACAGAACCAATCACGCACAGTCATTAGTTCCATCGGACTTGCGGTCGAACTTGCGACCTCTGCCGCCAACCTTCGGCACCAGTCCCCCGCCGACACCGCAGACACCCGCCGCTTTACAACGCGCCTCGTCGCACGTTTCCAGGTCGTGCCACGCTGCCCCTGTCCAGTCTGACAGCTGCATCCCTCTCGCCCCCGGCGATGTGAACGGCCGTGAGGCGGCAATAAAGGCGGAGCAAGAGCTTCTTTTTATGCGTGCGAGCTTAGAGTTCGAGTAGTGACAAGGACAACAACAGAGGGTCTCGGGAGCGCCTTCCAAAAGGCTGTCCCGCAGAAGAAAAAAAAAAGATAGAAAGCAATCTCCACAAAAGAACCTGCATGTTATCTTATCAGACAATGCAAAAAGACACAATGAGGACTGGAAAAGAACAAAAGAAAAGAGAAGAGAAGAAAAAAAAAATTCTGACCACTAGACGGGGAATTCCAAAAGCTAACACCCCCGCGAGACATCTGCGATGCATCGCCAGGATACGACGGGAATAAAATCCAAGCACAACCGTCCGAGGCTAGAGCGACTCCACAACCGCACAATTTCAAGCTGCCTGCTGCTAGATTCGAGCAACTCTCGAACATGCCTCGTCAGCTCTGTAGCATCATACCGTACGCCTTCTAGGTAACGAGGATAAAGATAACGAGCACAGTCAGATGCAAGTGTGTGAGCCAGCCTTAATTAAAGGGGCAGAGCAACGATTTTAACATCGAAAAAATCGGCAGCTTGTATTTCTTGTATTGTTCGTCTCTGAACAAGTGAAAGAAAAAATGAGATGTTTACAATCCCCTGTAATGCCGAATAAGAGCGCAGCTTTTGAGGAGGAGGAGGGGAAGGTACGGAGAGGAGGGTATGCCCCTCCTCTTTATCCGTACCCTCCCTTACACCTCTCCTGCTTGCCTCACCCATTTAGGGGAAAGTTTTCCTGCTAAATTTTGTGGGAAAAATTTTCCACTAAATTTAGCAGAGAGTTTTTCCTGCTAAATTTAGCGGAAAAAGTTTTAAGTTAAATATAGCGGGAAAATTTTTCCCGCTAAATTAAGCGGGGAAATGTTCCCGATAAATTTAGCGGGGAATTTTTTCCACTAAATTTATTGCGGAAATTTTTTCACTAAGGGAAAAATGTTTCTGCTAAATTTAGCGAGGAAAATTTTCCGCTAAATTTAGCGGAAAAGTTTACCTATAATGCAAAGCATGGTGACGTCACCTATGATGTCACTGGTGACCCTCGTGATGTCACACGTCACACATGACGTCACGTGTGACGTCATCATGGGAAACGTCCCATAATGCACTGCGCGGTGACGGCGACGCCGCTCGAGCTGGCAACGGGCACCTAAGAGCTGCGCTTTAAAATGTGCCGCCTTCTCCCGAAATACTGTGATTTCGCTGCGTATCACGAAGAGAAAAACACATTTTTTTACTGATTTGCAGCCATGTGTGGTGGTCATGTCATTAGGAGTACACAAGATTTCGTGGTGCCCTATACTAGAAGTTAACAAAGCCATTCCCTCTACATCCCCATAGCCTCCCCATCATTCCCGTGGCGCAGGCACGTAGCCAGGGGAGAGAGGCCCATGGAACCCCCCCCCCCCCCCCCCCCCCCCCCCTAAAATCTTCCATTTTGCTGGGACCTCCGCTCCCTTCTCCCCCTGTCATGGGGAGGGGGGAGCGGAGATAGACGTGGGGATAGCAGTACACCCCAATGATGATATTTGAATGCGGTTCATAGATTGGACCCAAGCATTGCGTGGGCACTCGATTTGGGCTCGTGACAATTACTAGCTCGAGAAGCATTCGGGTAGTGGCCCGTGTCCAACCGCTGCAACGACGAGAATAGCCGAGCCATAACAATGTCTGGAACTCAGCGCGTGTCCTGCGCTTTGCCGACACCAGCGCGCGGCTCCAGATCATGTGGCCGCTTGTTCTGGCTGCGAGTTGAGGGGGTGAACACTGCTCGTTTTTTCTTTAATTTTTTTCTGTGACTTCTATTGCTTGGGGTGAAACACAAACGCGTGTTTCATAAGTCATTAACGTCAGGGATCTGTTCAAAGCGGTATTTGCATAAAGTACAAAAATTGTTGCATCGTCCCTATAACCGTTTGAATGCGCTCCCTTGGGATCCGTTCTAAGCGGTATTTGCGCAAAGTACAAAAATTGTTGCATCGTCCCTTTAACCGTTTGAACGCGCTTCCGTGTGGTTGCAGTTTTGACTCGCTCACTTCCTTTCTTTTTCTTTTTTTTTCCTGTGGTCAACAATTACAAAAGCAATGTTTTTTTTTGTTTTTTTTTCGTTTCTGTAATGTATCTTTTACATGGCATGTAAAAAAAAAAAAATGTTTAAGCAACCTCTGTTTCGGTATGCTCCTTCGTTGTTATCGAACGGCGAATCCGTGTCGCTCAACCTCGCCCTTTATGGCCAACACCGAGATCTAGAAATTATTAACGAACTCGGCATTCGACAACTGTAAAAAAGAACAAAAAAATGGCAAAGAAAAAAAAAAGGTTTTAAAAGGATTTTAATGTGTGAGGTCGGGGTGCCACTGCATAGTACAGCGTCTCGAAAAGTACAAAACAAGAAAAATGTCCTGGTAAAATGAATAAATATTTGCCCATAGAACAATGTGTCTTTGATAAATAAATATTCTTCAAAAACCATGCCACAGTGTTACCGAGACCAAAATTTGCATTCAGCAAGCGAGGGTTTAGGAGCAAGAAATTCGGCTCACTCTGGTAGAAGCGCAGGTGCGCCGCGCTCAGCCGAAGGATGCTGGTCTTGTCCAGGCGCTTGGAGGCCATGGACACCATGGGCACGATGTTGGCCAGCTCGCTGATGTAGCTGTTCAGCTTGTCCCGCCGCTGCTTCTCGGCAAAGTTGCGCTGCATGCGGCTGCTCGAACTCTCCATGGCGCAGGCGGGTGGGGAGGCAACCTTGGGCACGCTGGCGGTCTTCACGGGCATCGTCAACAGGGCCATCGTGGCGCCAGAGGCATCACCCGACTGCGACGAAGAGAGGACCACCACATGCTGTTCACGATCTGGCAACAGTGCGCTTTGCAAGCCACCCTCCGACCCTCCCCCTTTCCCAAAGCTCTACTTTTCATTCACTCGTCTATTTTATGCGCTCATGAACAGCAAAGGCCTCGGCAACGACGCACAGCAGGTGGATTGAGTAGCGGTACGTAAAGAACAATGCAACAAAACATGGGTTAAAAATATCAAACGCTGCTACACCAAGGTTTATGATTGCGTATATAAATGTTGAACGTGAGACATGGAGCTAGTTTAGAATTGATGCACCTCAAAAGTTGGAGAGGTTTGCAAAGCTCGCCTCAAAAGATGGAAGTTGATAGACAATGTCAGGCTAGGGGAATCAATTACCTATCAGCTGTGATCAATCAACTGTGATATTAACAAAAATGCAAAATACTAAAGGTACACAAGTATTGTACTTTCTAAGAACAAACTGAAACACACTTTCAGTATCTGAATTGTACACTTTTAATATGTGTTTAGTGTGCCTTGTGTTTCGGTGGTGTTTCATTTGGGAACTCTGCTGCTGTCGCCAACCCGGTTTAATGACTGAGTCACTGAGGTGACACGAAATTAGTTCAAATACTGTTATTGACTTAATGTCCACGAAGACCTCATTTTCGCGAATTCTTGAGACTTGAAAATGATTGCAAAAAGTTGTTCATGCAGATAGCACACCCCAGTGAGAAATATGTGGCATACCATTCTTAATCACCACATTTTGCACCTGCAACATATTACAGAAACCTACATTCTGAAAAATTTGTGAAATATCAAGCCCGCGAAATTAAAGTCGTTTACAGTTCTTTTCTAAGTATGAAACCTTCTTTCAGGAATATTCACAATTAGGTAGTGTCAGTCATATACCCTTAGTGTACTGTATATTTCCAAGAGACACCACATGGCAGCATACATCGGCATTTATTCCAATGACATGAAAACGGCGCTTATCAGCATCGCCCTCATATGAGCAAATTTATGCGTGCCTGACGCATAAATTTAAAAAAGCAAAAAATACAAAAAAAAACAGTTGCTTACACAAGTAATATAAGGCGCAGCACACTAGCTAGAGTATAGAAGGCCAAAAAAAATGTGTTCTCCATTGTATGGATCCTTGAGCCTTTGTTATCGATTGACCATGGAAATAAAGGCCGCGATGGGCATCAGCATGATGAGCATCTACAACAACAAAAATAATATTCATAATAATAAATTCAGTTTATGTGCCCAAAAACAATCGCATTAGTCTCCTCAATAATGTCAACCGTATACTGGAAGTAAAATTAAAATAAATGGCAAACCACCGAACGCGTCCTCTATGTCTCTTGTTCCTCAACGATTTGGCAACAGAGTAGTTCTACGCGCATATTTCTTCGTGTTTACTAACCATGTCCTTAGCCGAAATGCAATTAACGGTGCATTTGTGATAAAATCAACACAATCAGAACGCAATTTTTCGTGCTATTTCGGTCCCGGTCACATTCTGGCTTGAACCACGCTTCATCCCAGAAGCGGGAGCAATCAAAGTCCTCATGACACAACGAATGCTCTCCGTCCGGAGGACCCCAGCATCAATCAAAGTGTGCTCGTGGAAGCACAGGCAGAATCTGGTTTGTAGATCAGATGAGAAGAACAATGGAACAAGCCCTCCCGCTGGACGGGATAATCAAATTATTCAGTCAATTCGTCCGGGACTCGCAGCTTATTTTTAGCAACACGAGGAAAAAAAACAACGTTGTTAGAAACATTTGTTTGCCTTGGTTTTATTTGTTCTTTAAGCCGAAGCAGCTAGACAGCACTGATCAGCATACACCAACCCCACTAGGGGGATCGGTGGCCGAGTGGTCTAGCGCACACCAGCTCGGAGCACGTGGAGCGAAAGCTCGCGCTGCAGAGCCCAGGGATCCTGGGTTCAATTCCCACCCCTGCCCGTTTCGATCTGGATGAGCATCGTACCGGCGTGCGGTCGTGTATCACTACTGCGTGGTGCACGTTAAAGACCCCAGGCTAGCGGCTGTACCGCACTGGCTAAATTTCTCATCTACAGCTGGGAGACTCGTCGCCCCTGTGAGGCAGACCAAGTTCTAGGCTGTATAAACACACACACAACCCAATTTCTTTCAACCCCACTGGACAGGTCGTTTTCGGCTGGCAAGAGGCAACATCTCATACCTCTTCTACATTTCTAACATAAAAAGGGGCTTAAAATTTTATCACCTGCACATGTTGACAATATTCATTCAAAATTTCAAAAAATCACCAAAATATCTTGGCTATTTTCCCAGTCACTTGAACCAGGCACTGTGCCCAATCACTGGAAGATTGGTAATGTGGTTCCATTGCATAAATCAGGAGACAAACAACGTAGTCAAACGCAGTCAAATGCTACTGTCTGAACCAGGCTTTACGTCGGCTCAGCGTGGCTTCTGTGAGATTCAACATGCGTCCTTCACTCATAATCTTCATTGTTTAATCGATTGTAACTCTCAGACTGACAATGTTTTCTTTTTTTAGATTTCTCAAAGTTTCAGGTATCACACACACACTACTAATTCATAAATAAGCTTCGCAACTTAAACGTTGAAACTTGTACTCAATTGGATTGTTGCCTTTTAACTATAATCGTTTAGTTTGTCAATATTAATAATAATAATAATAGTAATGTTTTTTATTCACTTTACAAATACATATATATAATGCTGGCCTACAAAAGCAGCCTGCTTTTGTAACAATTCCCCTTTAGTCTCTGTTGATTCTGGTGTACCACAAGGCTCGGTAATTGGTCCATTATTGCTTCTAATTTATATTAACAATCAGTAGCTAACATTTTATCTCTAACCTGTATGTTTGCTGATGACTGCGTTGTACCGTAATACAACTACTGACCAATCTGGTACTTTGCAACTTCAAACGGACCATAATTACATAGCCCACTGGATACTTGGCTGGTAGAAGTAAATACTAACAAATCTAGGTCAATGAGAGTGTCCCACTCTTACGGGGCATGCCCTGCATTAACAATAGAATCCTGGAGTCTGCTTCGCTTACACATACCTCGGCATCTATAAATACAACCTCTAATCTCTCCTGCGACACACGTGTAGAGTATGTTACGGGCAATGGAAACCGCATGTTTGGCTACCCAAATCAAAACATTTTTAAGCTCCTTCCTTACTAAAATTAATTTTGTACGCCTAGTCCGTTCAAAATCAGAATATGCGTCATCAAAATGAGACCTCGCAAAAAAGAAAAAAAAAAGAAAAAAAAGGTCATTACATTGGAAGCTATTCAAAGCTGAGCAGCTTGCTTCATCCTAACTAATCATCATTGTACGTGGGTGTAACTAACATAGGAAAGAAACCTTAGCATTACTTATTATTTGTCGTCCTGCCATAAAAATGCTTGCCTGTATTTATTCTACAAGGTTTATCACCATACCCCTTCCTATGCCAGAAACTGATGCTTGAACCATTTTATAACTCACCTCGTCTCAATCCCATTTATAAGGTGGGCATACCAAGCGTTACCGCTCACACATTCAACATCTAATTTATACCTCAAACATCCCAAGACTGGAATCACCTTTCCGCCTCAATTGTTGCAATTATAATGATGCTCTTCTTTTCAAACAAACTCAACCTTAGTTGATTTAACTGACATCTTTTTGTGTGTGTGTGTGTTTGCTTACTCCCCTCTGTAATGTACTTTGAGCCTTGAGGGTAAATAAAGGAATAAATAAATAAACCAAACAACATCTCATGCCTTTTCCAGACTAATAAAGTTACACAGCAACTGATATCTTTTTTTTATGACCACCACAATGTTAGCATGAGGAGCAATACATATTCCATGAAAATTCTCTACTATACCAGGGCCAGCATTACAATCTATGATTAACTAGAGATTTAACCTAAATGATGATCATTAGGAGTTTATGGGTGGTTTAGCTGACCAGCATCTAGTGCCTCAGTACTTTTGCGGTATTCTTTTACGATTATAACAATATCGGCGCGAACAAGTACTCACCATAGAAGATTTTCATTAACTCGACACTCAAAACAATTTACAGCATAGCCCGCAACCTGCCTGCGTTCTGATTGCACAGTGCCCTACGTAGGACTAATTACTACTACATGCCCACGACACAGTCATATCTGCTGAGCCATACGAGCCAGGCACATAACAGCATCATGCTATGTCAGACTGCAACAGAACACAGCTTGTGTGTTTGGAAAAGACACACAAGCAGCTGTCCAAAAACATCAGCATTTGCAAACAGCATCCTGCATTTCAAAAAGGCAGGTGAAACTCGGGTTCACTGAACAGGTGTTGGAAATTGCTTTGATGTGGCTGAAGTCGTTCTATATGCACTCTGGCCACAGGATGTATCTCTGCAATAATCTTCCCATGTTCACTGCTGCAGATTGATTGTGACAGCCACACTACCAGAAGTCGCACTAAACTCACGTCGGCAGATATGGCACACAGGGGCGGATACAGGTGTTTACAGAAAGGGGGTCAGCATATTGGATGTTTGAGAAAACACCCCCCCCCCCCTCCCCCTAAAATTTTACACATGCGGAATTCAAGAGGGCGGTTAGGACACTCGGAACCCCCTCTGAATTTGCCACCTATTGCGCGTAACCTTATCCATCCTCCAAGCATTGCATCTTGTAGCACTGGACATTGATCAGAGACATGCCTAGGTTTTGTTGTCTATGTATGTTGTCCGCATCTCAACTCTCCACATTACTAGTACAGTAGTGCAGGCTTTCAATAACTCGCTGCGCTGAGCGATTTGACGGTTTAGAATGTTAGAACACTATTTCTTAACCTAGCTCAACCGCTCTTGCCGCGGTGCCAACCAGTTCATCGAACGACGTTTCATCGACAGCCCAGGTGGCCCAGGTTAGCTTTTTTTCTGTAATAAGCGGCATGAGACTGTCGCCGCAAAGCGGCATGTATGGGTCGGTCAGGTCGGTGACCCATGCACGCATGACGAAATGTCCCAATTCACGTAACGAGTAAAACGTTTGTGTCGACGAAACGTGTGTACATAAAAATTTGTCTACGAAACGCAATTTCGCGAAACGATCTTCGACGAACGATCTTTGCCTAAAGCCCCTCTATCTTTGCCTAGAGCAGAGCCTATACAGTTACTCTATCTTTGCCGCCATAATAGCGCCAGCAAGCGAGGAAAACTGGAGGAAGGAGATCGGTTAAACACCAAAGAACGGCTTATTGAAAATAAAAAGCGTCGCTTACGTGTTTTATACTAATCTCTACTTGAAGTGGGCAGAACGACACCTCTTCTCAAATATAGTTTGGCAGATTAGACACTTGAGAAAATTTTACGGGGGGAAAACAAAGCAAATGTAGCAGACACTCGCTTTTTTGGGTTGGTCACGTGATCGGAGATTTCGCGCGCGTCCTGAGCGACCTTGAGAGCGTTCACCCAGAAAGAAATCTAAATTAACATAAAACGAATAAAATGAACACCGGCGAGAACTCCTGGGGGTCATCCTGCGTGGTCGCACGTATTGCGTGTTTCCTAACCAGCCAATCTTGAAAGTCTGCCAAGTTCAGAACAATTCTGAAAAGTTTGAAACTTCGATGCACGAAAATTTAAAACGATTCGACGTCACATGGTGCAGGAAACGCGCAATATTTAATGTTAAAACATTAAAACATTAAAACTTCAGATGTTCGCTTTTTTGTTTTGTTAACACTAGTCCCCAAAAGTAATCCTGGTGGAAATTACGGAATTGTTACAAATCCCGGATCCCCCAGAGGTTATCCTGGTGACATCCCACACCGCCTGGTGATAGTTACGAAATGGCAGAGGAGAAATCATACTTTTGGTTCTTTATTTCTAAGCTAGGTGGCGCAAGCTACCGCCCATTATAAATGGTGTAGCCGTTAGTATCTATCCATCCATCCACCCATGAGCTAGGTGGCGCAAACTACCCCCCAATACGATCATCAATCTTTCGCCGATTTGGTAAGAAGTTCGAAAGTCCCCAAGCGAACCAGTCGAACCTTGAAATTTGACAAGAGTTCGCGACACACGTGACACATTCCAATTTCAGCATCGTTCGTCCTCGCGCCACAGTCGCGCTTAACTTTTACCTCGCTACAGATGCCACTCGTCCCAGGGGCCGAGATCCAAGTTGAATGAACTTTTTTGCTTTTGTCCGGGAGAGGTGTTTGAACCCTTCGACGCGCGACACAAACCTCACAAACCGCGGAGCCTGTTGTCAAAGGGTCAAAGCACGACGGCGCGACAGCGGCGTCGGCAGCGTCATCAATCCGTCCCTGGGGTGACGTCACAGCGACGTCACGACCACAACAAGGGAACCTTTATCGCCTTTTATGGCCCCCACTTATTTCCCGATCAGGAACCGGCTCAAACTTGCTCTCCTTCTCGTTCCTTCTGTTTTCCTCGTCTTCTTTTTATTACATCACGGGACCGACTAGGACTGGCCCAAACACGAACTCTTTTACGGCGGAGCAAGTTCCAGCCGTTCTTGCTTTCCCTTCTTGTTTTAACACCGTCGACTCGGCGCATCGGTTGAAAGGGCAAAGCACAAAAAAGAAGAGCGCCCTGCAGAAGCAGTAGCACGAACTAATCACGAACTTCGCCGGTAAAACCTGAGCAACCGGCGAGTGAGAGACGTGCGTCTTGGTTGCACGTATCTCGCATGTTACGTGTAATCCGGAAGGTTTTGAGTGCGAAATCGAGGCGTGGTGGTCTCACACAATGCCTTCTTTGGAGGAAATACCGCAACGCTTCTTCTAGTTTATGCCGCAAGAACGATTTCATATTCGTAGTCCAAACAAAGAAGTTACAAAAAAGCAGACACTCGGCATACCCAAACGACTTCATTTCCAAGTGTTTAAACAAACGCTGCGATGTAAGAAAGCGCCCTTAACTCCCAAGACACGAAAATAACGCAATGATATGCTTGCAACATTAAGAATTGTTCGGGTTTTCTGCTGGGTAGCCCCAAATACGTTATTCTGAACGCGTCCAACGCGAGTTATAGCGCCCACACATCGAAAACGTCGCTCTGCGAAAAGCGCGATGACATCGTAAAAAGAACATTATCAAAGCTGAACATTCCATTCCATTCCCTCCCTCCCTCCTCCCCCCCCCCCCCCCCCCCCCGCCCCGCCCCCCAAGACTGCAGGTAAAAAAACAAAAAAACAAAAAAACGACAAACGCGGAAAGGCCACAGTGTATGTGTCGGTTTTTTTTTTTTTTTTTTACCTTTAGTCTCGTGGTTTATGCCATGTTCAATTTACACCAGCACGTTGGAGCACTTACGTTCAGTTCATGATCAGCGCTGTTTTATTTTTTTATCACTATATATATATAGGGTATACCAAACGGACCTTCCGCTCTAAAACGAGCCGGAAAACTCGGCGCTTGCACATAGAAAGTCATAACTATCACCGAATGTGGGCTGAGCAGGCCAGTTTTAACCGTGTGAAATTACAAGACACAGTTCTCTTCCTGCAAAAAAATAAAAGCAAAACTCTTACCGAAGTCAAGGTTGAGAGCGTTCACAGACGTTATTTACTTGTGGCGTCATCTCCCGAGAGGCGCAGCGAGCACACGACGCGCTCTGTTGTCTGATCGCTGCACCTTTCAATAGAAGGCGCCACCAGTAAATAGCGTCGCAAACTCGGTCGTCTGCGAAGGCGCTCAACCTTGGCCTTCAAAAGTTTTTTTCTTTTTTTGCTCAGATTTTTTACAGGAGGAGAACTGCACGCCCAGTGCACATTCGGTGAAAGTTTGCGCTTTTCAGCTGCCTTCATCAAATCGTTGCGCTTCATCTACGTGAGTGTAATTTCTTTTGTTACGTTGTTGTTTGCAGATAGACCATTTTTGCACAATTTCTCCCCTTCCTGCTTGTATCAAATTTTAAAAAAAGACAACCCCCCCCTTATGAGATGCACCGCCCTTCCCCAACCAAGTCATCGGTACCAAGCCGACACCTCTTAGAAACAAGGCCAAAGGGGCAGACGTACTGAATACGTGATCAGCGTTCGGCTAAAACGCGTGTCCTCACAGACTGAAGACGAGCCATAGCCGAATGCTGACGTGCCCGGCGGTGGCCTTCTTTACGTGACGTCAACAGCACGGCACTGCACCCGGGCCTTGTTCTCAACAGGTGTTTGACACTGCGCTGGCCAAATTGTCCAAACTGTTTCTCGCAACAGCGGAGACACAACGATCGCTCGCTGCCGCGAAAGAAGAACCATTCGAATTGTGCAATTTTTTTTTTACTTTCGCCCACCGTGCAAACACTGCATAAACAAAATAATAATAATAATAATAATAATAAAACAAGAAGGTTTTGGGTAAAAACGACACAAAAATGTCTCGGGGATTTTTTTATACATTTTAGTGTATGTAAAAACGGAACACAAAAATATATTTTTTCTTTTACCCACAACCTCGGGATTTTCTTCTTTTTTTTGTATTATTATGCTTATGTATTATTATGCCCGTTTGCGCCGTTAGATTCAGGTTCAGGGACCGCACTTCGGGGGCTTTCCCAGCTGGCGCATCTCTAGAGAAACCGGCGCAAACCGACCACACAACCGTCATCGTCCGGCCGACACGACGGCTGGCTTAATTAAGGAACCTTATCCGTCTCCCTCTCCCAACCTTCAACGAAGCTAGAAAAACCGCAAGAAAAACAAGTAGTAAAAGAAACAAAAACAGACGGGAAGACCCCGGTTCTCTGCGACGAATTCGCACGCAACATTGCGACATGGCCCCCGGGAGGAACGAACGACAGATAAGATGAACAGTCAGGCAATATTAATAAAACCAAGAATAACGAAAAAACAAATCGAAGAAAGAGGGAAGGAAGAAACGATCCACGGGACGTTGTACTGATTTTATTATTTTCTTTCTCGCTACGCTTCGTTTGACCTCACGACGAATCGCAGCGAATGCTACGAGGCTAGCCATCCCGGCTGCTAATCCAACGCCGTAAAACGTTATCACGTGATTAGGCGCATTCGCGTAACGCCGCACCCCCTTCCGAGGATCACGTGACACTCACGAAGCATTGGACTGGCTCCGCGATAACTCGTGTAGTGTCCGCTGCGGACTGTCGCAAGGTAGAAAACGGAGCCCGATACACGGGGGAGCGAAAACAGAGACGCGGTATTCTTTTCTTTATTTTCTTATCCTTCCTTCGTCCGTTCGGCCTCAGTTTCGCGAACCGCGCGCGTTCTCGGATGTCCAAGTCTAGGTTTTCAGCGTCGTCATCGTGTTTCCGCCGCAGCGTTGTTTACCGCGTCGTCCCCCAACCAAACTACCTTTTGGTTTTCCCGTGGCTGCTATTGTGGAACGCGACACGGGAGAGTTTTGATCAATACCGCCTAGGAGACAAGGCGAGGCATGGATTGGATCCACGGCAGTGCCGTCTACGGCCAAAGCTTGCGTCAATATCGTGGACAGCGAGTCTTGCGGCGTCTCATAACCAAGCGCGACGCTAGCAGACGGCGACGCTAGCAGACGGGCGCGTCTGCCACTTTGCGGCGGCTCTCCAGTTTCGACGAGCTTCGGCGTGTTTGCCGCTAGGGGCGGGTCGATCGGATGATCCACGCAACAAGACATCCACGAAAATAAAAATTGTAATAGCATTCTAATAATTAAAAACAAAAACAAAAAACTTGTTAGTTTAGATTATTATTTTTTTTTTTTATATATAAATACGAGGAGCACGGAATGTGTTTTTGGGAGTTCATTTCTTGAGAAATTCGGAGGGTGTTTTTCTGAGTTAATTTTTCGCTGAAGATGCGGGGTTTATTAGCGACACGTTTATTTTTGTTAGATTCAAAATTCTCAGGAATTGGGAACTTATTTCACTGTGGTCTCACTTCTAAAAAGAAAAATTAAGAAAAATAATAATGAAGTCAAGGTACCATCACCATGACCAGTTGTCCAGAAGGAACCCTGACGAACTAAAAGGCAAACCACTTTTGTCAGTAGTTCCGAGATTTCAAAAGGAAACTGAAGTGGCATCTCCTCAAAACCACTTTTTTTTTTTAATGCGAAAGCATTAATTGTTTTATGGAACGAGCCGACGTCATCAGCTTTGAAACCGCGCCAAACGGCACTTTAATCTCCAAGTGAAGCCAGCTCCCAGCTATGAAACTACGCGAAAAGCCTAGCCCCAACCGGCACCTAGTTTCCCCGATCCCAAAGCAGCGGAGTAAAGCCGATGGATTTCGGCTTCGGTCCCATTGGCTGGAGCTCATCGACGAGACTCCCATTGGCCGCTGAGCGTCCGTTTCAACGACCGCCACCTCATGGCGCTGCGTGTCTGCGAGGCAGCGGCTCCACCACTTCACGCACAAGATCAGCGCGCGCGCGCTCAACCGTCGACGCAAGTAAAAAAACAAAAAAAGATGGGAGCGGA
Organism: Ixodes scapularis; assembly: GCF_016920785.2. Lineage (NCBI taxonomy): Eukaryota > Metazoa > Arthropoda > Arachnida > Ixodida > Ixodidae > Ixodes > Ixodes scapularis. Next base: position 73,121,875 of record NW_024609839.1, on the reverse strand, counting down.
AGAGCGGTGTGCATGCTTTCGCATTCACAACTCATAAGAAGTGCTTAGGTGTACATCGATCTTTTTTTTTCTTCTTTCCTTTTTGTTTTGTGATTAATTGTTACGTCGAAAGTTCGATTTTTTTTTTATAAGTCGGAATTAACGGCAATTTTTTTTCGGAATTCTAAACACACGCTCGCACACAGACACACACACACACACACACACACACACACATGGATCCCTTTGTTACGCTAGGTTACCGAACGCTTTGGGTTGATTCGAATGCCTTGCACGCACGGCACTCGCGTTTGGTTTAACGGGTGACACCATCTTATGAAGAATTCCTTTTTTTTTTTAAATTCTGGGACAGTTTGCGGCCTCTTTTGCCCATCAGCGGCGAAGACTAGTAGTCGACCGAGGCGTCTCATATTCACTACCCTGGGGCTATCGACGACACATTCTATGCACAAAAATAGCCGTGTCAGTGCCCCTTCAAATACACTGTTAAAAAAAAGTGACTTTTTTGTTGTAGTTTCGGAGCGTGTCTGTAACAGATGGCCTTTTTTATGTTTTTCCCGAATGCTGACCTTTCCGAGGAGGACCTCGGAAAGGTCAGCATTCTACAGCCACTGACAGGATTAGAACGGCAGGGAGGCCATTCCGTTGTCCCGCCCCACGCGCGAACTTGTGTCACACTTGCTGTTACCCTTATCCCACTTCTGTACCCCTCCTGTCACACCTGCGTCAACACTGGTGACTGCTTTTGCGCCACCCATACCACACTCGCGACCGCGTTCTTTTTTTTTGCGAAGTACACGGAACGTTCAAATTTCAAGCCCAACGCCAATCCGTGAAGGGCTGCCTCTCTGAGCGCGCGCGCGCTGCGTGAGCAGCCAGCCATATACTTAATTAAACAAAGCCGAACCTGGACGCATGTTCTTCCAACTGTGCAAAAACAAAGTGTTTACCCGTCTGCCATTGGGTTATTCCCCAACTCGACCGCCTCTTGTTTTCTTTTACGACTTCCGCGAACGAGCCCAAAGCTGACGCCATATGACGAAATGGTCGCTATTATCGCTATTGAGTATACGGGCCCATGCTACTTTCCTCCTAGTTTGTCGGAGCACAAGACGCCGACCGCAACAACAAGCCAAGCGGAGGAGGACGGGAAGAATCTTAATTTCACGGAGCGGTCGCGGTTGTCTTGACAAACAAAAGGTCACCGGTCGGCCATACATCTCTCCCAAGGCCAGAGAGACCGAACAAGCGCACACCAGGCTTGATCTAAGATGGACCGTAAAAATCGACACCTGGGGCCCTAAACTCGTCACACGCAAAGTTTGGTCCAAAGTTGACGGAGCGCGCCGATTGGACTATACCGGCGATGACTTCGGGCTTTTTCCGCCGGCGTCCAATCAGCGCGCTCCGCGAACTTTCGGCTCCAACTTTGTGTTCGACGAGTTTAGGGCCCCTGCACGTAGCCATCTAAACTTTTCGTCAAAGGTGTATTTCACAGGTCGATTTTTTTCTTATAAAATTACAAAGCGTACCTCTGTTTCTGTAAAAATAAGGCCAAGAAACTTGCCAGGGTCAACGACGGGCAGCAACGCAGACGACAGGGGTCCAGTAGCGGGATGTGTTTGGCGTTCGTATTGATAGATGGCGCTACCTCCTTATCGCGACGGCTCGCGACTCCCGTGTTTTTTTTTTTTTTTTTTTTAAATGAATATAATTGTTTTTGAAATGTACCTTCGGTTAAAAAATAAATGCAAACAATAAAAGCAAAACGCGTCTGCATAACGACGGCGCTTTTGCTGCCAACGGATTTCGTCTGCGTGTCGTCTGCTTTCTTTCGCTGGTCGGCTGCACCTTCAGACGCTGCTCCCGACGCCATCTATCAATACGAACGCCAAACACACCCCGCTACTGGACTTGGTCGTCTGGGTCGCCGCCCGCCGCAGACCCTGGCAAGTTTCTTGGCCCTATTTTTTACTAAAAGAGAACTACGCTTTGTAATTTTACAAGAAAACACCGACCTGTGAAATACACCTTTGACGAAAAGTTTAGATTGCTACGTGAAGGCGTCGATTTTCGCAGTCCATTTTATATCGAGCCTGGTACCCTGAACCACCCTATACAATAGAGTGCAAAACAAATACACAAAAAACATAGGACGGTTCGTTCGACAATGACAATGAGTCCATCCGATGCTGCATGAGCGAGGGTCATATGACCTACGTCAAGTGACCTTCGCGAGGGGTACAACGATACGCGGAGTGTCCAGTATCGCGAGACCTTCAAAATCAGGAGTTTTAGTAGATGGTTCCGATACCTCCGATAACGATACGATGCGGGCGCAAAGGTGGCAGCAGAGTATCGGGTGTCGTTACCGGAGTCGGCGGAACGATCTACTAAAACTCCCTAATGTTGGAAGGATGGTATGGCTCGTAGTGCCCACTGCAGTATACACCCGCTGGGCAGGGTTCCAGAGCGCGCCACCGTCGGTTGACCGCGAGCGCCCCACCGTGGGCAAATTATACAACACTGGGAAGGCTCAAATCGGCAGTTTCCGCTTGCGTGCGCTTACGAAATGACGTTTTGATTACCAACTCCGGGCGGTGTGTTGTCGCACTCTACACACAAATGCTTTCAAAATGTTTCAAACGCTAAACATATTGTGTGTACGTGTGTGGTTCTAGCATTAGGAAGTTTTAATAGGTGCCTCCCTCGATAGGTTGAGACAACCCGAAACGGGAACCATAGAACAAAATTGAATGTCTAAATATTACAGCCAAATTTTAGTAAAACGAAATAAACGAAAGCAATTTTGTTTATTTCACGTTGTTTCTGTTTGTCTTAAAAGCACCAAAGCGAAGACTTCGTCGGGATTCCTTTTTTTTTTTTAATCTTATTTTCTTTTTGTAGTGTCTTATTACATTTAATGAACTTCATCATTACCGCAGCGGGGCAGGTTATCGCCATTTTAGATTCTACCGTGTCCATCTCCCCAGCAGTGGCCTTTGTGGAGTAGGCTTATAAATATTTTTTTTTTTCTTTTTCGTTCGCTCTTTGTCGTTGGGAGAAGCGATCGATAGCCGCACTTCCCCTTCTAGCCGCCACCAAAACGACATTGATACGCGGGTTGATGAATGGACGGATAAATCAACAGAAGTCTAGGTTGCCAGCTTTTTCGTCACACGGTAGTCCGCCATCTTGAGACGGCAATTTTCAGTAGTGTGTTTTCGTTGTTGGAATATATATATTTATATATATATATTTTTTTTTTTGGGGGGGGGGGGGGTCTTATTATTACGATTTGGAAAATACTTGCGTATTAAAACATCCACCTCATTAAAAATAAAGCTATACATCTGTGTGTGTGTGTGTGTGTGTGTGTGTGTGTGTGTGTGTGTGTGTGTGTGTGTGTGTGTGTGTGTGTGTGTGTGTGTGTGTGCGTGCGTGCGTGCGTGCGTGCGTGCGTGCGTGCGTGCGTGCGTGCGTGCGTGCGCAACTGCTTGGAAAGTTCTAGCCCTTCTTTTATCAGTCTTGTCATCAAAACTTTAATGAAAAAAATGTAGTTGCAGCCGTCAAATCACATAACAAATTAAAAAAAAAAAAGGAGACGAGGCCAAACTGGCAAAAACAGCCTCCCCTCTGTACGCAATATCAACTGCATTTTCCCGCAAATTCCTCGCGGCATGCCAAGAAAACTTAAATCCGCAGCTTCCAGACTTCTCAACAATTTACGCCATCTCAAAAACGCCGCGAATTAAAAAAAGAAAAGAAGAAAGAAATAGACATCTAGACGCGAAGATGTCGCGGGGGCAGAGTCCCCTTCAATCCTCGAGTTCGTCCAGAAGAAAACGGTCGTCAGATAGACGTACACCACAGCCAGGGAATGCCACGATCCTGCCGAGGTTCGCGCACGACTTTATTCGAACTTTTCACGCAAAGTTCGAAAAACAGTTCGACTAATGTTCAATTATTTCGCCGCGGCAAATTGGAAACGAGCTGAAGTCATCAACATACGGAGGAGGGGGCTATTGGGTGTATCGGTTCCCATTAACTAACTTACTAAATACATACGTTTCTATTTTATTTTGAGAGCGCAGCTCTTGGGCGCCCGTTTCTGTGCTTCGCGGCGTCAGCGTAACCGCGCTAAATTTAGCGGAAAAATTGACGTCACGGGACCTTAACACCGATTCAATTCCCCGCTAAATTTAGCGGGAAAATTCCGTTTCTCCGCTAGATTTTGGGGATAAATTCAGTTTCTCCGCTAGATTTCGGAGAAACTGAATTTGCTCATAGGTGACGTGACACCAATTCATGTGACGTCATTTTCCCCGCTAAATATAGCGGGAAAACTGAACTGGAGGAGAAGGGGAGAGGAGGGGCATACCCTTCCCTCCGTGCCCTTCTTCCACCTCTTCAAGAGCTGCGCTCTAATTTCGCATTATAGAAATTTGTAAACGTCTTTCATTTTTTTTTTATTTTATTATCTCAACACTGATAATTTTGAAAATGTTTGTTCCTTCTATTTGAAAATTTTGTGTACAAGACAGGGAACACCGTTCATAAGGAGTTTTTTTCCTCCTACGGAGAAAAATTGGGACTCCCTACCGCGTAGTTCCGGCCCCAAGTCTCAACCCTGTCCCCCAGTGGCTCCGGTGCTGGGGTAACGGCGACAAGGTTTGACCAGAGGAAAATTGGCTACTCCCTGGCAGGGGGGTGATGTTTTGTTTTGCCCGATCCCCCAAAGGTCATCCCACCGATATCCTACATTGGCCGGTAATAGTTTTAAAAAAAAATAGACTTAGGCTAGGCGGTGCAAGCTACCGCCCGTTACAAAGGGTTATAGCCGTTAACATCCCTCCAAACATCCGTCCACCCATTCATCCATCCATATAGGCTAGGTGGCGCAAGCTATACCGCCCGTTATATGGGTATATGCGTTATTATTCATCGATTTATCCTTTGTGTAAAAGGTCTAGGTTGGTGGAAGACATCTAGAGAAGTGCGATAATACACAAGACTTGTGGGTTAGACGATTTAACAAAAAAACGGAAATTATAGCAAAATTAAAAAAAAAGGAAAGGGTGGAAATGAGTTTACGCTAGGTGGCGCAGGCTACCACCCGATACAAAGGCATTTATCTATCCATACACCTTAAACGAATTCTACTAAAAGATCGAAGATTCGCCGAAACCAGTCTAATCTCGGGTTCGACGAAAGTTCGCGACATCCGTAACCCCAACCTATTCTTAGCGAGCACCGCGCGCGACACCCAAGAGCTAACGACAAGAAAATGTTTGTTTTTGTTTCTTTTCCTCGAGAACGCCAACACCGTAACGCGCCGGCAAACCCCGCGCCAGATGTGCGTAGAGAGCCTAGATTTGAGCGAGGGGAGCAAGCCACGAAGCAAAATGGTTCGTCAGGCGCATGTGCGCGTGGCCGCGAAGCGAGAAGCATAGGACATAAAAAACACAAAAAAAAAAATCAAAAAAATTTTTTTTTAAGGAGCCGGATATGTCACAGTATCGAGAAACGGAAAAGGAATAAGTGATTATAAACGAGGAAATCCTAAACAAATAATCCTATTTAAGTAAAAAAAAAACATACATATAAGGTGGACGTATGCATATACATTATTTTGAAATTCAATATCAAGCTAATTGTGACATGGCATAAATGACTGGGAGCTATAAAACTCAAACAGAAAAAAAAAAGCGCAATGAAACTGGCATACTCATACAGGGCAGATGACTAATGAGAATGGTAAAGCTGATGCTAACAATATGGAATATGCGGAGCACAAGTTCGTCTGGTTCGCGCGCAGGGGTTGCGATGATGTCAGAACACCGAGATCTTATTGGCCGATTGAAAAAAAAAAAAATAAAATAAAAAGGAATAATGCGTAGTCTTTAAGGCATCTCGCATTGGACGTCTACCCACTATCCTTTCAATCAAAGCCAATCAGAGCTGCAGCGTCCTTCTGACGTCACCGAAACTAATGCGCAACGTTATTAGATTACCTCAGTTGTCGAACTTCCGCGGAAGGGGGTACCACCCCCCCTCCCCCCTCACTCACTCAGTTCAGAGGGGAGCACTGCTCGTGCAAGTTCCGCAACTGAGCTAGCTCGGGCAAGTTCCGCAACTTAGCTAATCTAATAACGTGGCTCATGCGCGAGAAGCAGACGACTTGCTCTCCGTAGAGTTACGGCACAGAAAACTAAGCACAATATACTGAGAACGCGGAGGAATTTTCACGTAAGTAGTTAGACATAATATAAAACGTGACTAAGAATGGTGATGCTGGTGATGACAATACCTAATTATTCATATGACGAAAGCACCCGCGTTACGATAGGATGTTTTCTCTCGTTCCTTCGGGGCCAGCTCGCTAGAAGAGCGTCTCGTACGCTCGGTTTGGCAGTGCTTTAGTTCCCCCAGTCATAGCCTCCTATATACTGACGAAGCCTGGCAGATCGCCACGAGAAGCGGCCGCCGAAATGGAAAAGGTGGAGCGGCAGACAACGGATGAGGGGAGAGCCACGTGCCTGGCGCCCCGCTGCGGCGAGACGCCGAAACGCACTTCTCTCGAGCGAACAAGTGTGTTTCGGGTGCTCGCCGCTGCAAAAGCTGTGCGCTGACGTCCAGGTTCCCCGAAAAATGGCTCTTTGATGCTCTGTGCTACCAGATCCTCGCGCTCCCAATCTGCAACCGGGCACTCTATGGCTCCGTCGTCGAACTGCCAGGCTTTGTGAGTATAGAGGAGGCTATGCCTCAGTCTCAGCAAAGACGCTGTTTCTCCAGCCCTGGTATCTTGGTATGCGCGGTTGGTGCTGCTAGTAGCGGGCTTCATTGAAAAAACCATGGCAAGCCACGGGCCGGTGCATAGGAGACCCCTGTTCTAGAGGGAAAGGTCCCATCATGAACCTGTAAGGTCTGAACCTTGTGCTTTACTAACTTACTTTGCAGAAAAATACACGGGAATCACGCATTAAATAAAACTAAATAAAGTTGACAAGCGCTCGAGCAACTTCAACTCATCGCGGCAAAACGAACACGCAACGAACCAGTAATAATAATAATAATAATAATAATAATAATAATAATAATAATAATAATAATAATAATAATAATAATAATAATAATAATAACAGTTTATTTCCATTACACCTAATGGTGGAGCCAAGAGAAAAAAAGCCGCGCTGAGCGGCTTTTTTTGCTCTGCTCTTCCGTCGCTCTCTTTCTTGTTCTTTCTCTTATGACCCAGACGTCAGCGCCCAGGATGTCTCGCGTTCTGCTCCCGTTATGTCCCCCTTAGGGCGGTGGCAGGGGCTGGGCAAAGCTTGGAGACACTTGCGGACGATCCACGCTTTCCGACTCCTCGTTGCGGCAACTTGTACCGCAAACGCGACCCATGAACCACGTGAACGCCGAATCGAGCGAGTGGAATCAACACTCTCAAATCTGGGCACAGTAGGTGCGTGCCAAGGAAGACGGAAAGCACTGTTTACCGCGCGAAACGCATCCTCCACACGGAAAGATAAAACGGCGTCCCGAGATGACCGCATGCATCAAATAGCGAAAGCTGGCGCGCGGCACAAAGTAGACGCACCGCCGCGAAGCAATAAAAAAAATACTTCGTTTCAGCGCAACTTGGTAAAGAGCGAGCGCTGAGGCCAACGTCGCGATCCAATTAGAACCGCGCTTACCACCAAAGGTACAGGTGCGAGTGCAGCTCACGGAACAATCGTCGCTTTACCAAATTTCCCCCGACCGACAAAGCGATCAGAACAACAACAACGTAATTCAAGCAGATGGAGAAGAGGGAAAGGAGGAACTTTCACCTGACCCTCTTTTAGGAGTCTCAAACGTCGCTCTTGTCCCTGCCCCTGCATGCCCCCCCTCCCCCTCCCCTCCCCTCCCTCCCTCCCTCCCTCCCTCCCTCCCTCCCTCCCCCCCCCCCCCCCCCCCCCCCCCCCCCCGAAATTAGACAGTCACTCAAAATTCGTACAAAAGCAACTTTCCATGGCTTCGACAGCATTGAGCGCGACTGTGCTGTCGTGGCGTTCGAAACCTGTACGTCTTGATAAAACAGCATACAACTAATCTGAAATGCACCCACACATATCGCATGATGGTGTAAATTTGTAAATTTGTAATGGTCCGCAAAGAACCGGACTCTGGTTATTTAGGTGAACTAGGTGTAGTCACGTGGCTTTCTCCGACGCTCTGAACGGCTTACAGGGACCGTAGCCTTCGCCAATTGCCAAGTTAACGGCGAACGAGCGAGCGAGCAATGAGGTAAATTGTGGCGCCGTTTTTATAGCAGACGGATAAACAGAGCTCGGAGGCATTTTTGGGGGGAGGGAGAGAGTTGTTGTGCGGCCATGATGATGACATGACCGCGTGCAATTATCCAGCCAGTCTGGCAATGTCCTCGAAAATCGCCGCGCAAAAAGCTTTTCCTTTCCAGGAACGCCGACCGAACAAGCGAACCGTTTGCTTCTTTTCCTTTTTTTTTTTTTTTTTTTTTTACTTTTAATTTTTGCGTAAACGAAGCTGTTCCTGAACAATCTCGCTATCCACGAGAGAAAAGAAAACAAAAAGGTGATGCAAGCTTTCGCAGTAAAGCAAAGCAGTAAAGGTAGTGGCGGATAGAACGAAAATGCATTCAAGGTAGGGAATTGGAACAGTAAAGGAACAATGAGTAATGCGGACCGAAAGTTCGTCTGCTGCTTTTGCAGGGGCTGTGGTGACGTCAGAACAACGAGCTCTGATTGGCTCTGATTGAGGGATAGTGGGTAGACCTCAAAGCAAGCTGCCTTGAGGCTGCCTTGAGAGAGAGAGAGACTACTGGGCGAGGGATCGTTGATGAAAACAAAAACAAAATATGAGGAACCTCCATCGTTCCCTTTAAACGCGGTACAGAAAACAAAACAAAAAAAACTTTGGACCATGTTTGTTTTTTAGAGGAAAACAAGTAGGGTTGGAAGCTCCGTTCTTTGATACTTGCCACACACTGCTCCGATAAGGCGCATGAAAAAAAAAAAAAAAAAAGTACCAAATGAAAAGTGGGGAAAGGCGAGCGCCGAAACTGCCATTAGTGCGCATGCGCAATACGCGGTCCTGACCGCAGGCCGTATGCGTAGACGCTCCGCTTCGCGCGAACCTGGTTCCAGCGCACGCGCAGAGCGAACACCTCCTGCGTGTTTGTGCCAATCAGAGTACTGAAATTGGCCTGTTGGCTTACAACACAAGCTTTTCCAAACACGGTTTCGCGGGAAAGAGGGGAAAGTATATATTTGTATTTGTGTATTTATTTGGCCGAAGACAGCCGCGCGATGCCGCAGAAAGGCCGGATAGCTTCTGCCGAGGAAGCCTCAACCGAGAGCTTCGGCAAAAGACCACCAGATGGCAACTCTAATAAGACGAGCGCGCAGAGTTTCGGGCGAGTGCAATCGCACCTGGCCCCGGCACGGAAGCCACGCAGGTCAAGGTGGCTCTGAAAGTTAACAATGAGAGTCTCGTCTTCACGGCCAAGTGCATTCTTTGTTTCATTTTGTACGCTTCCGACTGTTCCAGCGGGCACGCCCTTCCATTGTGTTTTGTCGAGACACATTCGGACTCGAGATGCGAGCGCATCCCGCGGACTTTTATCGTGTAATGCGCCTTTCGGTCTACGGCAACGATTAGAGGTGCATGCAGATCGCGTGCGGGGAAAGATGTCTCAACATACGGGTCAGCCGGTTAGGAAGATGTCATATAATCTAAACCCCGAGACGAGGAGAAATTCAAATTACGGACTAGACGTCGTCTCGTCCGTTATTTTATTTCTTCTTGTGTCCCAGGGTTTAGATTGCGAGAGATATCTCACGGCGGTTGAAGATAAGTACGCATCGGCCGAGGCGTGTATAGACGATTGTCGGGCGATCGGGATGGATGAATGAACTGATGAAATGTCCCCATTGGAGATAAGACCGCACGCGGCAAGCACCAACCTATAGCGCTCTACACCGGGTGTTTCAACGAAGACTCAAAAATTCCTAGCAACGAAGAAAGTCTTTACGGGAACAAACTGCCAGCCACGGCAAAAAACAAACAAACAAAAAAACATACGAATTAGTTCCATGGTTAACTAAAGTTTACTAATTGATTTTCTAATTAGTGAACAGAAGTATTGTTCCAATTAGGAACTTGCTGAGCGTTATCGAAGGCCCCTTAATCAGTCAATCTTAAGAAGACCCAAAACACGTGTTAAGCACGCAGCAGGCACAAGGTTGGTGATAAGGAAACACAGATCATATTCTTCTCATTCGTGCTTCTTTAGCCATAATTTGGTCACTTATCGGCATTAAAGCGCGAAATACGTCCGAGTAAACAACAGCGTGGCTCGTTCAAAAACGGAACAAAATTCGGTCGTGAGAGCGCGACCCACAAGCTCAAGTTGGGCCAGTTGACTATTACTCCGGCCTACCACCGCTAAAAAGCCCATGCACACCGACACATGGCCATTCACCAGCGTGTTTGAGGGTGCTATATTTCATTTGTTGAAAGATAACAACAAAAGCATAATCCAGGTGGCGCAAGCCGCCACCCGATCCAGAAGGTTCGGCCGCGTTCATTCATCCATTCATTTCTGCCTCGCGATCAAAGGACAGTGTCTTCAATCTCTCTCTCTCTCTGTGTCTCTCTTCCTAATCCATCCATTCTGCGTCGACATGTGATCGCGTGGATGTAAATCGTGCTGTCAAGCAACATAACAAAATCAACTATCTTGACGACCTGATCCCTCTTCTGCACAAAAAGCTTTCCTCAAACAAACTTTTAAAAGAAGGCATGTCAGCGAACGGTGTTCGTCGACATAGCGCGACGAATTCGTAGCAAGGTGGATTTGACATGCCCTTGAAGTGATGCTTGTTGTTCGTTGCTTGTCGGGCGTGGGACGAAAACACACAAAGCGGACGAGCTCGGGCAACACGTGTCAAACCACTCCACGCAAGACGCCACCTCCCTGGCTACGTGACCAGGGGCACGTAGCCAGGGAGGTGGCCTGGGGGGCGGGCCACCCCCCTGGCTACGTGCCTAATAGGTGTATTTTACATTTGCTATATGTTGGTTTATCAAGACGTATACGTATCAAACGGCAAAAGCATGGTTTCCTCTCCAGACAACCAAATATTGAGAGCACTACTTCGCGCAGCGCATGAACAATGCGCAAAAACTGCTGCAAAAAAATTGCCGTCTACGCGCCGCCATCTTTGCCTACTGGGCTGTGAAACGTGTTCTGAGCTTGCGCAGTAGCTCTCTCCTGCTCAATATCAGACGACCCGAATGCGTCTAGAACCCAGCGACTTTAATGCTGAAAGCGTAACAAAATAAATAAACAAATAAATAAAGAAGTAACGAAGTACATTATTAGTTACTTGCAAACACAAGAAACGCGTTACCGACCTACGTTACCCCAAAATAAAAGGAACGAGTAACCGTTACGGATTAGAAGTAGCGCACGTTACTCTAGCGTTACTGTAATTTGCGTTACATGCTTTTGACGGCGGCAGCGTTTCTCAAAACTAAAAAAAACGGCGTGGGATTTTTTTTTTTTTTTTTTTCCCGAAGTGGGAGCGTTTTGTGCGGGGAAAATGGAAGGCAAAGCTTGAACGGGGTGTGTGGGATGAATAAAAAAATTCACGACTTAAAAAAAAAAAAAAAATGAAACTATTTTTTTTTTTTTTGAAAAGAAAACAACAAAACTGTAATTATGTTACCCGTTACTCCAAATAAGTAACCTAAGGACGTTATGTCTTACTGTTTTGAAAATGAGTAACACGTAAATTACTACGTCACCGAAAAAAATTATCGCGTTACCGGTAACATCGTTCCTTGTAACGGGTTATTGTCAACAATGCCAGCGACTCGGCATTTTTCGCCTGGGTGATAAGCGGTCGAAAGGTGAGTAGCCGACGTTTGAAAGGGAGTCATCTCGCCGGGTACAACGCCAACAACTAGTAAGGTTGCTAATATTAGCTCATCAAACAATTTATCGAGGTTCGTGGACCCTATATCTCTCGTGAAGTAGCGTTGGTAGAGGCGACAATCATTTCTACAAAGTCTATAAAACAACCTCCGCCAAGAAGGCAGTGCACCTTTATCGCTCCCTTTTTACACCGTTACTGTGCTCGAGAACGATAAAAAAGCGTCGCATGAAACGGGACGGGGCTGCCGAAAGGGGTGGGCGATTGGTGCGAGTCGTCGGAGCACCCTTTTACCACCAAAAAGGGAGTAAAAAAATGTATGTATGTACGCCCGAAATGCATCGAAATCGTCGGAACAAGCTTTTAACACCCAAAAAGGGATAAAAACATAAGTGTGCAAGCTCCAAACGCGTCGAAATCGGCGGAACGACCTTGTAACACCCAAGAGGAAGTAAAATATTTAAGGTGTGCACGCTCGAAATGCATCAAAATCGTTGGAGCACTCCTTTAATACTCTAAAGAGAGTAAAAAGACGTGAATGTTCATGTTATAGAAATGCGTCGAAATCGACGCAGTACCACCTTAACACGCAACAGAAAGTGAATATTTAAGTGCCAGCTCGGAATGCGTTGAAATTGACGGAGTTCCCTTTTAGCACCCAAATGAGAGTAAAAATGTATAAGTGCAAGTGCGCACAAGTTCGAAATACGTCGAAATCGACGGAGTATATACCCTTTTATAACTCCTGCAATGGAGTAGACAAAATGCAAGGTCTGCACGCTCGAGGGTTCAGACGACGTAAAGGAGACTCACGGGCAGCAGCTTGCCTCGGCTTTCGAGTGGACGCGTCTGCGTCTCCAGCCGATGTCCGCACGGTTCCCCGGGTCCCAGAGCAGAGTGGGCATCTGAACGGACATGGGAACAGAAATTGGCAGGCTGTCCGTCAGAACTAGCGCGACGCTGATTCATGCGGAGGGCAAGTTCGTCTGCTCCTTGCGCAGGGGGGTGGCGGTGACGTCAGAACGCCGAGCCCTGATTGGCTGATCGCGACCCCCTATCTGAGCGTCGTTTGCTCCTTTGCAACGTCGTCTGCTCGCAACGTCGTCTGCGTCTGTCTCACATTTCCTGCGACTTCTGAAAGTGCAGAGGCCAGGTTCACAAAACGCTCTTACGCCAAAAATATGCGTAAGACAAAACCTGAGAACGAATTCGTATTCACGAAACGAAATGTTCGTAAGTTTTGCGCAGGTTACGACGAAATCCTACGACAGCTCCGAAGCTGTCTTACGCACTTCTTACGATCAAATCAGCATGGCCGACAGCGTCGCGATCGCGACGACCCACGGACGTTTATTTTTCTACGTGCGCTTCTCACGCGTCCCGACTTAAAGCAGCAAGAAGAAAGTAAAAAGTACTTGAAACAGACCACGATGAACAAGAACGCAGGATCCACAAACACCCGGGAAAAGCTCCAACGGCTACGATTCCACCGAACACGACCAAGCGAGTACGGCAGTTAGGCCTAGCAATCACTCCGCGACTCGGCGACCGTCTGCCCACGACCGGCTGGCGTGCTGAATGGAATATGCCCGCGCAACCCTTGTGAACCCTTCCCGTATTATACTTTGATCGCTGACCTCAATTTTAGATTAAGAGGTCAATTTCTTCCTCTTGTTATCGCCTTGTTCCCGAGCCAACGGTGACTCTCGCCGGTGAAAAAGCGGTGAATCTCGGACAGACTCGGGAAAGGTAAAGCAGCCATCGCTTTGACCAGCAGACGTAAAGCAGACGACGTTAACTGCGCCAACCCGCCGACGCCGTTAAAGAATGAGGGGTCTCGCCGCACTCGAAAGGAGGGAAAAAGTATTTGGGAGGGAACTTGCGGGCACTAACATGCTTACTCTCGGTTCTTAGCAAACAAACCACGGTGCCTCGGGACACCTCGCCAGTGAGTCCTTTGACTTCTCATTTTGATGCGCGTCTGCTAGTTGTTAGACAAAAACAACTTACCGCTCGAGTTATTTCGTCTGCCCTCTCTGAAAGGCGAAGTCGAGCTCGCTCGACTTCCGAAAGTCCTAAGAAAGGTAAACACGACGTTGCGAGCAGACGACGTTGCAAAGGAGCAGACGACGTTGAGATAGGGGGTCGCGATCAGCCAATCATGAACTCGGCGTTCTGACGTCACCGCTACTTCCTTTCTCATGCGCAGAAGACGAAAATGAGCCCACTTGCGAGGCGTATTGGCTCACTTTCTAAGCCTGGTTCACAGTTTTCCGCCCGAGTCTGATCCACTGCGACGAGAGAAAACATAAGCGCCATCTATCGGAGAGCTCTGGAACACTTCCTGTCTGCGTATAACATAGACCAAGTGCTGCAGCATTTTTGGGTGACCAACTCTAAGCGCCATCTATGAGAACTATCGTGCACTTACATAACACCGTCAGAATTATTTCGCTGTAATGAAAGAATTATGCGTAACAAATATACGCAGATCGGAAGTGCATCGGAAGGTGATTCGAAGATAAGCAACAAGGTCTGATGTAGGAGGCGACATACAGACAGCCATGGCGCCTCCTAATCTGATACATACCGCTAGGACGCGAGTTCCTTTTTCTCTCTCTACTTCCGATGTGCATTTCATTGTTTATCAATTTTATTTTAAGACCTTTTATTGGATTTAGTACAGTAATTGAATATTTCGACCCAAACTGGCATTGCACTGTACAACAGCCCGTACGTAGTTTCGCTCAGACTGCGTATCTATATTTCTCATCTTTTCCACGGGAACGGAGAAATCACACAGCACCCCCACACTCTCACACTTGAATCGAAGCAGCCGGCCTCTTAATTGTGAGATGGAGTTCTTCGTGCCATCAAATAATCGAGAATTGCAGCCGCACCTCGTCGGAGCGTTTGAAAACACATGGCGGAAGAGCCAACACTCTTATCTCTTATCGTCACACAGAACTCCACCTGGAAACCGAGCGAGACAAATAGAACTTTAAAATGCCCCTTGGCAAAAGAAAAGAAAAAAAGTAGCACATTAAAAGTACTCAATTGCACATGAAAAATGTACACTTCTTCATGTAGGTACTCTTTGCTTTAGTATTGCACTGCGCGCGCTGATTAGCTCCGTCGGCTATACATGCAACCCCCCGGGCGAGGCACATGTTTAATATACTATTA
The DNA here is from genome assembly GCF_016920785.2 of Ixodes scapularis. Taxonomy (NCBI): domain Eukaryota; kingdom Metazoa; phylum Arthropoda; class Arachnida; order Ixodida; family Ixodidae; genus Ixodes; species Ixodes scapularis. The sequence continues at coordinate 73,106,726 of NW_024609839.1, read as the reverse complement.
ATAAAATAAAAATATACTTGAAGTATATATATCTTCCCGAAATACTGTGTTATCTGTCTATCCCATTCCAGATTCCAGCGCTTCAAATTGTCCAATGCGGCAGCAGCGTCGGCTGAAATACGCGTAAACAATACGAGGACAACGTTGCAACAATTGAGAGATTACGATACGGCGGGGAAAAAAAAAAAGGTAAAAAAAAAAGGTAAAAAAAAAAAAACGGACGCGGCTTGCTTTCGACATAATCGTTCAATTAATTTCGGCGTGGTGTAATCGACTAGTGCAATATACTTCGCGATTGACATAAAAATGTAATTGATCACGTTTTTTTTTCCCTGTATAACGTGCAGATGACCGCACGAAAATGATCAACCGTCGCTTTCTTCATATCTTTTTCAGGACGATTTAGAACAATCAATTTTCTTTCGAACCTTCTAGAAAAAAATAAAAATAACGCGCCGAATGATAAAAATAATTTAAAACAAAACAGACGATATCGCGGTGTACGGAACTATGTCAGCACATCTACTGGCGACATTAAATATAATTCTTAGCAGTGAAACGTCGAATTACGGTACTATACATAGTCACTGGCCGTTTAACGAGGGGTCGCGGCGATTTCCCAGCATATCATTATCGCGTCACAGCCAATCCCATTGCGACGTAAGGCCCGCTTCAGACAAAGCAACTTTCCCAGCAATTTCATTGCAGCTGGCGGATTGTTTCCTAGCTTTCCCTAGATCCTAAACGGAGAAAATTCTGCATTTAGGAGCTAGAGAAAGCTTTCCCTAGACCCTAAATGAGAGAAATTGCCCCGTTTGAAGTGGGCCTAAGCCAATAAGAACACCGATTGACACATCACGAAACAATAAGGGTGAACTAATATAAAAGAAAATAAAGCGAGCGAATGAAGGTATACACATAGAACTAACGTCTATAGTGTCGCCACTATCGCATATTTGTTCCAGTAGTTCTTTATTTTGGACTATTCCTGGGACACCTCCCCATCCACTGAAGTCGGAGGGTGGAATCGATGATTAAACGCCCGAATGCCCGCTAAATTCCGGTAAAATTGCAAACATAAAGAAAAACAAAATTCGTTAAAGACACTTTAAAGTTTTTAAAGTGTCTTTAAAGACTTTAAAGTCACTTTAAAGTATGTGTAAGAATGTTTTCGCATTCTTACACATACGTGTAAGAATGCGAAAGCATTCCTACACGCAGCGCACTCCTACAAGCGGGGCGCCACGTATTCCTTTTTCACACGGCGCTCCGGCGCTGACGTCACGCTCCCCCACTGCGCATGCGCGGCGCCCCCTCCGGCTCCACGGCTTCCGCGACGATGCATCTGTCATAACGCAACGCAGCCAGTGGGAATTTATAGCTCGTTTCGCTGTTAGAGACAACACCGACTTCGCTCCATGGCACCCAGTTAACGCTTTCGCATTAAAACATTGAAATATGGTCAAAAAGGGTAAAAGTGCTCTACTAAAGAAAAAAAAAAAGAAACGTGACGTGAAAGGATGAGCGAAGGAATCGTATACTTTTGGTTTTCAGTTTCGAGGCAAGATGGCTATAGTTTTCATGGATGGATGCTAGCTTAGCATCCATCTATCCATTCATCGCTGTAATATATGCGAGTAGCACAACCCGTTTCCTGTCGGCTTTAAATAGTTTCGACGGTGTGAAATGAATTGCTTGGGAAGCTCCCATTTCTTATTGTTTTTCTTTTTTATATATATATATATACTGCCTGCTCGACTTGCAAGTTATACAACATGTGACATGAGAGCGCGGGAAGATTTGAACGTTGGTTTAGGCCTAACCTTCATTTGCCGTTTTTTCGACAGCCAGTTAGAATTCAGAGCGAATAAGTACATAGCATGCCGGAAAGAGTAAGCCTCGGCGTTCCGAAAATATGTCTAAATTAAATAGATAAACAAAAAAAGAAAGATGTTGGAGTTGTTAGTGACCATAATTGCTACTTTCAAAGTCTGGCGGGCCAGCAGTTCTTGGAGCTAGAACGCTGCTGCTTTAGTCGACGCTTCGTCGGCTAATCTCGAGCGAAAGAATGCTCGTTTTCATGAGAATGTTTTTTAACCTTCCAACGAAGGTACTACTGAGTGCGAGATAGGCCCAAGAATGGTTTTGCTTACTCCTTTTCCTTAGCCACTTTGTAGTTCAGCTTATCGGTTTACCTGCTTCCGTGCGAGGAATACGTTTTGCAGCCGGGTAAGTATCAAGTTAATGCTTCCCCCTAACGCGTAATTAAAAAAGAAAAAAAGAAAAAAAGTGTTTTTTCACCGGTACTGCAGAGGTACGCGGGACGGGCTAGGTAGAACGGATTAGAAAACAGATGTTCCTGGAAACAGACACCGCGGCAAGCCATTTTTCCAAAGAAATAAATGTTAGATCTGCGTGCAAACGTTATTCCTAGTAATAGATAACAGATTCTCTGCGTTCGTACGCTAACCTTGCGTCATAATAAACCGCAAGAGCAAAAACAACAGAATGCCTGCGACTGCGTTTGTTGCGTGACACGTCGCTGGGTTTGACGCATGCACGCTTCGGATTGACGACACTTCAGCCACGGATGGATGGATAATATCGGCATCCTCCGTATCGGGCGGTAGATGGCGCCATCTATAGCCTAGATACATTTGCGCCCCTTCCCTTTATGTTTTGATCTAAATTCCGTCTGTCGTTAAATCGCCTACCCCTCCCATTTTGTACGTTATCACACTTCTCTAGACTTTTTTTTCCACCAATCTTCCAACCTCCACTTTGTGACTCGTTCTTCTACCCTCGCCAGCGCCCACACGCAAATCCGTCACCTCTTCAGGGAGGGGGCCGAAGCCCAGTGCAGGCCTAGACCAAGGGTCTCGCTCTCGCTATGGCCTACGGAGCATATGTCTATCCACACGGGTTGCTCGGGAGCAACATTGGCACTTGTCACCAGCTTTTGCGGACGTGCCTGGCGGAAGATGCAAGCAGTTCTTTCCATCATCCTGTTTCCTCAAACAGGAGACGCCAGAGCAAAGCGATACCGCGAAGATATCCTAACACCGCATTTACTGCCCAAAAGGTCGCACTTCAGAACTCCTGTCGCAAACGGCACCCGTGCGGCTCTAAGCACCAAGATGGCGGCGCCCAAGGACTGCTGGCAGACAAACAAATGCCACGTGACGCGAACGGACGAAAGCCCATCTTGGCGACATCATACGATGGGAGGAAAGAGTGCAGATACCCTGAGCGTATATAGAGCCTTTCTAGTGACTCTATTCACCTCAAAAACAGTAGTAAAGAAAAAGAAGTCCAGTTTATTGCGGAGCATTACTAACTCCCCCTTTATAAAGAACTAGGATGTATGTAGGTAGATCTTAGATTAGATATTTGTAGGGCTCCGTGTTTTCGGATAAATCCGAAAAACTCCGAAAAAACACCCGCCGGTAAAATTTTTGTCAATGCGGATTTATCCGATAAACTCCGAATTGTTATGTGCCCATGCCTCCCCCCCCCCCCCCCCTCCTTTAAAAAAAAAAAAAAAAAAAAAAAAAAAGTTTTTTTTTTTTTTTTTTTTTTTTACAATTTGAGCAGCGCAGGATCAGTGGTTCTGGGAAAAAGACACCATTATTATCTTTCAAGCCTCGGACCGTTGTCAAAAGGGGGCCTTACGGCTTGTCTCGTCAAGGTTGGTTTAGGGAAACAGGTCATCGTACCATTCGTGTTACGACAAAAGCCACCCTTTTGGCTTCCAGTTTGGGCCATGGGATTTGGGTTTTAAAGAAAGGAGAGGGTATGTTTCTGGGGGTAACAGTGAAAACTATGGACCATGGAGATTGTATAAAATAGGGAAAAGGGGCAGTTGAAACTTCTCTATTACATTCTTAACCACTCCACCTCGCGCGGCCGCGGGATAGATTGATGGGATGACTACGAGCTTCCTTGCCTCCGGCAGTTTATTGATTTTAAGGTATCGACGTTTATTGAAGCCACACTTGCGTGTGACCTTTGTCGTGGGACAAATTAGCATTGCCAATGACACCAGCGCCAAATTCAACTGAAGAATTCTTAATTGATACGAGCGCGTTTTATTTTTTATCTGGCATACATTCACATCCGGTTATTATTTATTATTTTTAATAAGAAACACTGCGAAATTAATCTCCAAATTTCGGAGAATTGGGGATTTACGAAAAATAAACTCCGATAAACACCGAATTTTCGCTAAAAAATAAACTCCGAAAAACACCCTCCGACTTTCACGAAACTCTGAAAACGCGGAGACCTAGATATTTGTTATCTAATCAAGACAGAGATGTTTCAAACGCCAAAAGCATCGCTTCTTCCTCTAACAACCAAACCTTGTAAGAACTACTCCGCACAGCGTATGAACACTGCGCAAACTTCTTATTTTCTTCAAGTTTCCCCCCCTTTTTTTGTTTTCTTGGGGCTCCACATTTCTTTCTGTATTTGGAAGGTACAACCGCGCGATACTCTTAGCGCGAACACGACATCGGTGCTTTTTTGCATTTTACACAGATATGACAAGAAAAAAAAAAACAAAAAAAAAACAAACTTTACTGCTAGTTTACCACACTGATCTCTATGACTATTTGCCGAATCGCGTTTGCCCTAATCCGCGTATGCACAAAAATGTGGCCACGGTCGGCCATCTTTTAGGTGGAGTTATATCTAGCCATCATAGTAATATGGCGGACAGCGCTGTGACGGCAGGCGGCCATAAAAATAGCCTTGGATTTAGCATACACTGTACCGTGGGTAATTTATCATGCTTGATTGAAGTCGCTCGAGGAAGCAGATTGTTGAAACACAGTGGATGCGACAGAGGATGGGATACAGTATGCCATCATGTTGTGCGGAGCGCTGTTCAAATCGCTCCGATCGCGAAAAGACAAGAACTTACCATCCGTAAGTATTCAACGTTTTGTGGCTATCCTGGCGCGCAGAGATACGTTCGATTAAAAATTTTTTATTTGTTCCCAAGGTTTCCACGAAGTCGCGCCGCGACTCTTCAACTGTGGGCGGAAAATCTGTATACCCTATCTAATGGGCGGCAGATTGCGCCACTATACTACTATAATGTGGCTAGACATAATACAAACTCTACCAAAAAGATGGCCGACCGTGCATGGCCG